>NC_091475.1:22848514-23148514 GCF_036971445.1 Narcine bancroftii | reverse complement strand
GGAAAAAGGTCTTGAGTGGACAGCTGAGACCGAGTTGAACCTGTATCAGAGTGATGGCAAGAGCAAAGTGTGGAGGCATAAAGGAACTGCCCAAGATCTGAAGCATATCACCTTTGCCATGGTTTGCATCTTGCAGTGTAGCCTCTGTATTTCTGTTCACGACACATTGATGCACCCATACCTGCCACCTGAAGAGTGTTTCTAATCTTTTGGACATGCATTTAGGGATTTTTCTTCTGTCATCAGGAGTGGAGATCTTCTTTGGAAGGCCAGTCCCTTTGCAATTACTGAGCTCACCAGTACACTTTTACATGTTAATGATGTTCCAAACTGTTGATTTTGGTAACCCAAAGGTTTGGGTGGTGTCTCTCTCTGTTTGATTCTTGTTTTTCAGCCTCATAATGGCTTCGTTGACTTTTATTGGCACAACTCTGGTCCTCATGTTGAAAAATGGCAATGATAGACTCCAAAGGTGGTCAAAAGCTTAGAAGCAAGTCGAACTCTCTTATACCTGCACCAAAGAGGCAATTAAACATACCTGAGTAATCACAAACACCTGTGAAGCCAAATGTCCCAAACCCTATGGTGCCCTGAAATGACTGTGTAAAATGTGTTGTAATCTCTACATGGTCAAACCAAAATGCACACAAATAACCTTGAATAAAATTTGTAATGTGCACTTTAATCACGTGAATTGTTTGATTACAAATTTAAAACTGTGGTGCACAGGGGCAAATAAGGGAAAAAAAGAAGTGTCTTTGTTCCAAATATTAAGGAAGTGCTGTACCTTAATCTCAATCCCAGTGAATCCAAGTTTAGTATTGTATTTTAAGATCATAAGACATAGGAACAGAAATAGGCTTTTCAGCCCATCGAGTCTTCCCCACATTTTAATCATGAGCTGATCCATTTTTCCCACTCAACCCACTGCCTGGCCTTTCCCCCATAACCTTTGGCTAATCAAGAACCTAGCAGTCTCTGCCTTAAATACACCCAATTACCTGGTCTCCACTACTGCCTTTGGCAACAAATTCCACGGATTCACCACCCTCTGACTAAAGAAATGCCTCCGCATTCTGTTCTAAGCGGACATCCTTCAATCCTGAAGTTATGCCCTCTTGTCCTGAATTTCCCTACCATGGGAACAACTTTTCTATATCTACTCTGTCTATGCCTTTCAACATTCAAATGTTTCAGAGAACCCCCTCATTCTCTAAAATTCTAATGAGTACAGGCCAAGAGCTATCAAACACTCCTCATATGATAACCCTTTCATTCCCTGAATCATTCCTCAGAAACCTCTCCATCATCAGCCCATCCTTTCTTTATTGAGGAGCCCAAAACTGCTCACAACTCTTCAAGCGCGATCTCACCAGTGCCTTGTAAAGCCTTAACATCACATCCTTGATCTTATATTCTTTTCCTCACCTCCTCCCATGAATTCACCTTTGCATCCAAAATCATTCTACCAAAAAACAATCTGCTGGGAAAACTCAGCAAGTTGAACGGCATCAGTGGGAGAAGAAGAATGAAAGAGGTTTCAGGTCAGAACCCTTCGTTAAAAAGTGTGTCTCTCGTAAAACACAATTGTGCTGGAGAAACTCAGCAGGTCACACAGCATTCATAGGGAGTAAAGGATAACCAATGTATCAGGCTTGGGCCATTTGTCAGGAATCCTCCCCCTCTGTTATCCCTCTTGCTTAAATCTCTGTTTCCATCATTCTAATAAATCTGTATTACTCACCCTCCAAGACCAATTTGTGCATCTCAATCTGTTCACCGATATGCTGGTCTTGCCCCTGGTTCTAAAATGAGGTGAAACCATTCAAAAATCCATCTCAGGCCTGACTAAAATGTTTCATTTTAAAAGCGCATCGGGCTAATCTGTGGTCACATGCCTGTCCAGACCACACTCACATATCCAGCTGGTTTGTTTCCAAACAATTGGAAAGGAAAGCAAGGCAGACAAAGGGCTTCACTGAAATGCAGCCCCTAGTATTTAATATCTGTAATCCAGTCCCCAATGTTGATAACCCACCTCAGCCCCCCTACCCCCTCCAATTCACGCTTCACAGTCAGCACTCTAGCTTGTTCATGCTTCAGGTGAAAAGATATGCGAGCCCTTGACAAAATTTTAATTTGCCTGGAATAATAAAATGATAGAAGTGCTCTCTCGCAATGGTTAGGATGGAATGGTTGCTTCTTAATTCAAAAGAGAGGAATAGTCATTGAATATTTCACCACCCTTAAAATGCCCTCAGGGAATCACATGTGTTGGGAGGACTTTCAGCCCATCGTTTCAATGCTGCACAAAAAGCCAACAGGGAGGGGAAAGATTGCTACCACAGCCACAAGTCCCTTCCTGTCTACTTGTCTCCGCCGTTACCAGCTACGTTTCCAGACACGTCTCCCCCTCCCTGTTTTGCAAACGGATTGCTCCCTTCACCACTCCTTCACCCACTCATCCTTTCCCACCCATTTCCCCCTTGGTCCCTACTCCTGTGACTGCAGGAAGTTTAAATTTAATTTTAGTCATACAGCACAGTAAAAGGGCCTTTTGGTTCATGAGCCTGGGCCACCCAATTGCACGCAATTGACCTATGCCCCAGGTTTGTTTTGTAGGTGGGAGGAAACTGGAGCACTCAGAGGAAACCCACACAGACACGGAGAGAATGTACAAACTCTTTACAGACAGTGCGGGATTCGAACGTGGGTCCAGATTGCTGGCACTGTAACAGTGTTGTGCTAACTGCTGCACTATCCGTGCTGCCCAAAATGCTACACTTGCACCCACACCTCCTTCCTCACCACCATTCGGGGCCCCAAATAGCCCTTCCAAGTGAAGCAATACTACTTGTGAATCTGCAGGAGTCATCTACCTCATCTGGTGCTCCCATTGTGGTCTCCTCGACATCGAAGAAACTGGGAGCAGACTGGGAGATCGTTTCATTAAAGCACCTTCCCTCTGTCCGCTGCAAAAGCAGAGATCTCCTAGTGGTGAACCATTTCAATTCCACACCCCACTGCCGCACTGACATGTGTGTCCATGGCCTTCTACGCTGCCAAATTGAGGCCACCTGCAAAATGGAGTAAGAACACCTTATATTCTCAGCTGTCTCTAACTCACAGCATCAACATCAACCTCCATTTTCTGTTAACCCCCTCCCCAGTCTCTATCCTTCCCTCATTCCTCCATCGCTCTTCCTACAGTTCCCCATCCCATTCCTTTCTCCTTCTTAGCCCTGTCCTCTCCCACATCACTTCCCTGCTTCTCTCTCTTCTCACCTGTATTACCTCTTACCTGTTAATGTTCTCCTCCCCCTTCCCCTTACCTTTTTATTCAGGTCTCTGCCTGAGTTTCGATATCCCAGATGAAGGGCTCAGGCCCAAAACTTTTGGATCCTGCATGACCTGCTGTGTTTCTCCAGCACTTTTGCGTAGTGAACCAGACCCCAGCATCCGCACATTTTCTTGTTTACCGGCAATTGGAAATGCAATAGTTTTGAACCAAGATTGAACCATTTATACTTCCAACCCCCACACCTCTTATCCCACCTCCTTCTCTAGACAAGTTATGACTTCTGCATCGCAAGGTTACAGAGTTCACATGAAAGATAGATTCATTGAGTGTTCATTATTCACAAACACTGCAGAATATAAACCACAAAACCAGCTGGCAGATGCAAAAAGGAATATAAATGGGGATGAGGCATGGCAAACACTACTTTGTTTGCCCCTGATATATCTACTTAGAATACTGAAAAAACAAATAAATTGTGTGCTTCAAGCAGAATTTTCTAAGGAAGCTGCTTTGAAACTTGCTGGAAGTGGTGAGATGGCAAGTTTTAGAGGGTAGCCGGAGCATAAAGCTCAAGCAGGGTGATTAAATCTGGGTGATCGCAAGAACCCTGATTTGGTGAAACGCAGGCATTTTGAAAGATGGACAAACGAGAGAAGAGGTGAACATCTTGAACTGGAATTGGTGGCACATCCTACTAAGTGAAATCGATTTAGGTGGTGATGCACAGGAGATGGCAGATGCTGGAATCTGAAGCCAAACACAATCTGCTGGAGGAACTCAAGAGGTCCAAGCAGCAATGATGGGAGATATTGAGGCGAGACATTGACCTTGCTGATGAAGGTGAAATATTGTCTTCATGATGAAGAGTTTCGTCTCAAAGCATTGACCATTTCTTTTCCTCCCATGGATGCTGCTCAATCTGCTGAGTTCCTCGAGCAGGGAGTATTCAGGTGGGACTGTGGACTCTGGGTAGACAAAGAGGTGAGTTGTGAGCAACCAGGTAGAATTCTAAGATCTCCACCCCTCCCAACTCCTATCCAATACCCCGTCAACCTCCTGGCCCGACCCCAACTTCTTTTCCTCTTTGTATATGTAATATCACCCCCTTTGTAAATGAACCTTGATAAAGTTCAAATTTATTGTCATCTGATTGCACAAGTACAACCTGATGAAACCCCATTCTCCGGTCTTTGGTGCAAAACATGGAGGCACACATAACACATTAAAAAGTGAAAGTCTGCAGACATCCTGGTTGAAGTAAAAACACACTGCTGGAGAAACTCAGCAGGTCAAACAGTGTACGTTATACAGCAAAGATAAAGCTATATAACCAATGTTTGGAGCTTGAGGCCTTCATCGAGGTTTGGGCAAAATGTAGGCAGGCGCCTGTGTACTTCATATAGCAAAGATGAAGATACATAACCAATGTTTTGGGCTTGACCTTGCTGAGTTTCTCCAGCATTGTATTTTTACACATACAGACAAGCAATACATATATAAAACATACAGTAGGTGTGCCTCCTTGCTTGGAGAGGATACATGGTCAAAAGGTCTTACGTCACATCATCAACACTAAATCATTACATAGGATCTCGCAGGAGCTTCACCTGACATCTGACATGCGATTCAATGAATGGAGGTTAGTTTAGATGAGATGTCAGAAGTAGTTAATTTTTAACACAGAGAGTGGTGGATGTCTGGGATGCATTGCTGGGGTGGAGGTCCCCCATGAGAGACTCATTCAGAAGAACATGAGGCATGGATCCATTGAACCTTGGCTGTGTGGATAAAAAATTGGCTTACAGATAGAAAGCAGAGAGTAGTTATTGACAGTAGTATTCTGCCTGGAGATCAGTGACTAGTGGAATACCTAAAGGATCTGTTCTGGGACCCCTGCTCTTTGTTATTTTTATGAATAACCTGGCAGAAGAGTGGGTGATATGAAGACTGGAGAAGTTGAGGATGAAGCTGAAGGTTGTTGAAGGTTACAAGAAGATATAGACAGGATGCAGTTTTGGGATGAAAAGTCGCAGATGGAGTTCAAACTGTGGATTGAAGAAAGAAGATTGAAAATTGATGGAAGATAAATAGAGGGTTGTGGGGTAAGGAGGGTATAATACTTTTTTCAAGGAATATATGGGTCAGCACATCATTGAGGCTGAGGACCTGCACTGTGCTACAGTGATCTATGTTCTATGGGCATGTGGATATAAGAAAAATGGGAGGGGGTGGATTAAGGGCTGTAAGGGATGAAAGTGTTAGATTGATTGTGTGAAAGGTTTATATAGAACATAAACACTACCCATCTCAGACCTATGTATATAAAAAAAGTAATTGAAGTGAGGGAATTCACCTGAATTCAGTGTCTAATGATGAACGGCAACTCAGAAAGTAACATAGAACTGCTACCTGAATTAGAGTGTAAACTTCACAGAGGTCACACATTTGAAATGAAAAACTATTTGAATAAAAGTTGGGACACGAATCTGTTGTAAAAAAAGACCCACTGTTACACTTCTCTCATCTAAAGGAGGCAGCATAGTTGACTCTTCACTGCCTTCTGAAGTGGGCCCAAGTACCTCAACTGCAGCTTCTGATTGGACAACAAATCCTGGCTTGGGATCCTTGGATTATGCACAAAGTTCCTGAGGGTGGCATGTAGTGGGAGGGGTGATTGATTCACTGGTAGAATCGGACTCCAGTTGGCACTAGGATGGGTGGAGAGGAGGCAGAAGGATATCTGCGATAGATTAACTATGCAGAGTTGCTGGACTCCAATGTAAAATGCAGATGACATCGGATTGGCTGGCTTTGAACAGAGCATTCAGGTGCTCTGTGAAGCTCTAATTGATCCAATAAACACTTCGTCCTCTAACAGTGCCAGAGACCTCATATCAGCACCATTTAATCAATCAATATCCTTCATGGAAACAGATGGTGGAAGCCTACAAATCTTTATTTGAATCTATATTGATTTTTAAGGTCCTGGAGAAAAAATTGAATTATTTTTTTTTCAAATTCAATTTTGGGTTGCGGCCTGTGATTTATTGTCCAATGAGAAGCTGATGTTGAGTTACTTGCTTGCACGGTTCGGATAGTGGTTAGAGCAACACTATTAAAGCACCAGCCACCCGGGTTTGAATCTGCTGTTGTCTGTCAAGAGTTTGTATGTTCACCCCATAGATTTCTTCTGGGTGCTCTAGTTTCCTCCCACACTTCAAAATGAACGGGGGTTGTAGGTATTTGGATGTAATTGGGCAGCATGGGTCTCAATGCCCGGAATCTTTTTAAAATTTTTAAATTTGTATTCACAAGGTTCAGAGTTGAACATGCTGCCTACCTGAAGAGATGAATGAACCAGTGGGGTGTACAACAGATTCAGGGTCACGTTGACAGTTTCCCTTCTATCCGTGGGAAGGTTGGGTCTAAGTCTCCTTCAGTTCTTCTTGTGAAGGTACTCCCACCATACAGCTAGGGAGATAGACCCAGTGATGATGAAGAAACATCAATATGTGCCCAAGTCAGGATGGTGGGTGACTTGGGGGGGGTGGGGGAAACCAGCTGGTAGTGGTAGTCCTATCCACCTCTTCACCCCGTTCCCCTCAATGGAAGAGTTTGAATGTTTGGGAGCTGCAAGACAGTGTACGTTGTAGATGACAAACACAGCAGAGTGAATGTTTAGGCTGCCTCATGGGATGCCAGTCAAGTGAGGCCATTTGTCCTGTATTGTTGTGAGCTTAGAGTTCTAGGGTGGTGTAGTTGTTGAATCATACAACATGGAAACAGGCCCTTTGGCCCACTCTGAATTTACTGTCAAATAGCTATCAGTTCCATTTACTAGCACTGGACCAGTGCCTTGCAAATCTCAGCAATTGAAGTCCTTGTCCAGATACTTGTTGCCAAGAGAGTATCTGGAAAGATATTTGGACAGGTAGAAAGAAATGAAAGGGTTAAATGCAGGCAAATGGGATGACCTGTGTCAGAATAGACAAGATGGGCTAAAGAGCCTGTTTCCTTGCTGTACTTCTCTATGACCACATTCCTAACAATGGTCATGGCTTTCATGAGCAAGATTGTAAAAACCTCCGACTGATGCAAAAGATTTCAGATTTATTGTCAGAGCACGTACATGGCATCACATACAACCCTGAAATTCTTTTCCTGCGGGTGCATAAGAATTACAACTAATTAGTAATGCCAAAAAAAAACTGTACTCAGCATAAGCATGTAAACAAAGAACTTAAACAGTAAACAAACTGACTGTGCAATACATGGAGAGCAAAGTAAATCAATAAAGTGCACAAGTAAGAGTCTTTAAATTAGTCTTTGAGTTTGTTGTGGAGGAGCCTAATGGTGGAGGGGTAGCAGCTGTTCCTGAATCTGGTGGTGCGAGTCTTGTGGCACCTAGACCTCTTTCCTGATGGTGGAACAGAGTGTGTTCTGGGTGGTGTGGGTCTGTGATGATTGCTGCTCCTCTCTGACAGCAGTGTTCCCTATAAATGTACTCAGTAGTGGGGAAGGTTTTGCCAGTGATGTCCTGAGCTGTGCCCACTACCTTTTGGAAGGCTTTATGCTCAGGGATATTGGTGTCCCCATACTAGATTGTGAGGCAGCCAGACAGCACACTTTCCACCACTCCTCTGTGGAAATCTGCCAGGGTTTCTGATGACATACTCCTGAGGAAGTAGAGGCACTGACGTGCTTTCTTCATTATGCTATTGATGTGTTGAGCCCAGGAAAGATCCTCTGAGATAGTGACTCCCAAGAGCATAAATTTTCTCACCCTCTCCACCTCTGATCCCCCAATGACCACTGGATTGTATACCTCTGGCTTTCCCTTCCTGAAGTCATCAATCAGCTCCTTGGTTTTGATGACGTTGGTGCACCATTCAGTCAAGTTTTCAATTTCCATCCTGTACGCTGACTCATCCCCTTCCCTTATACAACCCACTACCTTGGTATTGTCAGCAAATTTGTAGACTGTGTTATCGTTGTACCGAGCCACACAGTCGTAGATGTAAAGTGAATAGAGCAGGGGGTTAAGAACACAGGCCTGTGGTGCTCTGGTACTGATGGAGATTGTGGAGGAGGAGTTCTTACCAACTTCACTGATTGTGGTCTGGAGGTGAGGAAATCCATGATCTAATTACACAGTGGGGGTGTTGAGTCCCAGGTCTTGGAGTTTGCTGATCGATTTTGAGGGGATGATGGTGTTAAATGTCGAACTGTCATTGAGAAAGAGGTTCCTGATGTATGCAAGAGGCAGCTCATGGTTCAGGTCTGGAATGGACTAGCAGTGGGAGAGTATTTAACAAAGCAAAGCAGTTACCACAACACAATTACAGCTCCATGATCTGGGTTTGAAACCAGCGCCGTCCATAAAGAGTTTATACATTCTCCCTATGTCTGTGTGGATTTTCCCTGGGTACTCCAGTTTCCTCCCACCCTCCAAAATTTGGGCTCATGGGCCAGAAGAGCCTGTTACTGTGCGGTGTGTCTAAATGTTAAAATGAATTATAGCCATTTTTGGCTTTGGATTGACTCTACAAATATTGGCATTTATCGGACATCCACAGATGCTCCAAACTCAGTGGCTTACAGGAAACTGGGTGGCTTGGTTACCACAATGCTATTGCAGCACCAGCGACTTGGGTTCAAATCTGGCACTGGCTGTAAGGAGTTTGTACGTTCTTCCTGTATCTGCACAGGTTTCCCCCAGGGGCTCCGGTTTCCACCAAAAACATACTGGTTCTAGGTTAATTTGAGTGTAATTGGGTAGCATGGATTTAAATGGCTGGAATCAGCTTCTATCTACCATGTTGTAAAAAAAGTTTTAAAAAATATATATCGAGATGAATAGGATATAAGAGCAGAGATATGATGTTGAGGCTTTTTAAGGCACTGGTGAGGCCTCACTTAGAGGACGGGGCACAGTTTGGGCTCCTTATTTAAGAATGGTTGTGCTGGTATTGGAGGCGGTTCAAAGAAGATTCACAAGAATGATTCCTGGAATGAAGGGACTTGCATATGAGGAACATTTGTCAACTCTTGGACTGCACTCCTTGGAGTTCAGAAGAATGAGGGGGGACTTCCTAGAAGCATTTGAATGTTGAAAGTCCTGAACAGAGTAGATATTGCAGAGTTGTTTCCTCTGGTGGGGGAGTCTTGGACAAGAGGGCACAACTTCAGGATGGAAGCGCACACATTTAAAACAGAGATGTGGAGGAATTTCTTTAGCCAAAGAGTGGTGAACCTCTGGAATTTGTACGACAGGCTGCTATGGAGGCCAGGTCACTGTGTATATTTAAGTCAGAGATGGATAGGTATCTGAATAATCAGCTATCAAAGGTTATGGGGCGAAGGAAGGGGCGTGGGGCTGAGTGGGAGAATGGATCAGCTCATAAGAGATGGTGGGGCAGAGTTGACAGGTTGAATGGTCTGTATTTTTGGGTGTTGAGAGGGGCAGTGGTAGGTGAAGATTTAATCATGGTATCCAACTGAAAAAGTAATTCAAAAGGGGGAAAAGTAATTGTTGTATGGAACAGTGGGGGAGTGGGACAAACTGTTTTGTCTTGAAAAACTGAAGCTGGAACCTAAAGCAAAAGCACAAAGGGTTCCTTACCTGAAACATTACCCAGTTTGACTTGCCACAGATATGACTTGATTGTCTGAGTTCTTCCTGCACTTACTGTTAGCATTCTTATAGAACTGATAGGTAAACAGTCTACAGGAGCATTGGAGGCGAATCCATGGACACTCAAGGACTCCGAACAGTCTCTCTTTTGCTTCTCTTGCTTTGACTGTAAGTGGGGGGGGGGGGGTATCTGCTGATGGCAAATCTTTCTCTATCTTATGGCAGTCTAAATGCTATTTCGTGTAATATTACATCTGTTCTATTGCACGACAATGAAAGAATCTTGAATAGCCTTTGTCTCAGGGTAGGGGAGTCTAAAACTGGAGGACCGAAAATCTAAGGTGAGATGAGGAAGATGTAAAAAGGGAACTGAAGGCATTTGTCTACATTTTGATGAAGAGTCAAACCTCAAACGTTGTTTATGTATCTTTATCTTTGCTATATAAAGTATACTGTTTGACCTGCTGAGTTTCTCCAGCATTGTTTTTCTTTCTCATTGTGGAGACTGGCTGTGGGTGGGTGGCGACTCTGCCTGGATATATGATGCGATCAACAGGAGGCGTAAGAGACTGCCGCTTCCAGCCAACAAATACATGCTCTGTTCTTCCACCCTCTCTCTCAGTCCCCGGCAGCATGTTGCCTGTGATCGGCACGAATGGATGCTCGGTCAGAAAGACCGTGAAATAACTTGAACAGAATGGCTTTGATGGCCAGTCACATTATGTGGGGGGTGGGGAAGAGGGAGAGAGGGGAATAGACGGGAGGTCGGGAGGGGGAGAGGTAGGGTAAGGAGGGTAGCGGACGAGAGAGATTGGAAAGAGGTGGAAAATGGAGAGAGGGGGAAAAGAAAGAGAGAAAGGAGATAGGGGTCGAGAAAGGTGGAAGGGAGAGAGAAAAAAGGAGAGAGGGGCAAGAGAGGAAGGGAGAGGTGGGGAGATAGGGGAAAGAGAGAGAGAGGGAGGGGACAAAAAGAGGAGAGAGGCAGCGAGTTGTGATTGAGAGGGGAGGTCACAGCCTTAAAACTAATGACTTCTGCGACCGCTCTGTCGCGGAAAGGAACGCTTTGTGCCACAAGTTCAGCCGGAGACATTCTGTCCAAATCTCCAGCCACGATTAGACGTCTCGACTGATCGCTGGTGGTTGTTTGTGTCTATAAAATCCGAATGCGTGGCCAAGAACCCCCTCTTCCCCACGTTGAACGAATAAATCTAGTCCGGGGTGAACCGAGGGGTTCGGTTGATTTTGTTTGTAACTCGCTTTCTGGAGCAGGGTCGGAGAGAAATGTTAATATCTTGTTTTAAAAGAAACATTGCTCAACCTTGCCTGGTCGGGAACTGATTTCTGGAAAGACTGTTGGAAGAGTGTTTGTCCAGGGAACCAGCCCGCACTCGGACGGGCAGCGAGCTCACTGGGATCTCGCTCGGTCCGTGGAGCGGCCCGGAGAGCAGAATCGGCCAAATTGAGGATGAGAAGTTCAAAACTAAATCCGTTTCCCTTTCTCTCGTCCAACTGCACGTGAAATTTATTTTAGAAAGAGGCGTCCCCGCTCCCTCCCTCGCCTCTCGCAGTTTCTCCGCTCCTGAATGGTTGAATCCACATCTTTGCTTCCAGGAACGTCCCCCCACCCCTTTTCCCAAGTTCTGTGGGCATCTCCCTCTGCGCTCGTGTCATCCCCGGGTTGCTCGCCTGCTCCTTCAGGGCGCACCGGGGTGGGGTGGGTGGGGTGGGGGGGGGGGGTGCCTGGGTGCATATGTGTCCTGTGGCTGAACGGGACAGTTGGACAGAGACACAGACGCTGCAGAAAATGTAACCGACCTCCCACTATCTGGGCACACACTGACCGAAACGGAGAAGGATTATAAATAACCAAGCTCTGGCCAAATAGAAGGTGGAAGATAGGAAATAACATCGCTTCGGAACCAGTCACACTCTGAGGTCAGTCACTCCTCGGGAATCTGAAGGCACATCGTTTTTTTCCAAGGCGTCTTCTGAGTGCGTGATTGCAGGAAAGAGTGTGTGTGAGTGAGTGAGTGAGTCTGGGTCCGCTTTTACGAATTCTGCATCAGGCCAGGGTCGAGTCCAAGGATCTACGTCGCTGGCAAGAAAGTTAAGATCTCGGCGCTGGATCCATTGGTTTGCTGTGAAGGTAGATTTATTCCAAGCTCCGCCAACCAAAGCTGCCGGATCGTCCGGAGAGCGAGCTGCTGCCCGCAGCCGCTGGGGCAAGTGCTTCCAACTTGGTCCCCTCGCTCCCTCCTCCCTTCGTCCAGAAGCTCGCTCTCCAGATTAACCTGCTGTTTGTGGCCACGAAGATTCTCTCCCCTGCGCCCGAGGAAAGTTGCCGAGCCAGCCTTGCCCGGTCCGCCGGCAGGAATGTCAGGATGGGACTGTTGATGTACCTGGTCGTCTGTGGGTTCATCTGGCAAGTTGATGGTGAGTCTCCGAAAGGTCACGGTGGGATTGTTGGGGGGTGGGGGTGGAGATTCGGCCTTGGGGAGAAAGAGGTGGGGGGGGGGGAAGGACAGACCCCGTTGTAACCAGCAAAGCACGTTTATCCGCCGATATCATTTGTTTTAAATAGCTCCAACTTCCAAGACTGCAACACCGCCCTGCCCTCCTCTCCCCCAACCCCTCCGACCTCAACCCGGGTCTTTTATGTTAAAACGGGGAGGTGTGCCAGGGCAATCTGTGGGTGTGGGATGCACGAGGTTCTTTGGGAGCTGATGCATGTTTTGGGGTTTGAGGTGGGGGAGAATTCTGCCCAGCTCCCCGCAGAGAGCCAAGTACGGAACAGAAGGCGTTTGGGGGGGGGGGGTGGATGGGGAGGGGGCTCGATGGTATTTAATATTCTCAGTTTCAAATGGCTCCATCATTATTGGTGAGAGCTTAAGAAATGTGCACTAATAAAGCGGGATCCCTTGAGATCCGGGACTGGTTTATTTGCTGACTGTATGAATTCAGCGCTAAATCCCCTTGTCCAAAGGAACGAGAACGCCTGTGCTTTTTGGATCACATTCGGGAACGTGTTCTGGGTGGTGTGGTTGATGGAAAGAATGAATGGGAGGATGGATGCTGGGGGGGGCGGGGGAAAGGGGGGGGTGTGACATGTAGTCCCCGTAACGGTCAAGATATTTGCACCAGTTCAGAGATGCACAACTCCCACCCAACTGTCCTTGAGACCACTCTCAATGCCTCCTCCATCCTGGGGCCACTGGGTCCTGTCTCATGATACTGCAACTGGGGTGGTCAAAGAATTCATTCCTATTGTTAATTTTCTATCAACTGGTCCTTGACTTTCCAAATCTCGATTCCCAACCCTCAGTGGTCACTTCCCTCTCATCCATCCAGCCTCCAAACCCTTCCTCCCCTATGTCTCCCATCTCCTTTCACAACCCTTCCTACCCCATCACCTCTCCTTCCTTCAGTCTCTCCATTTCTTCCCCTCTATCTCTCTCCATCAACATCCTTCCTTCCTTCCACCTCTCTCCTCTATTCCCCTCCCTCTGTCCTCTAACTTCCTACTTCTCCTCCTTTCTCTTCTTCTTCCCCCCACCCCAAGCCCTTTCTACCTGCCTCCCTCCCCTGCCCAATAAACCAGTGAGTAAACATGTGCCTTTCTCGAATGGATGACCCAATTATTTCCATTAAACAATTTACTGCATTAAACTGATGCTACACTGAAGATACAAGATTGCAAAATGACTCCCGGTAGGAATCTATTTATTGTGAGTCATTACCAAAATAGAATCAACTTCAGTCAGTTAAAATAACCCATTCCAAGTGCTATTGTCTATCACCTTAATCACACCAACTGCTCTCACAGTTACAGCTTTGCTTCCAAGTTTTAATCAAAATCATTTGATCAACCTTTTTTTAAACCTTACCCCTCAACCCATCCGCTGCAGAAAGAGACACACAATGATCAGTAGACTGCATCTATTCCTGACATCGTAAGAGGGCAGAGTTTCCCCAGATCTGTTCATTCATAATGTTAGAGATTTCAGATTTATTGTCAGCATATGTACATGACATCACATACAACCCTGAGATTCCTTTTCATGCGGGCAGGACAGAATTCTCACTTCCTGGTAGTGCAAAAAAAAACGACTCAATGGACACATGAAAGTAAACTGACTGCAATACAGGGAGAATTTTTAAAAAATCAATAAGTAAGAGTCTTTAAATGAGGCCCTGATTGAGTTTGTTGTTGAGGAGTCTGGTGGTGGAGGGGTAGCAGCTGTTCCTGAACTGGGTTGTGCAAATCTTGTGGCACCTAGACCTCTTTCCTGATGTGAGAACGGAGCAGTGGTGTGGATCCTTGATCATTTCTGCTGCTCTCCAACAGCAGTGACCCCAATATGTTCTCGATGGTGGGAAGGGTTCGACCTGTAATGTCTTGGGCTGAGTCCACTGCCTTTAGCAGGGCTTTCGCTTGGGGGTGTGCTAATGGTGTCCCCATCCCAGAGAAAGGGCCAGGGGTGGGGAGGAGAGGAGGTGAAGCAGAGATGCAGCAATGGCAAGGAAAAGAGACCAGGGAAGGTGCGGAGGGAGAGGGAAGACAGGATGAGGGAAGGAGAATTGGGAATAAAGAGAAAGGGGTGAGAGGAAGAGAGGAGGCAGTGAGGGAAGGGAGACAGGGGATAAATGGGGGAAGGAAAGGGGAAGGAAATATAGAAGGAAGAGTGAGAGGAATAGGGGAGATATATGACTGGCAGCTCAGATGCAATTCGGTGCTGTCTGTAAGTAGTTTCCTCTTGGGATTCATCGGGGGTGGGGTCTCTGGCTTCCTCCCACCCACCAAAAATGTACGGGGTTTGTTGGTTAATTAGTCACATGGGTGTAATTGGCAATGTGGGCTCTTGGGGCAGAAGGACCCATTACTGTGCTGTATCTCCAAAATAAATCATAGCGACAACAGTGAGGCATCTATATGTTCAAAAAAGGTGGGAGGGTGTTTAGCAGTAAGCCCTTGGTTCAGCCTGCAACTTGTTCTGAAAGCATGTACCTCCTGACTGTACTGTGGCCAACTTGGGATAAAAGAACAACAGCAAAAACACCCCTTCGACGGAAATAAAAATTCTTTAGCAGGTTTAATTTCCTCTCTACACACCTGTTAGTACACGAGCGGAAATTCCACCCCACGCTATTTTAACTCAGGATTTAAAATAGCTGGATAATTATTTCAGCATCTGGTCTTGGAGTGAACCTGAAGTGTGAGGAGGGCAGGCAGAAACAATCAGCCCACAGAAAGTCTGGAGACAGCAGCCGCACCAGTACTGTTGTTGGCTGAGAGGGCCATATCCATTCTCAAAGTTACGCTCCGTGCTTGCTCGTGGATTCAAAAATGATTCCAATGAATGCAGTTTCAAAGTGACCCAAAGCACTTCCATTTTCCCCTCTTCTCCCCTCCACACCTCCTTCTCCTTCCTTCCTTTACTTTGGTTGTTGAGGTGAGATGAGTTTCTTGGGTGGTGGTTAACACAATGCTGTTCCAGCTCCCGAGTCCCGGGTTTGAATCCTGCGCTGTCTGTAAGGAGTTTGTACATTCTCCCCGTGTCTACATGGGATTCTTCTGGGTCTTCCTCTCACCTTTCAAGACCTGTGGGGATTGTAGATTAATTTGAATGCAATTGGGCAGCATGGCCAGAATCGATTCTACCGTGCTGTAAATAAAAATTTAATATATTGTCATATATAGAAGTACACTATACAGATGCATGTACAAAGGTACAATGTACAGAACCAACACAAGACACACCAACTGCTGTAGTGTACAATAAAGTTGCACAATGTGCCAAGACAGAAAGACAAAATAAATTTAAAAAAAATCAAAGTTGCAGTTCATGGAAGTAAAAGGGCAATATTTCAGTAAGACAGACAACCTTATGTTGATCCCTGAGTAGAACATAGCATTCTAACAGAATACAGGTGGTTTGACTCACAATGTGATGCCAACCTATATAAACCTACTCAACAAATTAAACCGTCCCTACCTCACACAAAACCCTCTATTTTTCTTGCATTCATGTGCCTGTCTAAAAGTCTTTAAATGTCCCCAATTGTTTCAGTCTCCATCACCACCTTTGGCAATGCATTCCAGGCACCCACCACTCTCTGTATCTTACCTCTAACGTCTCCCCTAAACTTTCCTCCCTCACCTTAGGGTAGGGTAGTATGAGGATGTTCAAGAGCCTGATTGCTGTTGAGGCAGAACCAAAATTTCCCAGTACATTGGATAGTTAAAGATGGAGATTGGAATGAGAAACGAAGGAGGTTCATGGCCAGATGTGGATATGATAGATGTCCAGAGCTTACTGTCCATTCCAATCACCATAGAACTTTATGGCTCTGTGAGAGATGTAAATCTAGACATTAGGCACGGCAACAGGCCCTTTCAGCCCATGAGCCTGAGCTGCCCCATTACATCCAATTGACCTACAATCCCCAGTATATATTTTTTTGAATGGTGGGAGGAAACCCTCACAGACATGGGGAGAAAGTACAAACTCCTTACAGACAGTGCAGGATTCGATTCTTGGTCCCGATTGCTGGCGCTGTAACAGAGTTGTGCTAATATGCCAACCGTCCCGCATTTCAAGAAAGTTAGAAGTGTTGGGAGTCTCAGAGACCTAAAAATGGTGATTCTGTCTTTCTATTGATGAGGACGAATAGTTTTGTTCAATGAAAATGAGGTGCTGGTTGAACTCAATGTGTCAGGCAACATCTGTGGAGGGAAATGAACAACTGCTGGTTTGGGCCAAGTCCCTTCATTGGGATGACGGGTCTTGACTGTTATTTTGCCTTCCACAGATGCTGCCTGACCAACTGAGCAGCTCCAGCTGCCTGAGGAATATAAAAGACCTAGAAGGGTAGATGGACAGAACATAGTTCCCATGGTCAGAGTATCTAAAGCAAAAAGGGCTAGGCTTACACTATAAGACTGTAAGACAAAGGAGCTGAAATAGGCTATTCGGCCATCAAGTCTGCTCAGCCATTTAATCATGAACTGATCCATTTTCCCACTCAGCCCCACTGCCTGGCCTTCTCCCCATAACCTTTGGTGCCCCAGCTAATCAAGAACCAATCAATCTCTGCCTTAAATACACCAGATAACTTGGCCTCCACAACTGCCTGGATAACCCTCTCAATCCCTGAATCATTCTTGGGAACCTCCTCTGAACCCTCTCCATTGTCAGCACATCTTTTCTTAAATGAGGAGCTGAAAACTGCTCACAGTACGCTCTAAGTGAGGTCTCACCAGTGCACTACCACTAGCTGTAGTGCAAAAAAATCTACACACGAATACATTTAAACAAATAAAGAACTATAAAAAATAATGGATGTAAACTAACTGTGTAAAACAGAGAGAATAATAAAAATCAATGAAGTGCACGAGTAAGAGTCCTTAAATGAATCCCTGTTTGAGTTTGTGATGGAGGGGAAACAGCTGTTCCTGAACCTGGTGGTGTGAGTCTTGTGGCACCAAGACCTCTTTCCTGATGGCAGCAGCGAGAACAGAGCGTGTGCTGGGTGGCATGGATCCTTGATGATTGCTGTTGCTCTCTGCCGGCTATGATCCCTGTAGATATCCTGGGCTGAGTCCACAATCTTGTGCAGGGGTATTGGTGTCCCCATATCAAACCATGATGCAGCTGATCTGCACACTTTCTACTACATGTCTGTAGAAATTTGCCAGTGTTTCTGTTGTCATACTAAACCTCCACAAACTCCTGAGGAAGTAGAGGCGCTGTATGTACTGTATTTAGATAACTAGAATCAGGCATGAATGTGGTAAGCCAAAAGGCCTGTTTCTGTTCTGTACAACGCTGTCTCTGCGTCTATGATGGAATGAAGTTACAACCTGATAAGAGATCAGAGAAAGGAGATGACCCATAGCAAGGGCAATGTTTGATGATAGTTGGTTAGACTAATCAATAAGCCCAATCATCTGGAGTCTAGGGCAGATACCAAGTGACCCTCCCAATGCCAAGACTGAGGGAGTGCTGCATTGCCAGAGGCATGCTCTTTCCACCAAAGAGTTGAACTCAAGGCCAGACTTCTCTCAGGCTCCTGTGCCATTCTTTGTAGGGGATTCCCTGACCAAGGTCATTGTCACATGTACCAAAGATTCAATTAAAGAGTTTGTTTTGCGAGAGGTCCAGTTATACATTTAACACACAATACAGAAGTGTAGCGTTACAGAGAGAGATAAGCTGGGACAGCATTATTTTTTTACTCAAGATTCAAGATTATTTTATTGCCATATAATAAAACAGAAAAATGAAATATAATGTGAAATTTCCTGCAGTCTACCATACGGCAGGCAAATATTCATTATCAGAAGAAATTGCCCAGCACCCCTTATAGCCAGAGAAAGAGAAGCAAATGAGTGTCCATAGATTGGCCTCCAGCGCACCTGCTGCCTTCACAGCCACTCAGACTTCAGTCCAAACTATCAGCATCCCGAGCTCACATCTGCCACAATCAGAAAGCCCCCAGCACCCTCTCGTATGTCAGTACCCATTCAGTCAGTCTCCATCAGTCTGCAGCCTGGTGTGTCCTTTGACCACAGACTCCAGCAGCCTGTGGCCTGTATGGGTTCCTCGCCTTTAGCCAGCAAAGTTTGAGGTTCATTCAGTCAGAAGGCAATTTCATGTAATATTACAGGCAACCGTGTCTGCCTGTCCCACATCGGACTTGTCAGCCACAAACGAGCCTGCAGCTGACGTGGACATCACCCCTCCATAATTCTTCATCCGCGAAGCCAAGCCAAAGACATAGTCTGTATTATTACATGACAATAGATGAATCTTGATTACAACAGGAAGGAAACTTTTCTTGAATCTGGGGCGCACAATATCACACTTGTGAATCTTCTTCCTGACGAGAGAGGGGTGAAAATAGTGTGGCTGGGGTGAGATGAGTCTTTTAATCTGTTGGCTTCCATTCTAAGACATAGGTAAAGTCAATAGAAGGGAGGTGGGTGCATTTGTGTGATGGTCTGTACCGTGTTCAAAATGTTCTGAAGCAAGATCTCCAAAACAGTCATAATATCATTGCTGGTTGAGGGATGGTGCTGCACACGTTGGCAGGTGTCAGCATCATCTGACCGTTTGTGGCAGATCGTTGTACATTTGTTGGTGCCTTGTTTCAAAAATTGAAATATTGTCTTGGAGAAACTTCAAAAGACTTTATGGAGTGCATGAGTGCTGCCAGTCTTTATAGACGGGTCGCTGAATCAGTGGGTGAAAAAATCTCGGTTAATTTTAGTAGAGAGATTGAACAGTAGGAGAGACACCAATCGAGCTTACAACTCTCTGCAGTTTTTTTCCTGTCCTGTGCATTGGCATCACCATACCAGACAGTGATGCAACCAGTCAGAATGCTCTTCGCGGTACACCTGTAGAAACTTGCAAGAGTCTTCAGTGATATACCAAATTTCCTCATGAAGTATAGCCACTGGCAAGTATGGAATCGGTCACCACTCTATTTAATGGTTCCGAGTTGTTGGTACCTTGCCCCTGTATCGAGGAAGATGTGTTACTTCACTGTACTTTCGAAAGAAGCAATTATTCACTGATATCAGGAAAGTTGAATGGAATGGAGTGCAGGGAAACTGACAGCAGAAATTTTAAAAAAAATTTAATTTAAAAAAAAATTAGACATACAGTATGGAAACAGGTCATTTCAGCCCACGAATCCGTGTCACCCAATTTATACCCAATTAACCTATACCGCTGATACATTTTGAATGGTGGGAGGAAACTGCAGCTCCTGGGGAAAACCCACGCAGACACAGGGAGAACGTACAAACTCCTTGCAGACAGTGTGAGATTCAAACCCGGTCCTGATCGCTGGCACTGTAACAGTGTTGCACTAACTGCTAAGCGGACCATGCCATTCTATCTGAGCAGATTCTCTCCTGCAGAATGTAATTAATACACTGGAATGTTTGTAGATGCATGAAACAGAAGCAATTAACTAGCTGGCAAAAAGAAACAACATAATTTGTTCTGTCTTTTGCAGATTAAACTTGCTTAATTGCTTCTCTGTCTCCTTTGTGCAAAGTTAAAATAAGGGATGTGTCAGGACAACAAAACCTTGCTGCCTGCTCCCTCACCGCCACATGCTCTGCACCTCTCCCATCCCATAGCTTCTCCCTGCCACGTCTGGCCCTGGGGCCACTCAATGTCACTCACAAGCATCCACTGGGAGGTTGGCAGGTTCATTGAAGGTCAAGTTTATTGTCATCTGATTGTACAAGTGCAACCTGTTGAAACAGCATTCTCCGATTCTCAGAGAAAAACATGTAGACACACAACCAGACATAACACACACACAACAATATATGGTAGATGCAAGACAATCATCTCACTATACAAATAATTAAATAAATGTTGTTTTGTATATATGAGAGTCTCAAATGATGGCTAGTGTGAGCTGTTCCTTTGGTCGTTCACCATTCTCACTGCCCATGGGAAGAAACAGTTCCTCAGCCTGGTGGTGCTGGCTCTGATACTCCTGTATCTCTTCCCTGACAAGAGCAGCCGAAAGATGCTATGTGCAGGGTGTAAGGGGTCCTCAGTATTTTTGCACGCCCTCTTCAGACAACAATCCTGGTAGATCATGTAAATGTTGGTGGGGGGAAGGAGACTCCAGTGATCCTCTCTGCCACCCTTATGGCCCTGTGGATTGACTTCCAATCCATTTCTCTGCAGCAACCGTACCGCACGGTGCCTTACCTGCCTCAGACTTCTCTGGAAATGCAGTCGCTGTTGCGCCTTCCCGACAAGTGAGGAGATGTTGAGTGTCCATGATAGGTCAGTAGTTAAAAGTGGACTCCAAGCAGCCTGATGCTCTTCCCACTCTCTCTCTCTCTACTAGAGAGTTTTTGATGTGTAGTGGAGGGTGGTCATTCCTGGTCCTCCTGAAGTCCATTGTAGACTGTTAAAGCAGAATCTTCTAGAAGAAGAGCTGACCAGCATCAGTGGGAGAAAACTGCAGTGGTGAAGTAAAGGGTAGCGTGACCTGCTGTGTGTCAGGTGGATGGATGCCGCGTGACCTGCTGCATGTCAGGTGGATGGATGCCGCGTGAACTTCTGTGTTTCTCCGGCACAATTGTGTCCTGCACTCAACTCCAGCATCTGCAGACTTACTTGTTTAGTTCAGTGGGGGAAAGCGTTTTCGGGTCAGCACCTTTCACCAGGTTTCGGCGAAGGGGTCCGGCCTCAAGTATTGACCATCCTTTCTCTCCCACGGATGCCGCTTGAGCTGCTGAATTCCTCCAGTGGAACGTGAAGTGCTCCAGATTCTGGTGCCTGCCGTCTCATGTCACCATACGTCAAATCAATTAAGGGCGGCGAAGTTAGCGCAATGCCACCTGAGCATCAGTGCCCCAGGTTCGCTGTCCATAAGGAGTTTGAATGTTCACCCTGGTGGCTTCTGTTTCCTACCACAGTTCAAAAAAAAAATGTATCGGGGCTGGAGTTCAATTGAGTGAGTGTGGTAGCAGCGAGCAGACTCAAAACACAAAAGAATGTATTCTGCTTTATTCTGCTAAAAATCTGTACACACCAGTTTCAGTTGTGGTGGCTCCTGAGTGACTGGCTCAGTCTTATATTCGGGTTGGCTGATTGAAAGTTAGCCAGGTGGAGTCAGCCCCCAGGTGATCCTTCTCCAGGTAGGGAGATTACCTCCTGCCTTAGGCTAATGGTTGTATCACCACAGTGAGCCAAAATGGCCTGTTACTGTGCTGTACATTTAAATTTAAGAGCCCTTGTGGATCTCAAGGGCGGATTCTCCCCCCCCCCCCACCCCCAACCCCTTCGAGCTCATGTTGGAAAGATAACATCATCTGCTAAAATACAGCCACTGAACTGCCAAGTCTTGGTCATTCATAATCTCATTGACTGGGCGACCAGATACGAGGAACCTAATGGACTCCTCCTGCTCTCATCATCTGATCATTACTTCACAAGGTTTGCGGTTACCGGTAAAGGATCATCCTGATTCCAAGGGCAAACAAGGGAGGGTGTGCACAGTAAATGGCTAGGACTGCTGGAGTGTTGATGAATGCAGGGACCTCAAGAGACAGGTCCATGGGACCATAAGAATTAGGCCATTCACCCCTTCAAGTCTGTCCCACTCTTATTTATTGATTTACTGTAGCTGATTTACTATCCTCAACCCCATTCAAATTCAATTTATTGCCATGTAATAAAAACAGTGTTACACAACCAGACATAACACACACACAACAATATATGGTAGATGCAAGACAAGCATCTCACTATACAAATAATTAAATAAATGTTGTTTTGTATAACTGCCTTTTGTCTGCTGTAAGGCAGACAGATATGCTATCAGCAGAAATTGCCTGAAGCATCCCTTACAGTCAGAGAAAGAGAAACAAAAGAGTATCTCCGATTGTCTCTGGATTCATGTCCAGCACTCCTGCAGCCTCTGCAACCACACAGACTTCAGTCCAAACCATCGGCAACCCAAGTTCCAGATCCAAACCTCCAACATGATCAGGAACCCTTCTTCACCTTTGGCACCCATCTTGGTTCCAATACCTGGTACCCCTTTGAGCCAGTCTCCAGCAGTCTGCAGCCTGGTGTGAGCCTCTCGACGGCATTCTCCAGCAGCCCACCACCTGCATGGATCCTTTGGCCACAGAACCCCGCTGTCGTGTTCACCATCCTGTGAGTTGTCTCCTCTGCTTCTCCTTCTCAGACAGGAGTGGGGTGGGGGGGGGGTGCTATCCCTGTTTTCTGGTGTTCTGCCCCATTCCTCCTCTTCCCCAGAGTCTGCAACCCCTCATTACTGCTGGTGATCATAGGCACCACCATCTTGGGCACAGACCATAAGACATAGGAGCAGAATTTAGATTTAGGAACACAAAACAGTACAGCATAATATCAGGCCCTTCGGCCCACCTGCCTGTGCTGAACATGATGTCTACATTAAATTGAAGGTGCTTATACATGATCCATAATCACTCCAGTTGAGCTTTTCCACTTCTTACGTGCTACGCCGATCCTGATAGTGAAAGCACAGGTGGATAAGGTGGCAGAGAAGGGCTATGGAATGCTTGCTTGCTTCCTGTGACTGGCGCACAGAGCACAAGAGCTGGGCATCAAGGGACATCTGTACGAAGCAGTGGTTAGCCCACACAAGAATATGGCGTGCACTTCTGGACACTGCACTGCAGAAAGGATATGATTGTTCTGTAGACAGAGCAGAGGTTAGGGTTAACCCAAGATGATGCCAGGCTAGAGCATTATAGTCGTATGGAAAGATCAAGTAGGCTGGAATGAGTAATGGGTATTTGTTGTCATATACATTAGTACAATGTACAGATGCACCGTAATTCTTACCTGCTGCATACCAACTGTAATAGTATGCACTAAATTTCCACAATATACCAAGAGAGAAAAAGATATAATGCAAGTGAATTGCACATTTAGCATAATGGTTAGTGCAATGCTGTTATAGCACCAGTGACCAGGGCACGAATCCCGTGCCATTTGTAAGGAGTTTGTACGTCCTCCGCATATCTGTGTGGGTTTTCCCCAGGTCACTAGTTTCCTCCCACTGTTCAAAATGTACTAGGAGTTGTAGGTTAATTGGGTAGTGGGCCAGAAGGGTGTATATCTAAATTTTAAAAATCAATTCAAATTTAAATATAGAAGATTGGATAAAATTATGGTAAGAAGAATAAGTGACATGTTAGTAGTGCAGTCAGATTTTGTTTTGCAAGTCCCGGAGTAGCTTTAGGTTTAGGGTCGTGAAAACTCAGAAATGCTGGAGGAACTCAGCAGGTCTCGCAGCATCCATAGGAGCTAAAGGGTTAAGGTAGTTCAGGGAGGTTCAAGAGCCTGATATCTTTCAAATAAAAACTGTCCTGTCCCTTATGCCTGAAAGTTGCAGCAAGGCCAAGGCCCACTTAGATGTTGGCTGCCTTCTTGAGGCAGTAATAAATCTAAATCATGATGTTTGATGGACCTTGCTTACAACTTTTGTGACAGCAGGCCACACTTCACTACTTCTTAATTTGGAAGCTCAAACCAAAAAGGATGAACTAGAAACTAGCCCATCTGGTTGGCATCCCATTCCCTAAATATTCATACCACACACCACATTATTGGCATTGTCAAATGTCCAATGACTTCAAAATGCAACATTGCACATCCATAGTGCTCCATTGGCCCTTGCCAAACCCTTCACCCCCAAGAAGGACAAGTGTTGAGAAAGTGACCACTAGGAGGAACTAGGGGACATAGCCTTAAGATTCAGGGTAGTAGATTTAGGATGGAGATGAGGAGGAACTGATTTTCCCAGAGGGTGGTGAATCTGCCGAATTCGCTGTCCATTGGAGCGGTGGAGGCGGCCTCAGTAAATATTTTTTATCCTTTCGTAATATATACTCTGGTCTGGGTTAATGGGTAATCTACAGTATGAACACCAATACCAACCAGTGTTGGCTGGGTATAAAACCTAGTCCTGGAAAACTGGAACATGGAGTTTATGAGCTTGTGGGTAGTCCCTGAAAACAGGGACATAAAGTCCAAAGGATTAAGCCAAGGTTTGATAGTTTTTTTACATAGTAGGGGAATTAAGGGATATGGGGTAAAAGCAGGTAAGTGAAAATGAACCTCTCATCAGATCAGCCATGATTGAATGGCAGAGCAGGCTCAACGGGCCGGATGGCCGACTCCTGCTCCCATTTCATATGTTCTTATCCCTTCTATTGCACACATCACCCTACTTGCTAACACATTGCTGCTCCTTCATTGTCTCTGGATCTAAATCCTGGAGTTCTCTGTGGGAGCTGGTCTAGATATAGAAAACTGCAGGCCCTTTGTACAATTGTTTGTGCGGAATCTAATGAACCACAGTAGGATTGGTTTGTCTGAAGAACTGTTATTTTCCTAAGGCAGTCACAGAGCTCGCAAAGCTCGGATCGAAAACACAGTTATTTGTGCATGAAATTGCAGTATTGAGTGCAGAATGGAGAGTGGAGCAAAGAGAAAAGGAGGTGGCAGAGGGAAATGTATCAAGGTCCTTCACTTCAGTGGTTTCATGATAACTCAGAGTTGTAAGGAAGAGGACAGATCACTCCCATCACTGCTGCAGCTTCAGTCTCTGTGTGAAGGGCTTTCACGTATTGTCAGTACACAGTGCTGAAAGGTCCCGAAACAATTCATTGTGCAGTCTGAGAGACCGTGCTTTTTTTCATCTTGCACCCCCCTTCCTGTTCTATCATCCTCTCCACTCCTCTTCCCTTTTAACCTCGTCCTTTCTCTCCTCATCCCTCTCCTTTCCACATCTCTTTGTACTTCACTCCCTTCCCTTCCCTTTTTGTTCCTCTTCCCTCCCCTCCCCCACACCATCTTCGGCCATGATCCCCTTCCCTACCCATCCTCACACCTCTCAATGCCATTGCACCTCCCTAGAAGCCATTGAGTGTGTAGTTTGGGAGGTGTGGGAAGGGGAGGGTAAAGATTGGGGGGAGGGGAGGATGTTAGTTAAATTTATTGTCATTTGATTGCACAAGTACAACCCGACAAAAACGTGTTCTCCAGTCCTTGGTGCAAAAGATGCAGGCTCACAACCAGACATAGCACATATACAAACAATATATAATTCCCTGAAAGTGGCATTTCAAGTGGAGTGAGTTGTAAAGGGACCTTTTGGCTTGTTGCCCTTGATAAATCAAAATATTGAATACAGGAGCTAGGATGTTATGTTGAAATTGTTAGTGAGGCCAATTTTGGAGCATTGTGTGCTGTTTTGGTCACCTAACTACAGGAAGAATATCAATAAGTTGGAGAGAGTGCAGAGAAGATTTACTAGGATGCTGCTGGGACTTCAGGGACTGAGTTACAGGGAAAGGTTAAATAGGTTGGGACTTCATTCCCTGGAGCGTAGAATAAAGAGGGGTGATTTGATAGAGGTATTTAAAATTATGAGGGGGAGAGACAGAGTAACTGTAAAAAGGCTTTTTCCACTGATGCTGGGTAAGTTTCAAACAGGAGGACATGAGTTAAGGGTGAAAGGTGAAAAGTTTAAGGGGAACATGAGAGGGAACTTCTTCACTCAGAGACTGGTGTGAGTGTGGAATGAGATTCCAGCTGAAGTGGTGAATGCAGACTTGATTTTAACATTTAAGAGAGATTTGGACAGGCACATGGATGGGAGAGGTATGGAGGGCTATGAACTGGGTGCAAGTCAGTGGGACGAGGCAAGAAAAAGAGGTTTGCCACAGACTGGAAGGGCTGAGGTGGCTTGTTTCTGTGCTGTAATTGTTCTATGGCTCTAGTACATATGCAGGACAAGTATTTATATATCCAAATAAATAAATATTATTTCATGAATCTGAGAGTCTCGGATGGTTAGTGTGAGCAGTTCCTTTGGTCGTTCAGCATCCTCACTGCCCATGGGAAGAACCTGCTCCTCAGCCTGGTGGTGCTGGCTCTGATCCTCTTGTATATCTTTCCCAATGGGAGCAGCTGAAAGATGCTGTGTGTGGGGTGGAAAGGGGTCCTCAATGTTTTTGCTTCATACATCGGGCACATGTCCACATTTCTAACTGATTCTGAAAAATGATGGAAGCTTCTATGGTCTGGAACCTACAATCCATAGTCTGGAAGCTGATCTGACACACCCTCAAGGATCTCTTTGTCTTATTCCTCTGGCAGTTGATTTCACATTCCTGTCACCCTCACACACACAGAGTGCTGGGTAGTGCCACATGCAATGACACAGGGAGATGCAATATTTAACATTTAGACAAGTTCATGGAAGGGAAAGGTTCATATGGGCTGAATACAGACAGATTGGAAAAATGGGCTGCAAAATGGCAGATGGGATTTAGTGCAGACAAATGTGAGGTTGGCGCTTTAGATGGATAAACCAAGGTAGAACTAATCAGTAAACAGTAGGGCACTGAGGAGTGCAGTAAAAATAGATGGATTTGGGATCATAGATACATCATTTCCTGAAAGTGGTGACTCAGGTGGACTGGGTTATAAAGAGAGCTTTTGGCACATTGGCCTTCATAAATCAATGTATTGAGTAGAAGGTTTAGGGTGTGATGGTAAAGTTGTATAAGACATTGGTGAGGCCCAATTTAAAGTATTGTGTGCTGTTTTGGTCACTGAACTATAGTAAGGATATCAATAAGATTGAAAGAGTGCAGAGGAGATTTACAAAGATTGTTCCAGTGCTTGAAGAACTGAATTACAGGGAAAAGTTAAACCTACTCTACCTGACGATGCAGTGGAGGCCACCTCTTTGAATGTATTGAAGACACAGGTAGATTTTTTTCATATTGGTGGAATAAAGGTTATGGGGACAGGCATTAAGTGGAGCTGAGTCCATGGCTATATCAGCCATGATCTTATTAAATGGCAGGGCAGGCTCGACAGGCCCAGTGGCCTCCTGCTGCTTTTGTATCTTTTGTCTTGATGTTCAAAAGCCAAGCCAAACATGAGCCTTGCTGTTACGCATGGAAATGCTGACTGATCATTTCTCTCCACGGAGCCCTGTTGAGTCCCTCCAACTTCTCGTTTGCTCACAAGATTCCTATCACACTCTCCCAATGCAGGGACAAGATGGGTTAAATAAAGGGTAAATCTAATTTAAAAAATGTACCCTTCTAAACACCAACATTATTCTGTTGAACAAAATGGTGTTTTTTTTTCCTAATGAATGCAATGAAATTCTGTGATGTAAACACTTATTAAGTAGATTCGGCAGAAAATATGGTCTTTTGTAAAATTTCAGATTCAGGAACCTCTTCTTTCCCCAACTCTACTTCATGATTAAAGTTGTCCTTTATCATGAAAATAATGGACGGATGAATGATCAGGCCCAAAATGAGAGCCGGCCCAGACACGAAATGATCCCTTGATGGTTTGGAGTAAACTGGGGCCCGGCCTCTGCTGATGTCCGTCATGGAGATGATGGGATGGAGAGCAATTCACTTACCACACACCCTCCTTCACGCCCAGCCTTCTAACAGAGACTTCGCCATGTTTCACTTCCCGACTGCTCAAGGGGAGGTTGGGTATGAACTGCTGAGATGAAGAAGGGGCCTTAATTTCACTAAAACCCCCTTGTACAATCAGAGAAGACTCTGATTATTTTCATGGCTGATTCTCACCGTCACAAACGAAGCTAACAAATTGGAAGCAGTGGTTTCCCACTCGCAAGTGTGCAATTTAAAAATTTTCAGCCTACGAGCCCGTGCTGCCCCAAATAACCCAATCATCCTACTACATCTCTCATACGTTTTTGAAGGGTGGGAGGAATCCTGAGCACCCAGAGGGAACCCATGCAGACACAAGGAGAATGTTCAAACTCCTTACTGGATTTGAACCCAGGTCACTGGCATTGTAATAGCTTTGTGTTAACCGCCTCGCTAACTGTGCTGCCTTCTATACTTCTTGTGATGTTGGCTGAGGAATCAACATTGACCAGGATGCAGAGGAAGTCTCCTTGCTCGGGTTCACTTTCTCAAGGGGATGTTGGGGCCTGGGTTTAACATCTCAGGTGAAGGACGTACCACCAGCAGTGCAGCCCTCTCTCAATGCTGGCACCAGGAATGGGTAACTGAAATCTTGGGTCTTGGTTTGCACTGGAAGAGCAACACAGAAACAGGTCCTTCAACTCTTCAAGGCCTTTCTGACCAACAAATACCCATGTACATTGTTCCTCTTGGATCCCCATCAACAACTGCCCCCTTCTCACCACCTCTTCTCCTGTCCCCATCTATTCTTCGGTCATTTTGCACACCTATCTTCCTTGAGTGGGGGATTGAGTTCAAAAGTTGGATCCTCATGATATAGTTATAGAAGGCCTTTCTGAGACCACACTTTGTACAGGTTTGGTCACCCAGTTGTAGAAAGGACATCAATACATTGGAAAGGGTGCAGAGGAGATTCACCAGGATGTTGCTGGAACAGGAGGGGGTTGAGCGATAGGGAGAGGTTGGATAAGCTGAACCGTTATTCCCTGGAGTGTAGGATGAGGGGTGATAAGCAAAGGTTTATAAAATCATGATATTCACAGTCTTAGCCCCCAGGATACATGATTCTAGAACTTGAGGGCAGAGGTGAGAGGGGAAAGATTGAAGAGGGACCTGAAGGGCAACTTGTTTCCTCAGAGGATGGTTCATACCTGGAATGAGCTGCCAGAGAAAACTGTAGAAGTGGGTACAACTCTGACATTCAGAAGACATTTGGATATTTATGGACAGGAAGGGTATGGACAAATGCAGGCATATGGGACTATCCCAGAATGGTAACTTGGTCAGCATGGATACGTTGGGCCAAAGGGCCTGTTCTGTGCTATATGACTCTGTGACACTACTTACAGAGGTCAGCCAGTTTACTAGCTAGTACAATCTTTGGGGAGGAGCTGGAGAATCCTGGGGAAACCCACAGAGTCACAGTGAGAACCTGCCAATTTCATACGGAGCCAGAATCAAGACTTACCTGGATCACTGGAGCTATAAGCCAGCGATATTGACTTTTCAAGATTCAAGATTCCTTTTGTTGTTTTGTAAAGTACAGAACATGTAATATTACATGAAATTGCCTTCTGCCTGCTGTAAGGCAAACAAAGAATCACCATTACTGTTGCCCCGCACCCCTTGGAGAAAATGAAGCAAAAGAGAGTCCCTTCAGAGTTTCTGAGCATCCGTGGATTTACCTCCAACGCTCCCGCAGCCTCTGCAGCCATACAGACTCCTGTTCGATTCATCAGTGACCCGAGATCCAGAATCAAACCTCCAACACGATCTTCAGCACCCGGGATCCATCAGAAACCCTTCTTGCCCTCAGCACCCTCTCAAATCCATGGTCTGATGGTGGAAAGAAGAGAGTGTTACTTGGAAGGTGGGATGGCTACGAGGAACAAAGGGATCACTGAATACATCATCATCCAGCCCAAGTAAAAGCAGAGAATACCAGAAGCACTGTGCAATCTGGGCAGGGGAGAGAAGCAGTTTACAAATCTTCAGAGGAAGTTGATGTGGGGTCACTGAATAAGGTGGACAACAAGGTGATCAGAAGAGGTCAAATCAGTGTGAAATAGAGGGAGAGGGTTTAAGAGGAGATCCAGAGACCATGGAGTAGTACTGATGGTGTGTAACAGTCCAGCGGCTTTGAGGGATGTAGGGTTAGAGAAGGTTGTAGACATGGGGAAGGGTGAAGCAGGAGTTGATGTGGATACAATTTCAGGACTGCAAAATGATTTTGTCTTCAAACCCTTCCAGCCAACATCTGTCAAAGCATTGGATGTTTATCACTGCACCCAGGCAGGGAGCTCCTCCTGGGAGCAATTCCACACAAAGTTAAAGAGTTCGGATTACTTTAGTGGAGCAGTTTAATGACACATCATCCGGCAATTAGCCAACTCCAGTCGGGGCCTGTCATTAGCAGGGTCCAGATACATGCCTGACACCTTAATTTGTGGCTCAACTTCCTGAAGCTGATAAGAGGGATGGCTGGTCTACAGCTAATGTTACTCTGACCTTCACAGACACAACAGGATGGATGGTGATGACTCTTGCAGACTCTTTGATGTGGTCACTCATTGTTAACAGCTGTCTCGTAAGCTGGCTTCTAATTAAAAGCACACTAGTCTTGAACCTTGGTTCCCTGACTCCTTAATCTGCAATGTCCTGTTCCCCAGGCTGATGTTAGATGGGGTACAGATTGGTGAGTCAGTTTTCAAGGTTTGAACCTCCCAATGGACAATAAACTTGAACTTGGGTACAGCACACACTTAAAAGTTTTACATCACAGAGCAACTGAGAAGCAACATCTCTTGGTCCCTATCCCTGTATCTGCAAGAGATGCTCCACTTGCACCCACACCTCCTCCCTCACCACCTTTTGGGTCCCCAAAGAGTCCTTCCAAGTGAAGCAACATATCACTTGTGAACCTGCAGGGGTCGTCTACTGCATCCAGTACTCCTGCTGTGGTCTCCTCTACATCAGAGAGACTGGGCACAGATTGGGAGATCGCTTTGTTGAGCACTTCACCTCTGTCCGCTGCAATAGCGTGTATCTCCCAGAGGTCACCCATTTGAATTCTCCATCCCATTCCTTTGCTGACATGTCTGTGCATGGTCTCATGCACTGCCAGAATGCGACCACCCGCAAATTGGAGGAACAATGCCTCGTCTTCTGTCTGGTCACCCTCCATCCAGATGGCAGTTAAGCCCCTCCCCCATTTTTGTCTCCATATCCTTTCCCCTAGTTCTGTCTCCCACTCTCTTCTCTTTTCCCTGGCTCCTTTCACACAGCCAAAACCAATTCTCACCTTTCCTCTTATCATATCCAATTAACTCTTTTTGTTTGATGGCCTGAAGTCCTCACCTTCCATTCTTCCACTTTTCTCTCTCTGATCTTTCTTCGGACACCTGTCTGCTATTTGCTTATTCCTTAAAGAAGGGCTCAGGCCCGAAACATTGGTAATATATCTTTACCTCCTATGGATACTGCAAGACCAGTGGAGTTCCTCCAGCATTTACTGGGTGTTTTTACTGCACAGAAACAAGTCCTTTGACTCACCTGTCCATGCTGACCAAGTTGTCTCTCTGAGTGAGAACTAGTTGTGTGTGTTCAGTCCATATCCCCCTTTCATATCCATGTACGTGTCCAAATGCATTTCCTGCTTTCTCTGGCAGCTCGTTCCAGGTGCCTGTCACCCTGTGAAGAGAACCCCAACTCCATCTGATTCCATCTATATCCACTTCCATTCTCTCAAACCTCCCCCTCAATGGTGTCTCCCTCAACCTGTCTCTCCACTTTTCTCACCTTCTGTCCAATACCCTCTCAGCACCTCCACAGCTTTTTTCCCCTCTTGTAGAGTTGATACCTCCTCTTCCCACTTTTATCTTGATAAAGAGTCTCAAACTAAAACATTGACTGACCATTTCTGTCCATGGATGCTGCTTGACCTGCCGAGTCTCTCCAGCTTCTCATTGGTTGCTCATGAAACCAATCAGTTGCCTTTTTGCTGTTGCATTGACCTTGCCATACATTTGGCTGTTAAAAGTAATGGACACTGCAGTAATAGAGCTCTGTGAAGAACATAAAACCAAAAGATATAGGAGCAGAAGCAAGCCATTTGGCCCATCATGTCCATTCCCCCATTTCATCATAAGCTGATTCCTAATACATTGGAGCAAAAATAGGCTATTCAGCCCATTGAGTCTCCCCCACCATTTAGTCATGAGCTGATCCATTTTCCCACTCAGCCCCACTGCCCAGCCTTCTCCCCACAACCTTTGTTGCCCTGGCTAATCAAGAATGCTTCAATCTCTGCCATAAATCTACCCAATGACCTGGCCTCCACAACAACCTGTGGCAACAACTTTCACAAATTGACCACCCTCTGGCTGAAGAAATTCCTCCACATCTCTTCTCTGTGGACACCCTTTGATCTACTGTCCCATTCAGCCTCTCTCCCCTGCCTTCTCCCCACAACCTTGACCATTGGAAACTGTGGGGGGGGGGGGTGGGGTGAGATTCAGCCGTGTCTGTAGGTATCTGTGGACAAATATTTCAGTGGACCTTCCCATTGCCAAACTGAGGAAGTGCTGCAATGTTGTCCATGACATAGCAGAGGTGATAATGGTGATGAGTTTATGTTCATATACATTGTACAATGTGCATATGCCCGAAATTCTTATTTGCTGCAGCAAAATTGGTACCACATTAAAAAAAAAAATGACAGTAAAACCCCTGTTATCTGGAAACAAGCAACCGGCAGCCTCAAGCAAATGGCAAAAAAAAAGAAATAGATAAAAATATTTGTGTTTAAAACTGGCATGCCTTACCATTAGTTCACCAATCCATGTCACATGCTACCTCTACCAACCAGAAATTCACTTCTCTGACATCTACCAATCCCCATCAGTGCCGGATACTGGAGGTTTTACTGTACAATAATATACATTAGATTACATTTTAAAAAAGCATTTATCATTGCAATAGATAAATAATAAATATTCACAGAATTGAGGGTTTTAGTGCAAAAAAGGCGAGGTGTTATGAAAAGTGCAGAGGCCCTTTGTGGTGTCTGATTAGTGTAACAAGGGGAGGTTTAAGAGCCTGGTAGTGAAATGTTGAACAAGGCTCTATCTCAAGTTATACAGCACAGAAGCAGGCCCTTCAGCCCTACTTGTCAATACTGACCAAGTTGGAGTGAAACATGAAAGTCTGCCATTGATTGGAGTGAAATTGTAGTAAGATTGTGATGGTAATAAAAACACAGAAATGCTGGAGGAACTCAGCAGGTCTTGCAGCTACGTTCTTATATGCTGATAAAGTTGCCTGTAATTTGCCTGCACTTGGCCCACATTCCTCCCAACTTTTCCTGCCCGCGTACCTCTCCAAACGTTTTTTACTTGTCAAGATTGTACCCGCCTCTACCACTTCAGCTCATTCTGTCTCTTTGTGAAAAAAGATGCCCCTCTCTAAATCTCTCCCCCTCAACTTAAACGTGTAAATGATGGTCAAATAAAACATGAAAGTCTGAGACACCATAGCTGAAGTAAAAAAAACAATGCTGGAGAAACTCAGCTGGTCAAACAGCTTAATTTATGTAGAAAAGATAAAGATGCATACGTTTCAGACTTGAGCCCTTCATCAAGGTCAAGGTGGGCAGCATGGTTAGCATATTGCTTTTACAGCACCAGCGATTGGGACAGAGGTTCGAATCCTGCGCTGTCTGTAAGGAGTTTGTACGCACGAGTTTCCTCTGGGAGCTCCGGTTTCCTCCCACCATTCAAAATGTACTGGGGTGTAATTGGGCGGCATAGGCTCATGACCAAAATGGCCTGCTACCATGCTGTATGTTTAAAAGAAAATGTATCCATTCACCAGTGCATGTTCACTTTGCATTCCAATCCAGGTTCTCCCAGGAGGATTTAGAAAGTCTCACAGTGACTGTTTCAAAGAGAAGTTCTCTCTCCCCATATCCCAGCCAACATTTGTCCCACACTCAACATCATTTAAAAGGATTATCCAACCATTACCTTGTTGGCATTTTTAGCAGTGTGCTGTGCTTTGGCTAATTAAAAAGCAGCTTAAGCTTTCTCATTGAAGCACTTTTCAAGCTGTCGAACAGTGCGCCCACTTTAACCTGGCTGTGAAGCAGACTCTGGAAAGCCACGAGAGCAGCCATTATCAATGTGGGCCCACAGCACATTTAAGTAAAAGCCTTATTTTCTTTTCAACTCACGTAACATAAATATTTTTCCTGCTTTTTACGTAATCGGTAGGAGAGAAGAACGGAAGAAACCAAACCTCTGCTGCTTCACCTGGAAGGGGGGCCTTTTTCCCATGGCGGGAGTTTCAAACACCAGAGGTCATATGTACAAAGTGAATGGAGGGGAGTTTGGGGGAGACATCAGGGGTAAGTTTTTTACACAGAGAGTTGTGGGTCCCTGGAATGCCTTGCGGAGGATGGTGGTGGAGGTTGAAACATTAGGGACACTTAAACAGGCTTGTGGATGGAAGAAAAATAGAGGGTTACAAGATAGGGAGGGTCTAGATTTTTTTAAGGAATATATGAGTCTGTAATCTTTGAGCATAGTCCATAGCTAAAACAAAGTTGAGAATGGCTGCACTAAAGAACAGGGAAGGGGCCGATCACCTTAGTACAGAGTTCTAAAGGGGCCACAGCCAGAAAAAGGTTAAGAATGGCATTTCCAGTTAAGTGCACATCTCTTTACCTTGCACAATCCTTTTTATAAACTTGGTTTCATCAAAATTCTCCAAACAATTGGAAATAACCAAATCCAATTGTTGAGGTGCTGTGGAGAGATCAGAAAACCTCTGGTCAAACTCAATAAATCAGAGAAAGCCTTTAAGAATTCATGTTGAGGTTGGGACTTTGCATTCTAATTGATGCAGGCTCTCTCCATTCCCCTTGCGGATAATGCCTTGATGCTAAGTCAGCAAGTCTGTGAATCCCTATGCTGCAGAGAACCAGCAACGAATCACACAGATTCCCATGAAGTACGCTATTCTAGTTTTCACTTCAGTCTCTGACGCCCTACCCTCCCTCCCTCCCCTCCCCATTTCAACACCCGATCACTCTCCTCCCCCACCTCCCTGCCACTAGCCCTATTCACACTGGCTAACCAATGAATTGGTCATTTAGTAAACCATTTAAAGAAGCTGTTTTCATCATTAACACTGGACAATGTTAACCAGTTCTCTGCATCCTTTCACACACACGGAGGGAGGGGAAAGAGGAGAGCAGGTTAGCAGACGTCAGAAAAGTCGATGTTAATGCCATATGGTTTCTGCTAACCTGCTCTCCTCTTTCCCCTCCCTCCTTCCCCCTCCCTTCACTTAACCATCTCTTAATCACTGCAGTCGTTTCCTTCCCTTCTCCACCTATCACCTTTGCGTTTGGGCATCTGCCAACATTTTCCCATAACTTGATGAAGGGCTCAAGCCTAAAACGTCGGTTATATATTTTCACCTTTGTGGCAGAAAGTGCAGTTTGACCTGCTTAGTTTCTCCAACATTATAAGTTTTGACTTTTTCTATTTGTTCACTCTTTGACCAGTTGTGCTTGCTGTTCCTCGGTTGGCCTGTCTTAAAGGGTCAGTATCAAGCAAAAGTGGAATGGCCTTCTTTTCATTTTCCAAAGATGCTTGTGTTAACGCTGTGCCCTTTCCATGAAAACCACCCTCCCCCATCTTGGGCCCCCTGCGGCCTTTCCTCTCGTTCTCTCTCTCTCTTCCCTTTTCCCTCTGTCATCTTTCACAAGCCAAAATCAATTTTCATCTTTCCTCTTATCATAACCTTTTGTTTGTTGATGTGGACGTTTCCCTCCCCCTCCCACCCTCCACCCCCATTCTTCCCCTTTGTCTCAGTCTTTATTGAGACACCTGCCTGCTTTTTGCTTACACCTTGAAGAAGGGCTTAGGTCCGATGCTGCGAGACCGGCTCAGGTCTTCCAGTATTTAATGTGTGTTTATACTGTTATCACAGTATCTGCAGACTTCTCTGCTTCATTAGATACAGAGTGAAGTTCCCTCTACACTGCCTCATCACACTCCCAGGGCAGGGACAGCACGGTTAGATACAGAGTGAAGTTCCCTCTACACTGCCTCATCACACACTCTCAGGGCAGGGACAGCACAGGTTAGATATAGAGTGAAGTTCCCTCTACACTACCTCATTACACACTCTCAGGGCAGGGACAGCACAGGTTAGATACAGAGTGAAGGTTCCTCTACACTGTCCCATCACACCCTCCCAGGGCAGGGACAGCACGGGTTAGATCCAGTGTGAAGTTTTCTCTACACTGACCCATCGCACACTCCCAGGACAGGGACAACACGGGTTAGATACAGAGTGGAGCCTCCTCCGGTCGAGTCCACATGGGTTTGAAGCAGTTCTGTCTAAGCCGTAGATTTATGATGATGTTCCATGGCCTCAGACTTGTTGTATGATTTAAATTAGTTTCCTAAATTGAGACAGCAGTAGCTTTTAAATTGCAAATATATCACGATCCTATTTCTGTCTTTAGCAAAGGTCAGTGTGGTGGAAATGAAGCTGTGTCCTGGAGGGTGTCAAATAATGAGAATCTTCTGCCAGGCAACTCCATCCAAAGGCCATTTAACTGCTAAAAGGATTTCCAAAATTTTTATATTTTGGTCATATTGTTCTGTTGTCAGATTATTTCATTTTTCTTTCTGTCTGTGAATCTCTACCACTTTCTTTCTCTTCCTTTATTTTTCTCCTTCCCTTTCTCTTTCACCCTCTCCCTTTCTCCCTCTCCCTTTTCCCTCCTTTTTTATTTCTTCCCTCTCTATTTCCTTCTCCCTTATTCCCTCTCCTTTCTTATTTCTCCCTCTCCCTTTCTCCTTCTCTTCCTCTCCCTTTCTCTTTGTCCCTCTCCTTTTCTCCTTCTCCCCTTCCTCTTCTCTTTGCCTCCCCCCATTTTTCTCTCCTTTCCCTTCTGTTGGTCTCTCAACCCATTGTGTCCATTCTAGCTAATAGGACCAGTTCTCATTCTCTACTGGGTTTCTACTCTTATCATTCTGGCTGGAACCTTGCACAACAAATCTGTGGGCTCAGAGGGGATAGGGAAGGCCTTGCCACAGGCGTGGCCAAAGTTGGCTGGCTGGGCAGGTAGTTTGTGAGATGAGGTAGTCTGACTGTTTCGGCACAGTGTCTCTGTGCACCCCCTTTGAATGAACTCAGCTTATATCACCCCAACTGTTCCTTCTCCACTTGGTGTGATCACTGGGCAGGGATACCCCTAACGAATTTTTTCCAAGGAGGCTCCGAGTTCCCTTTTAAACCTTTCCCTTTCTGCTTCTGGTTGTCTCTACCAGAGTAGGGTAGCTATTTCAGGAATCTAAGGTGAGTGGGGGAGAGTTTAGGGGAGACGTCAGAGGTACGCTTTTTACCAGGGATGGTGGTGGAGGCTGGTACAACAGGGACATTCACAAGACTCTTAGACAGGCACATGGATGTATGAGAATTAGAGGGTTAGGGGTGTGAGGCAGGGAAGGGTTAGATTGTTGTAAAACAGCAAAATCTGCAGACTGTGGTTGAAGTGAAAAAAACTCAGCAGGTCAAACAGTGCACTATATGTAGCAAAGATAAAGATACATAACCAATGTTTCAGGCTTGAGTCCTTCATCAATAGATTGTTGTTGAGTAGGTTTACATTAGGTCAGCACAACATTATGGGCCGAAGGGCCCATAATGTTCGATGTTCTATAATTCTTTGGCTCCGTATACTAAAAACTTCAGAGGAAATTAGAGGGTGGTAAGTCATCTTTACATCACCCAATCACATCCTCTCCCTCAGCAAACTCTTCTGAAATAGACCAGTTGGTCGTAAACATACGATGTTTGTGGGATCCTGCTGTGCAGTGCAACTCCCTTTGCTGCAACCTTTAAAACTGCATGATTTTATTCTCCAAGGTGTTTGTGAACATTTTATTTCTTTTTTAACACGATAGTTTGGAACTTTTAGCAGGGGGGTGTACGATGTCTCAACTCTGCTTCCTTTGGGTCCTGAGGAGACCATTGGCAAGGAAAAGGTGCCATCTCACGTGGTTAAAAATCGGCCAATGGCAAGAGTGAGCGGAGGGCGGAGCCAGTGTAGGTTAGATACGGTGACATCTAGCAGGGCCTTCATTTCAGGTTGGGTCACCCCCAGCCCTCATTGCTTTGATGCTGCCCACGGAGGTGACCTCTTGAACTGAGAGCAACAGAGCAATCCTGCAAGTAACCACGTGCGCGCCAAGTACAGAAAAGATATCTGATGGAATTGTGACATTGAACCTGTGGGCTGCTGTGTCTGTCCGTGTTTATCAGAACTCTGATTACACTCTGTTGACAGCAGGTTGCTGGGAGATAGCAAAGGCCACTGCTTCCCAGCTCAAGACAGCTGGTATAAAATCCTTTTAAAAATCAAATGAAAAACACTCCCTGAGCAGGTGAAAGAGCTGCTGTAAAAACACTGGCAGATGACAATACAGATAGTGAGCCCTCAGAAGCATGACAAAAGGAATTTTTTATGAATAGCAGTTAACATTCTGCAAGCTCCTTTCATCAATAGACATGAGCAGTCGAGCTGCCGTTACCTGTCCACACAAGTCAGTTTGCACGGGGCTGTTCCCCATCTGTGATATGTGAGCAGATTGGAGCTGGGATCCATCTCAAGCTCCTACCCTTGAATGCCTGCAGGCCCATTTCTAGATGTTTTGAATATTGGATTCTGTCGAAAGATTACGTGAGGGACTCCAGGGCTCTGGAATGTCAGTGTTCCGATCTTGCGCCGTTCTCTTCCTTCCTTTGAGATGAGAAACTTTGAATCCAACTTTTCCAAAGGTTGTGCACCATTCGATCATCACAGAATATTACAGCACAGTGCAGGCCCTTTATCCCACGATATCGAGCGGTCCTATGTCAACCTACTCCACTACAATGTAATTTTTCCCCACCTTAAACCCATAGCCGTTTATTTTTACTTACATCCTCATGCCATCTCCCTTGGCTCAGCACAAATGCGAAGCATCTGGAGATGTTGGAGGTCTCCTGTTCTTTCATGGCGTGGTGATAAAGTTCCTCACTGCAGTTGAGAATGTGGGGGTACGCCACCTTCTTGGGTCTCTGCTGTCTTTCCGGTGGAGATGGTTTTGAGGAAGGGAATTCCAGGATGTCAACCTCATGATGCTGAAGGATTGGGTACGATTCCAAGTCAGGATCAGGTGCCTCTTGGAGGGGAAGCTGCAAGTGGTCCCATTGCCCTTGACTTTCTTGGTGTTGGAGATCGGGATTTGGGGGTTGCTTCTGTGGTAGGCTTGACAAACTCAGATGCATTTTTGTGGCTGCTTTGTTTGACTCCTTGATTAGTTTTTTTTTTAAATTTAATTTAAGAAAAATTAATTAAAAGAAATTTAGACATGCAGCATGGTTACAGGCCCATGAGCTTGTGCTGCCCATTTGCACCCAATTAACCCCTGTACGTTTTTTGAAGGCTGGGAGGAAACCGGAGTCCCCAGGGAAAACCCATGACACGGGGAGAACGTACAAAACTTCTTACAGAGTGGGATTTGAACCCGGATCTCTGGAACTGTAATAGCAATGCACTAACCACTAAGCTAACTGAGCCACCCTTGCTTTATCTTATCTCATCATATTTCGTCAGAACTACATACAGAAGTTCCATCTGAAATAATTGAACAGAGTTTAATTGAATTAACGTTGCTGATCGAACTTAAGAAATCGGAGTAGGAGTTGGTAATCCTCCCCAACATGGCTGCTCAGCCATTGAACAAGATCAGGGCCGATCTGGTCATGGACTCAGCTCCACCTACCTGTCTTAATTTTATTCAATCTCATTTTTCTGTTTCCCCACCTGAAAGCAATCGGTATTCGCATCACACCTTTACGACATTGAGTTATTCAAAGTTGCTGCTTTTGAGTGCGTGCAGCCAGATATATCATGTCAGGAAATATTAGGGAAAGTGTCCAAAAATTGTATAAATAAAGTGGACTTTAGACAAGACTGAAATGAGGGATATGATGTCAAGATTCAGGGGAGAAGGTTCACATCAGATGAGGAGCAACTTCTCCCAGAGAGAAGTGAATCTGTGGAATCCTCTGCCCAAGGAAGCTGTGAAGGTTGCTTTGTTGAGTGTATTTAAGGAGGAGGAGAATTAAGGGTTATGAAAAATGGGTGGGTAGGTTGAGCTGAGACCATGGCTAGATCAGCCATGATCTTACTTAATGGCAGAGCAGGCTCGATGGGGGTGGATGGCCAAATCTTTCTCCTGTTTCTGTGTTCGTATTATCGTCAGAGACAAAGAGGTTTCCAGAAGGAAATGTGGATCTTGAGTGTTAAGTAGTTAGGGGAACGGCTGCCAGTAAAGTATACGAAGATGTGTCAGAGGCTGACATTGAATGAGGGTGAACTGGGGTTTGCGGAGAGTGAGTCAGATTTGTAAGATTGAAGTATGGTCAGGCAAGAGGTGGGGTCACTGTGAGTGGTGGAGATAGACGACTTGGAGTTGGCACAAGGTGGGATTCCGGCTGCAACGAACCCAAATTATGGCAGAGGGACATGGTCTAACAATTACAGACCCACTGATGATCAATCTCATGAAAATTGCTCAGTGGGCAGTGGATTCTGTTGATGATCTCGTTATTTTGATATGTCAGTAAGTGTGCAGGTGACTGGTGAGGCTGTATCTGGAGTACTGCAAGGAGTTCTGGTCTCCTTACTGCTGAGTTTCTCCAGCATTGTGTTTTTACTTCACTGAGTTGCTTGCAGAAATGAGGGGGTTAGCCTATGAAGAGAGAGTGACTCATCTATTCACTGGAATTCAGAAGAATGAGAGGGGATTTTGTGTAAAATTCTGAAAGAGACATATAAGTTAGAATCTGGGAGGTTGTTTCCACTGGCAGGTGAGATGGGAACAAGGGTACGTAGCCTCAAGATTCAGGTTAATAAATTTAAAATAGAGATAAGGAGGGACTGCTTCTCCCAAAGAATAGTGAATCTGTGGAATTCTCTGCCCAAGGAGGCTTCCTCATTGAATATGTTTAAAATGCTGTACAGTTGTGGAATTATGAAGGGTGATGGGGAAAAGGCAGATAGGTGGAGCTGAGACCACAGCCAGATCAGCCGTGACTTTACTGAATGGTAGAGGAGGCTTGACGGATGGCCGGCTCCTGCTCCCGTGTCAACCGAGCCACAGCACGCTGAACCCCTGATTCAACCCTCATGGGGTTGGCCACTGGGTCTCAGAGAGAGGGTCCGGAGGTTTATGCCGTGACGAAGGTGCCAAGACTGTGGCTGGAGGTACTGTGAGGGAAAAGTATGGGGAACTTTGGGGTGTACCTTGGCCTTCCTGCTGTCAGTAACCTCCATAGGCCTTGAGCCCTCAGCACTGCTCTGCACACCTACTGTGAGCTGGATCAGTGCAGGGAGTTCTGAATCTCCTTCACTGAACCTCTCTGCCTCACTTCCTCTTGAGTAGCTCTTAAACGGAACCATGAATCATCAGGCCCAATAAATCGTTAGCAGCTCAGTGTCGGATTGCAGTGAATAACACCTTGGGACATTTTATAACATTAAAGACAGTGTATACAAGCACATTAAGAGGTTTGTGTTGAACTTGATCCAAAGATGTCTGTTGCCTTGTCCGTACAAGTGAAGGCAGGAACATTTAGGGGAAACCAGGGTAAGTTTTATCACACAGAATTGTGTGCGCCAGGAATGCATTGCCAGGGTGGTGGTGGAGGCTGGAACATTAGGAGCTTTTAAGAGGCCCTTAGACAGGCACATGGATGGAAGAAAAATAGAGGGTTATGAAGTAGGGAGGGTTTAGTATTTTTTTTGGTGGTATATATGAGTCGGCGCAACATCGTGGGCCGAAGGGCCTGTGCTGTGCTGTAATGTTCTATATTGACTTTCAATGGGAAATCTTTTCATCCCTTGCCTTGGTGAATACTATTTAAATGGTGGGTTCCATAAATTGAAATCCATCTTCAGCATGGACATCACAAACTGTACTGACACCTCGAGGTGAATTACAGCCTTTACTACACCACTCTGACTTCATCAAGCCTTGACCGTACACTTCCTAAGGAACATTGGAATTTTTTGCTGTCAGTAAATAACTTCTAACGCTGTTCAGCTCACACACACGTGACAGTCTGGAAATGAAAGTGCACACCTCAGTGCCTCAAGAATGTGCTTAACTAAATTCACTGCTGTGTTTATCTTGCAGTGGTCTCTGTTCACTGAGTTCAAGGCAGTAATCTAATCCTGGGCTCGGATACAAACTGAATTTGGCTTTCCAATATACAATCTTTCTGCTGCTTAATTCTTGTCGAAAATGTCATTCAAGGCAGGTTTGTTCAGTGGACGCAGAAACACTTTTTAAAGGACCTCAGCTTTGAACGCCGCAATAGCGTGGATGTCCTGGTGGCCACCTATTTCAATTCACCATCCCATTCCTTTTCTGCTATGTCTGTCCTTGGTCTCATGCAATGTCAGATTAAGACCATCTGCAAACTGGAGGAACAGAACCTCATCTTCCGCCTGGGCAACCTCCAACCGAATGGAATTAACATCGACTTCTCTGGTGTTCATTAAATCATTTCCCCCACTCCTCCCCCACTTCTTTTTCCACCTCTCACCCATCCCCACCTCTGTCTCTCTCCCCTTTTCTCTCTGTCTCCTTTCACAGAGCCAAAATCAATTCTTTCTTTCATTTTCAATCTTTTTATTGAATTTTAATATAATATGAAACATACAATAGTCAATGCACAGAGAGAATTAGGAGACATGATTGACAAGATTATGATACAGTATACAACAGCCAATACAAAATAATAGTGTCTTCATCGCCCCATATACAGTGAAGAAAAAAGGAATTCACATTATACTAAAACCCCCTGCTAATCTATAAAAATAAGTCTGAAAAACAAAAAAAATTCTCACCTCTCCTCTCATCATATCCAATTAATACTTCTTGTTGGTCTGGACTCCTCCCCTGGCCAGTCATCAGTCTTTATTTTGACACCTTCCTGTGCTTTGCTTACACGTTGAAGAAGAGCTCAGGCCCTATGGACGCTATGAGACCAGCTGAGCTCCTCCAGCATTTCTCTGTGTTTTTACCACAATCACAGTGTCTGCAAACTTTTGTGTTCCACTTATTCAGTGTCCATATGATACCTGTGGACAAGGCCAATGTGATGGCAGCCTGTGATGCTGAGGGGCCATGGTTGAGAAGGGATGCTGGATTCTGATTGCACATTATGTGCAGAGACCATTATTAGCTTGTGTGCATGTATACTTTTGTGTGAACATTTGCGTGTGCATCTGTAAATGTGTGCAGGTTTGTACATTGGTGTGTGACCACAAGAGCATAAAAAATCAGAGGAGGATTTGGCCATGTGGCCCGTCACGCCTCAGTACAATCATGGCTGATCTGGCTGTGGACTCAGTTCCACCGACCCAGCTGTTCCCCATATCACATAACTCCCCAATTCTTTAAACTCTATCCATGTTTTAAACACATTCATTGTGTTTCCTTGGGGAGAGAATTCCACAGATCCGCCACTATCTGAGAGAAGCAGTTTCTCCTCATCTCCGTCCTAAATCTACTCCCCTGAATCTTAAGGCTCTGTTCCCTAGTTCTCATCTCACCTGCCACTGGAAACAACCTTCCTGCTTCTATCCATCTATTCCATTCATTATTATATATGTCCACTTATTCTTCTAAACTCTAGTGAGTACAGTCCCAGGTGACTTCAATCGCTCCTGATAAGATAACCCCGCCCCCCGCACCTCCCCCCCCCCCCCCATCTGGAATCAACCTGGTGAACCTCCTGTGCACTGACTTTGAAACCAGTATATTCCCGTCTCAAGGAAGGTGACCTGAACTGTGTGCAGTACTCCAAAGGTAGCTTGGCAGTTGTGTGTGTGTGTGTGTGTGAGTGTGTGTGCATATGGGGGAGTGTGTGCTTGTATGTGCAAATGCATGTGTGTGCACATTTGGGTGTGTGTCTGTGAAGAATGCGTGCTGAAGAATGGCTGAGACATGCCAACGCTAAATGTTCATTGTGGAAATTTGAAAGATATTAAGGCAGGATCTGGCATATCTTAAGTTACCATCTTAAAGGAAAATAAAGACATGCATTTATACTGTACTCTTCCTAATCTAAGGCATCTCAAAGTGCTTCACAGGCAACACATGGTGCTTAGAGGTATGGTGTGTATTGGCAAGGAGGAAAGCAAGGATTGGCAGGGGTGAGGGAAGAAAGGTCGAGCTCTGCAACCACAGGAAGTGGACACTTGATTAACGTCAGCTCCTTTGGATAAACCTATTTTATATCAAACTTTAGATATCATCAATGTGAAAATATCATACACCAGAGGACATGTGTCTAAGCTACAAGAGAAAGTTTTCTTTTTACACAGGGAGTGGTGAGTGGGTAGTGGAAGAAGCAGGTATGCTAGTAGCATTTAAGAGACTTCTAAATAGATGGATGTCCCGAGAGCTATGGATCGTGTGCAGGTAGGAGAGGTTTAGTTTAATATGACATTGTGTTTGGTGCAGAGATTATTGGCTAAAGGGCCTTTTCCTGTGCTATATTTTTCTCTGTTCATGAGTTGCTTTAATTTCAGCTGCAGGTCTTGCTGGAGAGTAGACCATAAAACACAGGAGCAGAATTAGGCCATTCGGCCCAATGAGTCTGCCCCACCATTTCGTCATGGCTGATTTACTATCCCTTGTTAATCCCATTCTCTGTTCTTCCCCTGGTAACCCTCGATTCCATTCTGAATCTACAACTAATCTACCTCCGCCTTAAATCTACCCAATGTCTTGGCTTCAACAGCTATTTGCGACAATGAATTCCACAGATTCACCCCCCTCAGGGTTAAAGATATTCCTCCTCATCTCTGCCCAAAGGGATGTTTTTGTATTCTCAGACTGAGCCCTCTGGTCAAAGGGATGTTTTTGTATTCTCATACTGAGCCCTCTGGTCACAGGTTCTCCCACTGTAAGAAATGTCCTCTCCAGATCCTCTCTATCCAGGCCTTTCAGTGTTTGAGGGGTTTCAATGAGATTCCACTCATTCTTCTGAACTCCAGCAAGTACAGTCTCAGAGCCATCAAACACCACTCATATGAAAACCCTTTCACTCTGTGGATTATTTTGAACAGGAGTCTGTGCGGCTGCAGAGGCTGTGGGAGTGCTGGTGGTGAATCCACGGACACTCAGTATCTCTGAAGGAACTCTTTTTTGGTTCCTTTTTCTCCTGTTGTTAGGGGAGCTGGGCAATGCTCATGGCAACTCTTGCTTTGCCTTATGGCAGAGAAATGTTGAAGTATATCATGTATATGACATTTTTAATGTATTATTATGTGACAATAAAAGCTACATTGAACCTTCATTGTAGTGAATCTCCTCTGCACCATCTCCAATGTCAGCACATCCTTCCTGAGATAAAACTGCTAACAATGCTCTGTCTGGTCTGACCAGTGCTTTATAAAGCCACAACATTACAGATCTATAGAAATAAAACCAGCATTGCATTTGGCTTCCTTACCAGCAAGTACACAAGGTTCAGATCATGTTGAGATTGGAGTGGTCGAGGTTGGGAGATACTCATTTCCTGGGCAACGTAACTCACTGTCATGCGCCAATCAAAGGAGATCATGGGTCTTCGAAATCAGCACAGACAACTTTGCTCCTGGTCATAAAGTAAGAATTGCATTGACCGAAGTATATCCCCAGAGAGAACAGGAGGGAGGGGAAGGGAGAGAGCGGAGGGAGAGGAGGGAGGAAGGGGAGGAACAGAGAAAGGAGGGAGGGAGAGAGAGAGGGGAAGATAAACGTGATCATATTGCCACTATGCTTCAAGGCAGCAATCTAATTGCAAGGTTGAGGGGGCAGGCTATTAACCATTGAAGCTTTCTTTGTGAGGACTAGAGATGTCCCAGACCGAGTGCCTGAGGCTCTGTAAATCCAGTGAGGCAGAGAGAGCACAGGTTTCCCTCATCCCACATCGCCTTGACAAACTGAGCCCTATCTGTGCGATACCGTCGCTTCCTGTTGAAACGCGTAGATTGCTGATTAAAGACTGTTTCCAAAAAAAAATGTGTTATGCACATCTTTCAGATCCTCCAACGATAGCGTTTGACTGTGGATCGGGCACTACAGAGTCCTCCTGCTGAGTTTTCCTTGTTCCTTACTATCCCGATTTACCAGCTCGCTGACTTAACAGGAGTCCAGGTTCACGCCTCCATCACGCCTCCAGGTCCTGCTCGCTGCAGAAAGGGTGTGGAGGTTAGGAGATGGGGCAGGAGTGATTCACCTGGTGGGTGCCTGGATTCAGGGGTCTGAGCTATGAGAGGTTGGACACGCTTGCCTTGATGAAGGGCTCAAGCCTGAAATGTTGGTTATGTCTCTTTATCTTTGCTACAGACAGTTTGAGCTGCTGAGTTTCTCCAGCGGTGTGTTTTTACATTACTCAGTGTGTCTGCAGACTTTCCTGTTTTATTTTTGACACATCTGGACTGTTTTTCTGCAGCATTGGAGGTAGAAGCTTATAAAATGATAGGAGGCGTAGACAGGGTAGATAGTCAGAGCCCTTACTCCCCAGCGTGACACTATCTAACACGAGGGAGGTTTAAAGGAGATGTTTTGTTTTTATATAGAGCGGTTAATGGCTGCAGCATGCTTCTTGATGAAGCCCGATACTTCGTAATGTTTAAGAGACATCCAGACAGACAGGGGAACGGGCAGGCGATGGAAGGAGACAGAGCATGTGCAGACAGATGCACAGTTTACATCCAGGGGCCGAAGGACCTGTTCCTGTGCTATACTGTTCTGTCTCCCAGGTTCTATCTGCTTCACAGTGCACTATTCCACCATCCGTCCCTCCCCCAACATCCTCGTGCTGCCGTGAATGTCTCTCACGTTATATATAATTAGAGTCACATAAAATGGGATTATACAAACAAGATAAGTGTTTATTGTCATGCAGAAAAGTGCAATGTACAGATGCACCAAAGTTCTTGCTCGCTGCTGCTACACACATATAAACAAGTATAAATTTCATTTACCGTACAAGAAGATAAAAGATAAAAGCATAGATCAATATATCATCTAGTTCAATGATCTGGATGATAATGTGGTAAATTAGATCAGCAGGTTGTCAGGTGACACTAAGATTGGAGGTGTTGTGGACAGCAAGAAAGAATTTCGAAGCTTGCATGAGAGATCTGGTCCAGCTGGAAAAATGGGGAGAAAAATGGCCGATGGAATTTAATGCAGATAAGTGTGAGGTGTTGCATTTTGGAAGGACAAACCAAGAAAGGACATGCATGGTAAATAGTAGGGCTCTGAGGAGTGCAGTAGACAAAAGGGATCTGGAAGTACAGATACATAATTCCCTGAAAGTGGCATCACAAGTGGGTAGGGTTATAAAGAGAGCTTTTGGCATATTGGCCTTCATAAATCAAAGTATTGAATATAGGAGTTGGGATGTTATGTTAAAGTTGTATAAGACATTGGTGAGGCCAAATTAGAAGTATTGTGTACAGTTTTGGTCACTTATCTACAGGAAAGATATCAATAAGATAGAGTACAGAGAAGATTTACCAAGAACTAAATACAGGGAAAGATTAAACAGGATAGAACTTTATTCCCTGAAGCATAGATGAATGAGGGGAGATTTGATAGAGGTATTTAAAATTATGAGGGGGAGAGACGGAGTAAATGTACATAAGTTTTCTCCACTGAGGGTCGGTGAGATACAAACATGAGGTCATGGGTTAAGAGTAAAAGGAGAAAAGATTAAGGGGGAACATGAGGGGGAATTTCTTCACACAGAGAGTGGTAGGAGAGTGGAACGAGCTTCCAGCTGAAGTGGTGAATGTGGGCTCAATTTTAACATTTTAGAAGAATTTGGACAGGTACATGGATGGGAGAGGTATGGAGGGATATGGACTGGGTGCAGGTCAGTGGGATTAGGCGGATTAATAGTTTGGCACAGGCTAGAAGGGCTGAAGGGCCTGTTTTCTGTGCTGTGATGTTCTCTGGTTGCAGATAAATATTCACAGCACAAAAAAATGCGTTGTTATAACAGTGTACCTTTTCCGACTTGCAGTAGTTTATGGTTTGGGAAGGTTCAAGAGTCTGATAGGTAGAAAAAGAAATCTTTTACTGCCAAGAGGCACTGGAAATGTTGAGAGTTTCCTTTGGAGTTCTGGGCCAATATTTGTTTCTCACTCAATGTTATTGGAAGAATTGCCTGCAATGTTCCCTTCGATACGGCAGTAACCACATTCCAAGAGAAATACTTTATTAGTCTTAAAATGCTTTGAGAAATCCTGAAATGCAAATTGTTTTTTTTCCAATCGAGTCATGTAGCTTGTCAGGGCTGGTAGGTGTCTTCTCAGGAAAAGGTTTTAAACAAAGGAATTACAAGTGTACAATGACACAGGAGAGAAAGTTGTTTAATATTCGTACATAGAACAAGGGATTAATCATCTTGAATTAGCATTTTCATTGAGAATGCTGGTTGAATCCCATGTTACAGTACAGAGCTTTGCAATTCTCATTTATCGAGATAAAGTCAGTCTCATGTACTGTCAGGACAGAATGAATAATGAAACAGGTTCCTATTTTCTCTTTCCTGGATTTGTCATGCGTGCACAGTCTTTTTGTCGCTTGGCAGATCAATCATACCCCCTTGTTTCCCATTTTTCTGATAATCACCTCTCCCTCCTAACCTAGCACCCAGCACTAGCCAACTCCACCAGCGCTTCAGGTGTGGAGAAAGAAAGATTGCCTCCCCCCCCTCCCCCATTTAGAGGATCTCTTGGAGAAGGGCAAAAGCTACAGGGGCTTGAATCTTAAAGAAACAGTTAGGAACTCAGCAGGTCAGGCAGCATCCGTGGGAATTGATGAACCATCAACATTTTGGGGTCGGGACCCTTTCTCGAGACTCACGGCTTGACCAACTAAGTTCCTATAGAACAAGCTTGCCCGTTGAAATGGTGAATGAGGGCTCAATTTTAACATTTAAGAAAAGTTTGGACAGGTACATGGAAGGGAGAGGCATGGAGGGCTGTGGACTGGGAGCAGGTCTGTGGGACTGAGCAAAAAAAAAAGGTTTGACAGGGACTAGAAGAGCCCAAGAGCCTGCTTCCATGCTGTGATGCTCTGTGGTTCTATAGATCCATCAGCTCATTGTTTACAGAGGTTTTGCAAAGATGTTTCACACTCAGTGCACTGCTTTCTGGAAGTGTTGCTCAAGTTTGTATCACACTGTTACCCTGGAACAGTGAGAAGGGTTATTTCATGAGGAGCCCAGAATCAGAATTAGGTTTATTGTCACGAACATGTCACAAAATTTGATGTTTTCTTACAAAAAGTATTGTGCATTGAAAATGCAAAAGTGCTCTAAATTACCATTCTGTAAATACAAGATTTCAAAAATAAATAGTCTAAAAAGGAGAAAAAAGTGTCGTAGTATCCATAGGTTTATTGTCAGTTGATGGAGGAGGGGAAGAAGTTGTTTTTGTTCTGTTGGGTGCACATCTTCAGGCTCCTGTATCTCCTTCCTGATGGTAGCAGTGAGAAGGCATGACCTGGGTGTCCTTGAGGATAGGGGCTGTTTTCTTGAAGCAGTGCCTCTTAAAGATGTCCTTAATGGAGTGAAGACTGATGCTCATGATACCTTTGCCAAGGTATGAGGAAAATGTAGGCAGGTGCCCGAACAAAATGGTGGGGGAGGGAGGGGTGGGAGGAGGCACATGGTCAAAAAGGCAGGAGGTGGAGAAGGGAGGGATGCCACAGCAGCAAACAAGGGGAGGGGGGGGAATAGCTTGGTGGATAGAAAGGGAAGGGGATGGAGAGCTGAGGGAAAGAAGATAGGGGGAAGGAAAGGGAGGGAGAATGAAGAGTAGGCTAGCAGTAACCGGAGATGTCGATGTTAATGCCACCTGTTGTTGAAGATGGAATATCAAGTGTTGTTCCTCCAATTTATGGGTGGTCTTGGTGGTATAGTACATGAGGCCATGGACAGATGTGATTATGAAAGTGGGAAGCAGAAATGAAATGGTTGGCCACTGGGTGGTCCCCGGCACTGTTGTGGCGTCAGTTGGGATGTTTATGTGATAATGTCTCTCACATTAAACAAAATGTGACATTCTAGCATCATGTAGAATGTTCAATTAGAGGGTACAGTGAGTGTTCAATAGTTAGGTTACTCACCACTTCAAAAATGGGTTTATATTTGATGACACCAAATGTAGAATTACATTCATTTTATAGTCTAGGACGTGCTCGGGCAGATTATGAAAAGCAACAGGGCTGTTGCAGTGGGAGACTTTGAGTTCCCCAGTATTGACAGAGGCAGAAACTTAGATAGGGCAGAGTTTGTTGAAGAGAATGTAGAGAAGTCAAGTTAAGTCAAGTTTATTGTCATCTGATTGCACAAGTACAATCTGATGAAACTGCTTCCTTTGGTCCTTGGTGCAAAACACGCAGACACCCAACCAAACATTACACACAAGCAGACAAACAATATAGACACAAGGCAAGTATTCATATATACAAATAATTAAATATTGTTTGGTACATACAAGAGTCTCGGATGGTTAGTGTGAGCAGAACCTTTGGTCCCTTCAACGTTCTAACTGCCTGTGGGAAGAAGCTGTTTCTCAGGCTGGTGGTGCTGGCTCTGATCCTCCTTTTAGCGTGAATAAAAACTCTCACAACTGGAGGGAGAACAAACTCTTTTATTAGCTTATAGCTAAAGGTAGGGTTCAACAGTAGTCTTCAGAAGGGTTCTGGGTTTAGGCAGGAAACCAGGGTTATATGTAGGCAGGGCCAGCCAGCAGCACAGTACCCTACCAGTGAATCCCAGTTCACTGCACTCCTGTATCTTTTCCTGACCAGATAGAGGGCCATAATAGATCTGCTCTTGGCAAATGAGCCTGGCCAGATGATAGGAGTTTCAGTGGAGAAACATTTTGGGAATAGTGATCGCTCTTCCTTAAGTTCCAAGAGAGTTATGGACAAGGATAAGTTTGGACCTTTTAGAAAAACACTAAATTGGGGAAAGGAAAATTCTGACAGGATTAGACAAGATCTGGGGGAGTAAATTGGGAACAGCTGTTACAACTGACATGTGGGAGTTGTTTAAGGACCAACTAACTCGAGTCCAGGACCAGCATGCTCTGGTGTTAAAAAAAGCAAGGTACAAGAACTTTGCTTGGGGCAGGTCAAGAGTCTTTCCAAAAAGAAAAAGGTGGCATATAGAGTAAAACACAAAAATCTGCAGACAGTGACTGAAGTAAAAAACACACCTCTGGAGAAACTCAGCAGCATCCATTTGAAGCAAAAATATTTACAAACGTTTCGGGTCTGAGCCCTTCAAGGTACGGTGCTGAATAAAGAAAGGAGGATTAGTATGGCGGACTTGTGGACAGTGTGGCGGGCTATCAAAGAATACCACAAGGTATAGGTTGGTTACAGATACAGGCAGAGAATCGGCAGATGGAGGTTAATCTGGGCAAGTGTGAGGTGTGGCATTTTGGGACATCAAATGAAATGGGCATGTGTACAGTTAATTGCAGGGTTCTTCAAAGTACTGATGTGCAAAGTATTCTCAGAGTCCAGGTGCACAGCTCATTGAAGATAATCGCACAAGTAGATTGGGTGGTAAAAGAAAATATGAGGTATGTCTTAAGGAGGTCAAGTTGCAGGTATATAAAACTTTGGTTAGGTTGTACTGAGAATGCTGTGTGCAATTCTGGTCGCCCCATTACAGGAAGAATGTGGAGACTTTGGAAAGGGTACAGAAGAGGTTGATTAGGATGCTCCCTGGATCAGAGGGTTTGAGGTATGGGGAGAGGTTTGGACAAATTTGGGGGTTGTTTTTTTAAGGAGCGTTAGAGGCTGAGGGGATGAAATCAGGAAAGGCATTGATAGGATGGGCAGTCAGAGTTGTTTCCCTGAGCCAAAAGCATCACCCACCAAAAGACATTTAAGGTGGGGGGGGTGAAATTTAAGGGCGGCACTGTTGGCATAGCAGTCAGCAAAATGGCAATACAGTGCCAGCAATCAGGACTGGGGTTCAAATCCCACGCTGCAAGGAGTGTGTACATTCTCCCCATAATTGTGTGGGGTTTCCCCAGGGACTCCGGTTTCCTCCCTCTGTTTGAAACGTACTTGGGTGTCGATCAGTCAGGTGGAATTTGGCAGCACGGGCTTGTGAGCCAGAATGTGCTGTATGTCTAAACTTAAATTAAAAAAAAATTATGTATGGGCATACATTTTACACAGAGAGTGGTAGGTGCCTGGAATGGGCGGTGAGGGATGTGGTGGAAGCAGGTACAATAGTACTGTTGAAGAGGCTTTCATATAGACACATGGATATGAAGGGAATAGAGTGATATCCATCAGGTGCAGGCAGTGGGGTTTTGATTTGAATATCATTCTTTTTTTTAAATTTTTTATTTTTCACACCATAAATCACATTAGCCATGATATACACTTTTTCTTTTTCACACATATACAGTGACTTTTTCTCCCCCCCCCCACCCTCTGATTTGAATATCATTCTTGACACAGACACGTAGCCAAAGGGCCTGCTCCTCTGCTGTACTTTCCATTGTCCATTATTCGAATTTAAAGCAAAAGCTAGTTGTCCTGGTTTTTACACAAACAGACGCTTTGGCTTGAATTGTTAATGTCAACCAAGTTGTCTATCCAAGCTAGTCCCATTTGCCAGTGTTTGGCCCATACCACCACTGAACCTTTCCTATCCCTATACCCATCTGAAAGTCCTTTAAATATTACATTTGTTTGGCCTCTGACCCTTCATCTGGCAGCTCATATACCCACTCCCCTCTGTGTGAAGATGTCCCTGTGGACCCTTTCAAACATCTCCCCTCTCTCCTTAAATCTACGCCCTTGAGTTTTGGACATCCCTACCCTCTGAGAAAGACAATGCCAATTTACGTTGTTCGTGTCCCTTATAATTTTCTAAGTCCCGACAAGGTCGTTCCTCAGCCTGCACTCGAGGGAGAAAAGTTCCAGCCTCTCCAATCTGTCCTGATAATTCAAGCCTTCCAGCCTAGGAAACATCTTGTGAATCATTTCTGCTCCTTTTCCAGCTCAGTGGCACATTTCCTATAGCTACGTTTGGTGGATTTGAGCACTGCTGATACCTTCTCAGGAGGATATCATCTTACCAGCTCTTAACAACAATTGCATAAAAGCTTTCTGAATTTAATTGAATTAAACAGATATTGGAGTGGAGAGGATGCCCAAGGAAGTGGGCACAGAGTAAAGGGTTAACAAGACAATTAAGAGGCCATGCTGTTTAATAGTCCAGGGAGAATATCATATAGATCTCCACGAGGAGTTTCAATTGGAGACCAATCAATTTGGGCGCAGAAGGTCAGATCGCTGATAGTGTGAGAGAGAGTGGCTCAGATGGGCAGTGTACGACAGTTGTGTTGCACGGGCTGATCGGCCTCAGTGCGGTAGATTGGTTGGTAATCCCAACAATGTAAATCGGTTACCAAAGCAAAATGTTGAAGGCACTAAAGACTGGAAATAAAAGCAGTCAATGTTGGTGAGGTTTGACAGCCAGCCAGAGTATGTGGGGAGAGAAACAGAATGAGCTCGGTGATCCCTTGTTTGCTGTTGGAACCATTCACTCTGAGACTCTCCACTTATTTTCTCTCTCTCTCTCTACTCTGTCTCACTCTATCTCTCATTTCTGCCAAATATTCCTTTTGTTTTATTTCATTGGGATGATGGTTTTTGAAGCTTAGTCACATGCAAGAGGGAAGAAAGGGATAGAACAGAAGAAACAGGAGTCGCCCATCTGATCCATCGAACCTGCTCTGCCATTATGATGGATCATGGCTGATATGGCCCTGGACTCAGCTCCACTTACCTGCCTCTTTCCCATAACCCTTAATTCCCCCTTCAAAAACTTTCCCTCTATCTTTCATTTATTTAATGAGGCAGCTGCTACTGTTTCATTGGACAGGGAATTCCACAGATTCACCACTCTCCAGGAGAAGCTGTTCCTCCTCATCTGTGCCTTGAGCCTATTTCCCAAAATCTTGAGGCTCTGTTCCCTCGTTCTAGTCTCACCTGCCAGTGGAAACAACCTCCCAACTCTAGCTTAGCTCTCCATTTTATAACTTTACATGCTTTGTGTATTAAAGTGCATGCTGAAAGGCTTTATCGGGTAGGGAGGAGACAGACACAAAACAAGACGATAAAGGGCTCTGACCCAAATCGTTGTGCATCCCCACACATGTTGATAGATCTGCTGAGTTCCAAAGCAAATTGATTTTAGTTCCAGTCTCCAACATCTGTTCCCTCTTGTTGGCCTCTGAGATAGACTTAATGGGCCGAATGGTCTGTCTCTGTTATACAAATGCCATAACAATTCAAGACCACAAAAAAAATTCAGAGGGTTCCAAACGTGGCTCAGACCATTACACACTTCTGTCCTCTGCATCGACTCCATCGATAACTTCTGCTGCCTTGGACTCACATGCCCCCCCCCACCTCCCAATCACCCCAGCCACATTCTCATCACCCCCATCCCATTAGGGGAGAGTTCACGCAGTCCCAAATTCAAGGAAGGTTTCTTGCAGTTATTGGGCTGGTAAAATTTTGCTGCCTTTGCTCCATAGCAGCTGACCCCTCTTGTGTAACTCTGCACTTGGGCACAATATCTTATGCTGTACAACGTACGAGGTGTCGAGCTAGCAAATGTCGTCACTGCAGTAAGGCACGTGTGGCAATGCGCTCAAACATCAGATGACATCGGTGGAGGCAGCTCACAGAACTACCTTCTGCATTCCTGTGGTGAGGGGCTGTGAGGTTGTCTGGGATCCAGTGAAGCTGATGGTGCATTTGATGGTTCTATGGCTGCACTGTGTAATTATATCAGTGGGACAGTGCTTGGCATGTGGAGCATAGCATCTAAAAATAAAAGCTAGATTGTGCCTGAGATGAACCAAATGGGGAAGTTTGTGTTTGTATCCCTATGGTATTGTCAAGCACTGCAAGCCTGAAAATGTTACAAAACCCTTATTGGAAGAGAATACAATTTCTAAACCCCTAACACATGCCCAAGAGCATCTCTCTGTGTGTATAACCTTTATCTTAAATGCTCTGTGTGATTGCACATTTAATTGAACAACCTTGACAGTGAAGATTGTGCTGTCAAATCTTATCTGAAGCAGTTTCATTAACATGTTGTTCAGTCTTGTTTCTTACAATTGTAAGTTGGAAAGCAGTAACTAAAAACACAAATGCTGCCAGGAATTCAGCAGTTCTCGCAACGTCCGTAGGATGTAAATATACATAACCAATGATTTGGGCCTGAAGCCATCAAGTCAAGTTTATTGTCATGCGATTGTACAAGTACAAACTGACGAAGCAGTGTTCTCTGGACCTCAGTGCAAAACATGCAGACACGCAATACATATGCAGGACAAGTACTTTATCTATATAAATAAATAAACTGGAGAGAAATGGATCGGAGGTCAATCCACATGACCAGAGTGGCAGAGAGGACTCTGGAGTCTCCCTCTCCCACGTCGACATGATCTAGCAGATTCATTGTCTGAAGAGGACGCACAAAATAATTGAGGGCCCTTTCCACCCTACACACATCATCTTTCAGCTGCTCTCGTCAGGAGGATCAGTGCCAGCATCGCCAGGCTGACGAACAGCTTCTTCATATGGGCAGTGAAAATGCTGCAACCAAAGGAGCTGCTCAATAAATATCTGAGCATCTCATTTGCATGAAACAAAATTTAATTATTTATTTTTATAGATCTAATACTTGTCCTGCATATGTATTAATTGTCTATATGTGCGTTACGTCTGGCTATGCGTCTGTATGTTTTGCGCCAAGGACTGTTTCGTCAGATTGTGCTTGTACAATCAGATGACAATAAACTTGACTAAATAAATATTGTTTCATGAATATGAGAGACTTGGAAGGTTAGTGTGAGCAGTTGCTTTGGTCGTTCAGCGTTCTCACTGCCTGTGGGAAGAAGCTGATCCTCAGCCTGGTGGTTCTGGCTCTGATCCTCCTGTATCTCTTCCTCGATGGGAGCAGCTCAAAGATGCTGCGTGGGACGTGGATGGGGTCTTCAATGATTTTTCTTCAGATAATGATCCCGATAGATGACATCAATTTCGGTGGTGGGGGGCTGGGGTGGAGTGGAGGGAGACTTCAGTTCAAGGTACAAGCAAAAAGCAGGCAGGTGCCTGAATAAAAAGTGAGTCTGGGTGAGTCGTAGAGCTTGAGAGCAGCAGAGAGTGCAAAGGGGAGGCAGAGAAAAGGACTCTCACTGAACTCCCTTCAAAGAGAGGAGAAGTTGTTCTTCGGAGTAGTCATCCCTCGAAGCCATTCCGCAGTGAAGCATGAAAGTCTGCAGTTGCTGTGATTGTAGTAAACACAATAATGCTGAGGAACTCAGCAGGTCTCTTTACTCCCAAAGAAACTGCAAGACTTGCCGAGTTCCTCAGCATTTTTGCGTTGTTACTACATCAGCAGACTTTTGTGTTTCACACTTGTCACTAACTTGGACGAGAAATGGAACAAATGTGTACTACGTGGCTACCGAGAGGCTTTTCTGGGACAATGGAAAAAATTAAAAGCATCCTTCAGTTCATGGGTGAATGAAGCATTGGGTGAATGGATGAATTCTCCATTAGGAGAATGAGGGGGGATCTCATTGAAACCTTTTCAATGTTGAAAGGCGTGGACAGAGTAGATGTGGAAAGTTGTTTCCCATGGTAGGAGAGTCTAGGACAAGAGGGCAAAACTTCAGGATTGAAGGGCATCTGCTTAGAACAGAGGTGCTTTTTAATTTTAAACTTAGACATAGAGCATGGTTATAGGCCCTTTCAGCCCACGAGCCCGAACCACCCAATTATTCCCAATTGACCCGAACCTCCAAAACATTTTTGTACAGTGGGAGATAGCCAGAGCCCCCAGGGGAAACCCACACAGACACAGGAGAATGTACAAACATTTTCCAGACAGTGCGAGATTCAAACCCCAGTCCAATAGCTGGTACTGTAACCCCATTGGGCTAACTGCTGCACCAATTGTGCTGCCCCTAATGAGGATGCTGAGGAATTTCTTCAGCCAGAGGATGGTGAATCTGTGGAATTTGTTGCCGCAGGCAGTCGTGGAGGCCGAGTCATTGGGTGTATTTGAGACAGAGATTGATAGGTTCTTGATTAGCCAGGGCATCAGAGGTTATGGGGAGAAGGCCGCGCAGTGGGACTGAGTGGGAAAATGGATCAGCTCATGGTTAAATGGTGGGGCAAACTTGATGGACTGAATTGCCTATTTCCTATGTCTGATGGTTTTTACATGATCTCTGACTGTCAATCAATCCCTCCTCCACCTCACCAAATTGCTCATCTTAACAAAACATTTCAATCTCATATTTGAATTGAACAATTAATACTGTCTGTTCCCATTTGTGCAATGAGTTTATTGTCATATTCATGAATATAATGTACATATGTGCCAAAATTCTGACTTGTGGCAGCCATGCAAATACAACAGCACACATGAAATAACCACAATATGCCAAGACCGTCAAAGAGATGATGAATATCAAAGGAAATTGGGCAGCACATTTAGCGTAAAGGTTAACACTTTGCTATTACAGCGTCAGAGACCTGAGTTCGAATCCGACGCTCTCTGCAAGGAGTTTGTATATTCTCCCCATGTCTGCATGAGTTTTCCCCAGGGACTCCAGTTTCCACCCACCCTCCAAAACATACTGGGGTTGTAGGTTATTTAGTTTATTTGGGCGGCACGGGCTTGTGGGCTGGAAGGGCCTGTTACCGTGCTGTATGCCTACATTAAAAAAAAAGAAATATTGCAAGTTGCAGTTGGTGCAAGAAAAAAACAAGTGATGTTTCAAGTCGATCTATTGATGGTTCTGAACCAGACTATAGCTAGGGCTTGAAAAAAATACTGGGTTTCAAGTGAATAATAGATGAAGAGATGTTCAAGGATAGAAACATTTTTGTAAATTACGGAATGTGGGTCCCAGTCATAAAATGGTGTGGTATTGGAAGATCAGCCATGATCTCACTGAGTGATATTGCTAGTACAAGGGGCCAAATGGTCTCCTGCCTATTTGTTGGTCAAAGCTCCACTGACCAGACTATTATCAGCCTCTTGTATGGACCTCTCAGTGGTTAAAGATGATCTCCCTGCACTATTAATGGCACTTTTCTCCATACCCTACATTTTGAATAACCATAGAATATTTCAGCAGGCTCCTAGTCTGTGCCAAACTATTATTTTGCCTAGTCCCACTGACTTGCACACAGATCATATCCCTCAATACCCCTCCCATCCAAATTTTTTTGTAAATGTCATTCCACACTCCCACCACTTTCTGTGAAGAAGTTCCCTCTTACATTCTCCCTCTCTCCACTTCTCCCCTTTCACCTGTCACGGTTGCGTACCTACCTTAATTGGGAGGAGGAGGAGAGTGAGTGTGAGGATCTCGCCCGTGTGGCAGTGAGACAATGAGAAGATGAGAGGACCCATGTCCTCTGATTTGTGTGTCACCTACCCTCAGGGGAAAAAAAGACTAATTGCATTTATTCTTATCTATATCCATCATAACACCACACCCAGCACGCTTTGACTTCCTGTGACGCTACACCTGTACTTTTGTTTTATTCTTGCACTACCTGCTCTGCTTGTCTGGATAGAATGCAGAACAAAGCTTTTCACTGTTTCTCGGTATATGTGATGGTCATCAATTCAATTTGGAACAGGTTTGAAGTTCTGCCAATCTTTTTACTCATTCAAGGAGGGTGAACTTCCCAGGCTGAGCCAGCATCTAGTTGCTCCTTACTAATTGCCCTTGAGGAGGTGGTGGTGGTGGGGGGTGGGCTTCCTTCTTGAACAGCTGCAGTCGCTGAGGTAGAGGTGGACCCTCAGTGCTGGTAGGGAGGGAGTTCCAGGGTTTTGACCCAGCGATAGTGAAGGAATGGTGATGTGGTTCCATGTCAGTTTCTCAAGCAACTGCTGAGGTCAGTGTGGGAGCCACCATCTCTTCCACAGTAGAGGCAAGAGATGGGAGGGTGGGTTACGAGGTGGTTCATCCTTTCAGCAACTTACACTGGGCCCTTGTGCTCCCCATCCACGCCCTTGGACAAAGATAGTAGCACTGTGAAGGGACAGCATGTACACAGGACAATTTTACTGAGTTCAGTAAGTCTGCGTTGACTCCCAGGGAGAAAAAAAAACAAGGTTATTGGCAAGATGCCCTGTTATCTGCTGACCGTGTTTCCACATTTTCGTTCGACCCATCAAGTGATGTCAGAACAATCCCATTTCTCCTCATGTTTTAAGAACATCTGAACTAGAAGCAGGAGTCAGCCATCCGAACTTTTGAGTCTGCTCTGCCGTTCAATAAGGTCACGGGTGAACTGGCCCTGGACTCAGCTCCGTTTACCTGCCTGTTCCTTGTAACTATTAATCCCTCTAATGTGCAAAAATCTATCTAATCTGACTGAAATGAGTAATGAGAGTTTATTATCATATCTGTAAGTACAATGTACAGGACTGAAATTCTCACTTCTTGCAGCAGGTCACACAGGCAAGTGAGATCCACCAATTGCAATTTTTAAAAATTTTAACAGAGATACAGCACGGTAACAGGCCCTTCCAGCATATGAGCCCAAATACACCCCTGTGAACAATTAACCTACCCGCCCCGTACGTCTTTGGAATGTGGGAGGAAACTGGAGCACCCTGGAGGAAACCCATGTGGTTCGTGGAGTACGTACAAACTCCTTAAAATAGAATAAATTAAATTACTGCAATATGCCAAGTCAGAAAAAGATAATACATACTGTAAAAAAAAAAGGGTGGATAGATAAATACCCTTGCCGTTAGTGCAAGGAGAAAAGGGCAGTTTTAATGGGGCAGACAAATCTTTTGGAGGCCATAAAGTTGTTTAGGTATAGGGTAGTACAAAAGCTTGATCGCTGTTGAATTAAAAACTGTTTTTGAACCTAGAGATGCCAAACTTCAGGATTCTGTATCTTCTGCCTGAAGGTAGAAGTGAGAAGAGGTTGTGACCAAGTGAGGGGGGTCCTTCATTATATTGGCTGCCTTCACATAGGCCAAGGGTGGCCAAACTGTGGCTCGCGATTATCACACGGCTCTTTGTCATGCAATGTGCAGCTCATGGAAATATATTGGCTAGAGGAGATACCAGTGCTCCCGAAGCCTCCCTGGGACTCTTCGATTTCCTGCAGCCAGACCAGTTGCTGGAGGCAACTTTGCATCAGGACACTTCCCAAATCGTTCTTAGCTGTGGATGCTGCCATGGTGCAGGTACCTGAGAGACCAATGGCAGCAGCGTCCAGAAGAGAACATATCAGAAACAGGAGACGAAGTTGTCCATCCGCCTGTAGGACTTTCTACCACATACAGTGAGATCACAGCTAATCTGGCCATGGACCCAGCTCCGCGTCTTCCCTCAACCCTTAATTTCCTATTGATACAAAAATCTATGTCACTGTATCTTAAATATATTTAATGAGGCAGCCTCAATTGCTTCTTTGGTTAGAGATTTCCACAGAAAATTAGTTAGAATTTTGAAACTATTTGCTATATATATGTGCACTTTTTCATTATTGAAACTAACACAAATGAGCAGTTTAAAAACTACATATATGAATAAATATTGTTACATAGATGTATTTCTTAATATTTATGTAACATTTTTGTGGCAAAATTTGCATGCAAGAGAATAAAAACATATGCAATTTTTTTTCTTGTCTTGTGACGCTCAAACATCTGAAGTTGATTCATGTGGCCCTTGCATTAAGCAAGTTTGGCCACACCAGTCATCGGCTAAATGCCTCAAATTGGCTAAGAAAGTAGAGGGGAGAACTTGTGGCTCCTCACACAATCTGCCAGAGAAACTCAGTGGGTCAAGCAGTTACAGTGGGAGGAAAAAATGGTTGACATTTCGAGCTGAAATTCTCTTGACCTTCAACAATCCAAAAATACTTTGGTGGTATTTCCCAATTCATTCGTTCGTGTCTGGTGCCAATTCTTCAGGTGCAGTCCAAAGGACACTCAGCAGTCAAATTCCTGTGATGAGAAGGATGCCATCAACAGAGGATGGGTCTGTGGAATTTAGAAGACTGAGGTGACTTCATTCAAGCATGTAAAATGCGAAGGAGACTTGACAGGGTAGATTTTGAGATGGTCACACTAATGGAATAGCCACAAACAATAGGACACAGCAATATAAATAACATTTAAAGATACTGTAACTGGGTAGAAATTTCTTCTGTACACTTTTGAGTTGAGTGGAGTCACAACAACAAGCTTGCACACAATGTCAGCAAAACTGATTGTAGACTTAAGGAGAAACACAAACCAGTCCACATTGAGGGGTCAGAGTGGAAATGGTTAAAAACTTCAAATTTCTGGGTGTCAACATCTCTGAGAACCTGTTCTGGGGCTTCCATGTTGATGCAATCATGAAGAAGGCTCGCCAGCGGTTATACCTTGTGAGGACTTTAAGGAGACTTGGTCTATCACCAAAGACTCTTGCAAATTTCTACAGGTGTGCCATGGAGAGCATTCTGACTGGCTACATCACTGACTGGTATGGAGGTGCCAATGCACAGGACAGGAAAAAAGTACAAAGGGTTGTGAACTCAGCCAGCGCCATTCACAGGCATCAATCTTCACTCCATCTAGGACATCGACAAGAGGCAGTGTCTCAAGAAAGCAGCCTCTCACCTCAAGAACCATCACCACTCAGGCCATGCCCTCTTCACACTGCTACCATCAGGAAGAAGGTACAGGACCCTGAAGACAAGCAGCAATGGTACAGAAACAGCTTCTTCCCTTCAGCTATCAGATTTTTGAATGGACAATAAACCACAGAAAACTTGCTCCCTTTCTCTTCTTTTACACTATTTGTAATGCTGAATCAAAACAATAAATGTCATGACACATTCATGAGAATAAATACTGATTCTGATTGCAATCCTCCATCCCCATGGGCAATGAAGGTAAAATCATTGATTATTTAAGGTTCGAGATAGACAAAAGTTGATGGTTCTTGAGGATTATGGGTAAACAGGCACAGAAACACCCAGCATAGATCAGCTGTGATCACGTTGAACCTTGGGACAATTTTGAAGGCCTGCATGTGGCCTCCTGCTCCTATCTTGTGATGTGGTCTTGGCAGAGGACAACGCTGTGACAAGGTCCACTTCATCCCCGGATTTGCAGCGCCAAATTGGAAAAGGTTTTAGTATTTTTTTGGAAAGTCTGTGATGAATGAATTATCTGATTTCTAGTGATTAAAACAATTCCTCTTTGTTACTGCACCTCTTTGAACCAAACTCCAGCTATTTTCGCTCTGCTTCACTTGAATGACTCATGTGCTTTTGTCACATTGGCAGGGATAGCAGCCACATCTGATGGCCCCTTAATGAACAAGCAATGTTGTTGAGCCTAAAGCATTGGAAGGTGATACTTAGCAGATCAGGCCAGAAGAAACACTTCAATCAGTCCAATCCCCACTTGAATTCCCACAGCCTTGCAATTTTCTCTTTAAATTGAATTCAAGTCATTAAATATATCTGGAATTAAAAGGTTCTTTTGTTTATGTTGACCATGGAATTGTTGGATTGACCTAGAACCCTGTCTGAGCCACCAATGTCTCTCAGAGAAGGAAATCCACTGGCCAATCACAAGAATGTGGTTGATTTTTCATTGAATCCTCTGTGCAGAGAGGCTGCTGGGCACAGACAAAAACATGCTAGAAATGCCAGCAACACTCCACATCCTGTGAGCTCATACACTTCCACTCAGCCTCTTGGAGGTAAAGCTCGTTGATTCAAGTTGCTGAGAAGGGGAATGGAGAGTTCTGGGAACAGGTTGGGAGGTCAAGTTGTTTATTTTCATCTGATTGTACAAGTACAACCCGACAAAACAGTGTTATCCAGTCCTCGGTGCAAAACATGCAGACACACAACCAGACGTAACACACATATACAGGACAAGTATTTCAACTACACAAATAAATCTTGTTTCATGAATATGAGAGTCTCAGATGGTTAGTGTGAGCAGTTCCTTTGGTCATTCAGCGTTCTCACTGGGAGATGAAGCTGAGTCCACAGCCAGATTAGCTGTGATCTTATTGAATAATGGAGCAGGCTCAATGGGCCAGATGGCCAATTCCTGCTCCTCTTTCTGATGTTCTTATGAGATTAAAATTTGTTTTGTAACACATCTTGACAACATTGGCCGGATTGAGAGACTTGGATGGAAGGGTTGGTGTTGACTTTGTGTGGGAGATTTGGCAGTGATGATCTTTGACTGGTGTTTGAGGTGAGGGCCTTTTTTCCCAGGGTGTCTCCATAAGATCCTGACTTCAACAAGCTTGGGTTGTGGCTTCAGGTGTCTGGAGCCAGCCAAAGCAACCTCCAGTACATTTCATCCATTCACAATGAAATAAAACCTCCACAACACAATGTTAATCTTCCAGTTATGAGGGGAGGTTGGACAAACTTGGGTAGCTTTCTCTGGAGTGTTGGAGGTTGAGGAGTGAGCTGATGGGAATTTGTAAAATCCTGAAAGAAAATGATTGGGAGAACATTCTCCCAGAGTAAAAGTATCAGATGCAAATAGAGTAAAATGCAAAAATCTACAGGCACTGTGGTTGAAATATAAGCACAATGTTGCTCTATAAAGTACACTATTTGACCTGCTGAGTTTCTCCAGCATTGTGTTTTTGCATACAAGAGGACGTGCATTTTAAGGTGCGGGGAGAAAGTTCATATGAGATGTTTGGGGCATAACTTTTTAACACAGAGTAATGGGTGCTTGGAATGGGCTGTTTGGCCATCAAGAGGCATAGCTACCACATTGAGCAGCACAGCTGGCGTTGCGGTTAGCTTAACGCCATTACAGCACAAGCAATCAGGACCGGGATTTGATTCCCATCCTGTCCATTTATTTTTAAAAAGAGTTTGTACATTCTCCCCGTGTCTGCATGGATTTTCCCCAGGTGCCGGGGTTCTGGTTTCCTCCCACTGTTCAAAAACGTACCTGGGGTGTAGGTTAATTGGGTGGAAATGGGCAGCATGGGCTCATGAGCTGAAATGGCCTGTTAAGATTCGTATCAGGTTCAGGAAAAGTTGCTACCCCTCCACCAATCAGACACCTGAACAACAAACTCATACAGAGCTCATTTTAGGACTCTAACTCATTCTTTATTACGGAATATCTATTTTTGTACTTGCAGTCAATTTGTTTAGATTTATTGCTTCTTGCGTACAGTTTACAGTTAACTGATAAGTAGAAATTCTGTCTGGCCCCCAGGAAAAAGAATCTCAGGGTTGTATATGATGTTACATCTGTACTCTGACAATAGATCTGAACAATACCTAGTGCTGGAGGAACTCAACGGGTCAGGCAGCATCCGTGGAAGGCAGTAAACGGTTGATATTTTGGGCCAGAGTCCTTCATCAGGAGTTGGGGGGTGGGGGGGGGGGGAGAAGAGGGACGAAGCCTGAATAAAAGGTTGAGAGGGAGGAAGTGTGCATGCTGCAGGTGAGGGTGAATATAGGTGGGAGAGGGAGGGAGCAAGAATAAGAGAGTAATGTGTGAGGTAATAGGAGGGCCGGGGACAGGGCTGAGGAAGAAGCACTCTGATAGGAGAGGATCATGGACCAGGAGAAAAGAAAATGGGTGAAGGGCAGGTTAAAGGCGTGGGGAAGGGGAAAGAGAAAGGAAAGAAATGGGAATGGGACCAGAGGGATCATGGAAACCAGGGTGGGGAGGTTACTGGAAATCGGACTGCCAGTTGTGGTAGTGGAAGTAGATTTAACAGTAGCACCTCCGAGGCTTCTAGCTCAACGCATGAATATGCAGGGATGTAGGTCCCACGCAGGCAGAAGAGGTTTGCTTTAATCTGGCATCCTGTCCTTGCAAGCATGGTGGGCCAAAAACCCTGTTCCTGTGCTTTACTGTTGTGTTAGCAACATGTGTAAAATAAAATCAGGGTGCTGTTGCCAGTCACATAACCATCACTGCCTCGTTCTTTGAGCATTGTTGGCTGTTTGATTTGATGACATCTGCTCTTAATGCTTGCCGAGAAAATTCCTTCCAGATGGGGCCTTGAGAGTTAAATGATTGAAAGATGGTAGGTTGCGATACAAACCGGATTAGAGGAAGTTAGCTCAATGCAAATTGAATGCAGTTGTAATGGTTCCTACCATTGCATCACCACCCTACAATGCAAGAGTTGCTCAGTTTTAAGAAGCGTTACAAAGGGAGAGTGTTTTAGGGAGAGAGATGCGCTCTGCTGAAGGAGCCCAGCAGGCCTAACAGCATCAGTGGGAGAGAAAACGTGGACTATCAAACACCGATGATTCTTTCTCTCCCATTGACGCTGCTTGACCCACTGAGTTCCTCAAGCAGATTGTGTTTTGCTCCAGATTCCTACGTTCGTGGTTTCTTGGGGGCCTCCAGGTGGGGGAATGAATGTTTGAGTTATGAGTGCAGGCCAGTGATTCAACCACTGCCTGATGTGTCCACTGACAGAAAAATTGATGTCCTCGGCAAGTGATTGCATCATGCTTCCGTGTAGGTGGAATGGACCTTGGTTGTGTCAGGTTTAAACCAAACTGCAAGTCATTAGGAAGGGAAATGGGATGTTGTCCTTTGTCGCTGGAGGGATTGAATTTATAGCAGGGAGGTTATGCTGCAACTGAACAGGGTACTGGTGAGGCCACATCTGGAGTACTGTGAGTAGTTCTGGTCTCCTTACTTGAGGAAGGTGGCAGTGCAGAGGGTTCACCAGGTTGATTCCAGGGATGGGGGGGGGGGGTTAGCCTATGAGGAGAGATTGAGTTATCTGGGACTGTACTTGCTGGAATTCAGGAGATTTAGAGGGGATCTTACAAAAATATCAAATTATGGAATAGTTAGGATGGAGGCAGGAAAATTGTATCCATTGGTGGGTGAGACTAGGGGACAGAGTCTCAAGCTTCAGGGGAGTAAATTTAGGTTGGAGGTGAGAAGGAACTGATTCTCCCAAGGATGCAATAGAGTCTGCCTCATTGAATGTATTGTAGTTCAATAGTAGAGGAACTTTTGTCCAAAGACAAAGGAGGAAAAACCCAACACCCAACCCTAACCAACCAATTTTCCCCTGCAACCGCTGCAACCGTGTCTGCCTGTCCCGCATCGGACTTGTCAGCCACAAACGAGCCTGCAGCTGACGTGGACATTACCCCTCCATAAATCTTCGTCCGCGAAGCCAAGCCAAAGAAAAAAAAAGTAGAGGAACTAAGGGTTGTGAGGTAAAGATAGGTAGGTGGGGCTGAGCCCACAGCCAGATCAGCTGTGATCTTACTGAATGGCGGAGCAGGCTTGACAGGCCAGATGGCCAACTCCTGCTCCATTTTCTCAAGTCCTTAACAAAATATTGGAGCTGAGTGTTTGGCAAGGAGAGCAAGGCACGGGTTAGGACAGAGGCAGCAGGTGTTAGGGCAGCGTTGAATCCATGGAGGGATGAATGAGGGATCCGATCAAGCAACCAGGGCTGGAGTTGACAAAGGTGAAAGATGGTGAGTTGTGTTCAGCTCCAGCACTAGAACACCAGCACCACCATCAGTCCAAACCTGTGATTGTGAGTGCCGTTGTACAACCTCATTCAACAGGAATCATCAGTGATGTGCATGGGTCGCTGCTCAGAAAAGAAACAAACTATTGACAATTATCTGAAAGGGGTAAGTGTAGTGTTTCTAACTTTACTGATGACACTAAATTGAGTGGAAAAACAAATTGTGCAGAGGATACGGAGAGTCTGCAGAGAGATAAACATGTTCAGTGAGTGGGCGAGGGTCTGACAGGTGGAGAACAATCTTGGTAAATGTGAGGTTATCCACTTTGGAATGAAAATTGGAAGATCGGATTATTATTTAAATGACAAGTGATCGAAGCATGCTGCCATGCAGAAGGACCTGGGAGTGATAGTGCAGGAATCGCCAAAGGTTGGTTTGTAGGTGCAGCCGGCGATCAAGAAGGCAAATGGAATGTTGGCCTTCATTGCTAGAGGGATTGAGTTTGGGAGCAGGGAGGATCTGCTGCAACTGTGCAACGTACTGGTGAGGCTGCATCTGGAGGGCTGCATGCAGTTCCGGCCTCCTTACTTGAGGAAGGGTGTACTGGCTTTGGAGGCAGTACAGAGGAGGGTCACCAGGTTGATACAAAGGCTCAAGATTCGGGTCATAGATTTAGGATGGAGATGAGGAAGAACAGCTTTTCCCAGATGGTGGTGAATCTATGGAATCCGCTGCCCATTGAAGCAGTGGAGGTGACCTCAGTAAATGTATTTAAGACAAAGATGGATAGATTTTTACATAGTAGGGGAATTAAGGGATGTGGGGAAAAGGCAGGTAGGTGGACGTGAGCTGATCATCAGATCAGCCACGATCTCATTGAATGGTGGAGCAGGCTTGATCGGCCGGATGTTCTTTCAATGTGGAAGCTTCAGACACAATTGTGGTGTCAGGATCAATGACTCATTGTGAGAAAACTCTCATCTCTGACCATCCTGACCAAGGAAATGGAGCCACAGTTAAACAATGCCCAGCCTGGGTACTGCCGAGGGTCTGCCATATAAATCATGTTTAATATTTATAAAAAGGAAGCAGCATTTAAATGTGAGTTAAATATTAATTATTCCATTAAATTTCAGATATTTACTTAATGCAATGAGGTCTTGTTTTAATAGTTACAGCTAAAATGGCAAAAGATTGGGGGCAGAATTTATTTTTGGCCCATGATTCTCAACATCCAAAATAATAATCTAATAATGCTTGAATATTCCGAACACTTGACCTTCTGATGTCACTTGGTTCTTTCCGTAATCCCCAATTAATTAGGTTCTTTTATCCTGGAGATGAGAAATATCGAAGATCTTACCAGAAAGTACAACGTTCTGCCTGACTGGACATGCAAACAATGAGAAAGTGGAGTGAAAACACAATGCTGGAGAAACTCAGCAGTTCACACAGCATACCTTATATTAGCAAAGATAAAGATCCATAACCAATGTTTCGGGCCTGAGGCCTTCATCAAGGTGTGAGCAAAATGTAGGCAGGTGCCTGAACAAAATGGTGGTGGGGAGGGGCAAGGAGGTAATAGGTGGATAAAGACACACCAGTTAACAGGGGAAGAGAGGTGGAGGAAATGAGACACAGGGATAGGGAAGAGAGGAAGAATGAGGAGTGGGCTAGCAGAAAGCAGAGAAAGTTGATGCAAGCTGAAGGGACTCATCAGATCTTGAAGAGATTTTTATGGATTCTGCTAACCTGCTCTCCTTTCCCCTCCCCTTCCCTTCCCCTTTCAAGCTCTCCTCCCTCCTTCCCTCTCTATTCACCCAGCCATCCCTCCTCCCCTTGCTTGCTGCTGTCCCCTCCTTCCCTTCTCCACCTATTACCTCCTGCCTTTGTGACCAAGCCTCCTCCTTCCCCTTTTGTTCAGGCACTTGCCAACATTTTGCTCATACCTTGATGAAGGGCTCAAGCTTGAAACATTGGTTATGTACCTTTGTCTTTGCTACACACTATCTGACCTGCTGAGTTTCTCCAGCATTGTGTTTTTACTCATCGGGTCTTGACCCATTTGCCTGTGTTCGGCCCATATCACTTTGAACCTCTCCTATTCACGTACCTCTTTAAGTATCTTTTAAATTCAAAATCAGAATCAGGATTTATTGTCATGAGTTTTTCCCGAAATTCCTTGTTCTGCAGCAGCTTCAAAGTGCAAACATTCATCTTAAATAAATAAAAATTGTGCAAGAAAAAGCCAAAATAAGTCAGTGTCTGGGTTTATTTTTCATTCAGGAATTAATTCAATTATTTGGATTATTTTGAGAATTGATGAAAACTATATGGGTCAATAACTGCTTTCTCTGCTGCAAGGTACTAGGGGAAATGTATTGCCTTAATTTAGTCATACAGTGTGGTGACAGGCCCTTCCAGCCCACTAGCCTGGGCCACCTACTGTCCCTTGTACATCTTTGGAGGATGCAAGGGAATCGGAGCAGTCACGGGGAGAAGGTACAAACTCCTTACGAGAGGTGCTGGAGTTGAACCAGAGTTGCTGCCGCTGTAATGGCATGAACCGAGCCACCCAGTTGCTGAGTCATTTCAGAAATGAGTTAGATGTTGACCTTGGAGACTGCTCTGGGGTTAGATTTCAGATTTATTGTCAGAATATGTGACATCACATACAACCCTGAGATCCTTTTAATTAGTAGTGTGGAAAAAAAACTGTACACAACGTACACAAATCAAAAAATGTAAAGGAACCGTGCAATACGGAGAGAACGTTTAAAAAAATTCAATGAAGTAAGCGTTATTAAATGAGTCCCTGATTGAGTTTGTTGTGGAGGAGTCTGATGGTGGAGGGGGAGCAGCTGTTCCTGAACCTGGTGATGTGAGTCTTGTGGCACCTCGACCTCTTTCAAGATGGCTGCAGCGAAAACCAAGCGGGTGCTGGGGTGAAGGTAACTATTTGTTCTCCTCGACAATAGACTTACGAGTTTTTGTTGACATAAATCAGGTAATTTCAAGGTCACTATTACCAGTACTGGCGTGTCATTCTAGGTACAGTTATTTGACTGTAAATTCCACAACAGTTGTCGTGGATTTGAACTTATTCCAGAATCATTGCTCGGAGCCTTTGATATTAATTGAAATTGAACCTGTAACTTTACATTTGATGCTACAATGGATTAGAGGGTGATGGCCATGAGATGGCAGGTGTTGGTGACTAGATATGGCTTACACAATGGGAGGGAGTCCTCCTGCCCTTCCCATCCACGACATCTACCTCCTTTGTATTCACCCTGATCCTGACGTCTATCCGCACTTTTGCCAAGAAGCCCCTTGTACAGAAGGGAAGACCTGCCATTTTGGGAAATCTGAACCATAGAACTTAATGAGTGACTTAATAGAGGTTGTCAAGATTATGAGAGGCAGAGATAGATCAGTAGATAGCACCGTTTTTTCCCCACAGAGTGACAGCAGCAAACACCAGAGGACATTTGTACAAAGGAAGACATCTTCAGCCAGAGGGCAGTAAGTCTGTGGAATTTGTTGCCACAGGCGATTGTAGGGGGCCAAGTCATTGGGTGTATTTAAGGCAGAGATTGATAGGTTCTTGATTTGCCATGGCATCAAAGTTTGAGGAGAAGGCCGGGCAGTGGGACTAAGTGGGAAAATGGATCAGCTCATGATTGAATGGTGGTGCAGACTATTTCTTCTGGTCTAAAGCAGTGGTTTTCAAACTTTTTCTTCCCACTCACATACCACTTTAAATTATCTCTATGCCATAGGTGCTCTATGATTAGTAAGGGATTGCTTAAGGTGGTATATGAGTGGAAAGAAAAAGTTTGAAAACCACTGGTCCAAAGTGAGGAGAGGAAATTTAGGGGAAATGTCAAGGGCAAGTATTTTTACAAGAGAGTAGTGGGTGCCTGGAATGTGTTGTCAGGGGTGGTGGTTGAGGCTGGTACATTAGGGAGATTCAAAAGACTCTGAGGCACTTAGATGTAAGAAAAGTAGAGGATTATGAGGTCAGGAAGGTTTAATTTTTTGAGTAGATTTGCATAGATCGGCATTTCATTGTGGTCAGAAGGGCCTATACTGCGTTGTAATGTTCTAACCATAGAACACTACGTACAGAAACAGGCCTTTCAGCTCTTCTAGTCTGTACTGAACTATTTTTCCAACTAGTCCCACTAATCTACACCCAGACCAAACCCCTACTTACCCTTCCCATTCATGCACCTGTCCACATTTTGCTTGCCCATCAAAATTCTGCCTTCATTTATCAATTCAGCATTCAACTAGCAGCTCATTCCATACACCCAACCACCCTGAAGTCAGAAGAGAAAAATTTGGAGAAAGTGGGGCAGCAGCAGTGAACAGCGAAACGGTGGAAGTTTATGGTCCTCATTATGTGACATTCGAATTGACTTCAGCTAATCACTGTGGGCAGCAGCATGAATATAAATTGATGAATTTACTGATCTTTTGTCAATGGGAAGGTGGGTGCCAGCTGTGACATGGAGTACCTAGGGTCATACAGCACAGAAAGAGACCATTCAGCCCATCATGTTCTGCTGACCATTGCACTTGCTGAAATGGCAAGAGGGTAATTTTTAAATTTACACATACAGCACAGTAACAGGCCCTTTTGCCCCACGAGCCCGTGCTGCCCAATTAACCTACAGCCCGGGTACATTTTGAACAGTGGGAGGAAACCAGAGACCCCACCCGCCCCGGGAAAAGCCACACAGACACTCCTTACAGATAGCGCGGGATTCGAACCCAAGTCCCAGTCCTGGTGCTGTAACAATGTTGCACTAACTGCTTCTCTAACCATGCTGCCCCCTGAGTGGTTTGGCATGAGTTTTCCATCCATGCTGAACAAGTTGGCATTCTGAACCCATCCCATCAGCGTGCATTAGGTCCTTCCAAACCCTTGTCCATAAATCTTTTGAATGCTATAATTGTACCCACTTCTGCAGTTTTCCCTAGCAGCTCATTTCAGATCGTAATACTTTGCTCACACCTCTGTAATTCTGCTGTCGTGTTTGCATCATAACTAAATGTACTCTTTCCCCCTTGTCCTCAGGGTCCCGTCTGCGTCAGGAAGACTTCCCGCCGCGGATTGCGGAGCACCCCTCCGACCTAATTGTCTCCAAGGGGGAGCCGGCCACGCTGAACTGCAAGGCAGAGGGGAGGCCCAGCCCCACCATCGAGTGGTACAAGGACGGGGAGCGGGTGGAGACGGACAGGGACGACACCCGCTCCCACCGTATGTTGCTGCCCAGTGGCTCCTTGTTCTTCCTGCGCATCGTCCACGGCCGCAGGAGCAAGCCGGATGAGGGCAGCTACGTCTGCGTGGCCAGGAACTACCTGGGGGAGGCCGTCAGCCACAATGCCTCGCTGGAGGTGGCCTGTGAGTACCTTCCCAATTTTTGATGTATTCCGCACGGTTAGAACTCCAAATTGATGACTTTGCATGTTGCCTGCTTCTAGTGCATCAGTTTGTTTTGAATGTTGGAGGGGTTCCCCAGGCCTCTTCATGCTACCATCATACTTGGAGGCTTGTGGACTCAGCCAACCTCTTGTGAAACTTCTCCTCGCTCGTCTTCCTTTGGCTGCATTGTAGATATTGGCGGAAATTCCCTGGAATGAGTCCTTATCGCAGAGCAAGTCAATATTTGTGCAGGTCCCTGGGCAGTTTGCCTAGGTTTCATGAACTTCTTTGGGAGTATATTGCACAGAGGATTCCGGGTCTCTTGATCCAAGTCTGGATGCACAGGAGTTTCTGGAATTGTGCCTGTGTTTACTTGATCTCTGTGTTTGTTTCTACTCTTAAAGGAGTCGTGGGAATCCGCCTGCACTTACAGGGGTCCCTTTGCATTTGGGTCACCTGTATCTTCAGGGCCTTTGAATTTTGTCTTTATTGAAAGGGATTTCTTGCTGAATGTTGTATTCACAGTCTTCTCTGGATGATATCTGTACATACAATAGTTCAAATGGTGTTTGTACATACAACTTTTATTAGAGTGCATCTATACATAGTGATTCTTGGAGTGTTGTTTACAAATAGAGTGATTTTAGTGATTTTAGCGTGTTGCCTATACATACATTGCTTCTGGCGATGTTGTCTGTACATACATCTGTACATTGGTTCTAGCTGTGTGAACTGGTGTGTGCACATTGTTTCTTGGAGTACATCTGTGCATTGGTTCTTCGGGGTATTTCCAGATGGGTGTCTGCTTAGACAGGTTCTGAGGGTATATCTGTTTGTACAGTGACTCAAACTGCCCGTCTGCATGCACAATGGTTTGAGAGACCTGTGTTTGTGAGAGAGAATGCATTGCAGGGGCACAGAGAAATAAGGACAAGGGGAATGGGATTGTTGAGATTGTTCCCCTGGGAGCCAGAATAGAACTGACGGTCCAAATGGCCTCATTCTTTGTTACAAAAGAACAAGATAAATTAAAAGAATTGTTTTACATCAACCTAACAAAAAGTAAACTACTTTACTTTACTACTCTATGTTAGTGTACTGTATGTTAGATAGAACAACAGCAATATGTTTGTATTCCAGAAGTCCCTGACATGGAGATCATCCAGCTGAAATCACTTTACAAGATGCTATTTCTTGGATTGTATATCATTTCCACATATCACCACAATGGTCAGATTCCAAAATCAACAAAAGAAATTCCAAATGAAATAATGAAAATAAAACACAACCAAACCACAGATTCAATGAACATAAAAAATAATTAATGAGTATTTAATTAATTCGAAGTGAATGTATCCAAGTCCTCTGATTCCAAATTACTTTTAATTTAGAAATTTTTAATTGATATTTTATTAATATGCTTTGTTACGCTGCCAGGTGGCTTTGTTAACAGCATCAAATATAAATCTCATTGCTGGATCTCTGTCAGATTACTGTGGGTCTGTCAGTGTGAGTGACTGACGATGCTTCCTGTGAGTTTTCTCTCAGTGAGATATTCAAAAGTTTCCCATTATTTCAGAACACAGTCTATTAATACTTATTTTAGAAAAAAAAAAGAATTAGAATGTGCTTACATTAAATTGCTACATGTATCACAGAAAATTTAATCTGCGCTGTCTCATTTCAAACTAGATCTTCAAGTTACGCGTGTGAAATCTTTATTTCAGGATATAAATTCATGTTTCAAATTTATTGTCAGTCAAGTCCTAACCTGTTTAACCTTTCCCTGTATCTCAGTTCCCTTCAGGGGAAAGTTAAGCAGGTTAGGACTTTATTCCCAGGAGCATAGAACAATGAGGGGAGATTGAATAGAAGTTTTTAAAATTGAGGGGGATAGACAGAGTAAATGTAGATGGGCTTTTTCCACTGAAGGAGGGTGAGATACAAACCAGAGAACGTGGGTGAAGAGTGAAAGGGGAAAACTTTAGGGGGAACAAGAAGGGGGAACTTCTTCACACAGAGAGTGGTGGGGGTGTGGAATGAGCTGCCAGCTGAGGTTGTGAATGCGGGCTCAATTTTAACAATTAAGAAGAATTTGGATAGGTACATGGACGGGGGAGATATGGAGGGATATGAACTGGATGCAAGTCAGTGGGACTAGGCAGAAAAATGGTTCAGGACTGCTCTGCTGAAATGTTCTAAGTTTGAAAGGGTGGATGGGACAGAGATAATGTTCTTTCTGCTGTACTCTCCTTCATCCTCGGCTGGTATGAATAGGGTCACAGTCGTAAAAGTTCATCGACACAAAGAGTGGAGGATCACTGAAATTGTCTCCCCAAGGATGCAGTGGAATCGCAGTTCCTGAGTGTGATCAGCTATTGATCACAAAAATCACCATAAAATGTTCCTTTCGTGTACTGTATGTTAGATAGAACCCATGCTTCAAGTGTTTTCAAGCATACAACTTCAACCATACAAAACCATCACGCACCACATATCATTCAAAATTCATTTTCTGCTTTCACACTTGGACGTCTTCCCTGCTGATCCTCATGAAGTCAGTGACAAACATGGTGAAAGGTTTCGCCAGGACATTGCAACCATGGAAAAGTGGTATCAGGGCAACTCGAATCCATCAACGCTGGCCGACGATTGTTGGACACTGACATGAGAGGCATCAGATGCTGAGTACGAATGAAAATCAGCAGCTAAACATTTTTAGGTCAGTTGATCTAATGCAATGTGCCAGCATCGTTCTGCAATTAAACATGCTACATTCAATTACATTTATTTAATTTTTCTCCAACATCCTACATGATACAGCAAATCTGAAATTATCTTTGTGTTTAGCTTGAAGTTGTCTATCATAATTGCTTAGCAGACCTTTTGGAAAAAAAACTGGTTATAATTGTACAGTTGAGGCATAGATTTTATTCAACAGTTGTCAGGCTCTTGAACATCCCCATATTCCCTCACCCTCATAAACTACTCCAGGACCACTCCTAAAATGTTACTTTATTTTTCTTGCACAAACTATAGGTGTGAATACTTAGTTATCTGTTCTATCATATTTTTTTTTCTGTCTTGCCATTTGTGTGAATTGAATACACATTGTTGTGGTTGGCATATTTTATGTACCTGTGTGGATTCAGCAGGTAAGAATTTTGCTGCATCTGTACACCGTACTTGTGCATATGACAATAAATTTCCATTTAACATTGAAGCAGCTCAAAATGTGCGGAGATGATGTTTCGCCCGGATGGGGTTTCTAGGACCAGGGATCGCAGTCTTAGAATAAAGGACTGGTCATTCAGGAGTGTAAGGGCAAGAAATTTCTTCATGCAGAGCGTGGTGAATTCTCTGCCCCCAAAAGGGCTGATGACGTTCAGTCGCTGCAGATGTTTGTAAGAACACAAGAAATGGAAGCAAGAGAAGGCCATTTGGTCCATCATGCCTGCTCCATAATTGAGATCTTGGCTAATCTAGCTTTGGACTCAGCTCCACCCACCTGCCTTTTCCCCATATCCCTTAGTTCCCCAACAATGCAAACAGCAATCTAACTGCATCTTAAATGTATTTGCTACTTGCCAACTCTCTGCCTTCTATTGGTAAACTAATCCTCTATCCATGCTAATACCTCTCTTCCCCCCTCCCCCCCCCATGTCCATACTTCCTTCTCTTAAGGAAAAGTCTTCTATGTCGCACCTCATTGAACACCATATGAAAAAACAAGCATACAATGTTGATCTGTTCCCCTCTACCCATTCTGCTTGAGAGAGATTGATGTACTTTGGAAATTCAGGCAAGCAAAGGAAATGGGGAAATGGATAGCTCAAAGATTAGACAATGAGTAGGTAAAAGATCAGACAAGAAACATGGAGTTTTACAGCATGGAAAAAAGGTTATTTGGATCATGTCAGCATGGATAGGTGGGGCTGAATAGCCTGCTTCTGTGCTGTAAAACTCCATGACTTGTGTTTCTCCTCTAGAGACATGCCACACAGGCAAAACATCATCTCAGGTAGGCAACTTGGCCTTTTGTCCTTGCTGAGTTGCTACTAAAGTGCCAAGGTGTCTACTTGAGCTAGCCTCATTTGCCTGCATTTATCCCTTATCCCTCTCAACCTTTCTGATCCATAAACCTGTTCAAATGTCTTTTAACCGTTGTATTGTCCCTGTCTCTACCACTTCATCTGGCAGTTCATAAAGAAAAAAATTGTCCTTCCGATTCTTTTAAATTTCCCTTTCTCTCACCTGAAATCTATGACCTTCCGTTTTAGATTCTCCTACCGTAGGAAAAAGATTCCAACCATTCACCTGATCTATTCCCTTCGTGGTTTTATAAACCTCTAAATGATTATCCCTCCACCCCCTATGTTCTAGGTGGGAAAAAAATCTTTCCAACCTTACCTCTGTTACTCCTGATTAATGTAATTTTATTTGGTTATGCCGGTTTTCTCCACCTGGTCAACACCTTCCCTGCTCCCCTTCCCATCCCACTCACCAGCATACAAGCTCATTAAATGGACAAATTTCCTCTGGGACTCAGAGCTTCTTGAGCAAGGAAGTGAAGATTATATTTCCAATAATTATGGGGAGAGAGGGAGATGGTTGATTCCTGCTGTGGCGCCAGCACCTTTAGTGAACAGAAGTGGCGTGAGGGTTTTGTGAGGAGTTTTAGGGGCTGAGGGTATGACTCAATGGGCCTGGAATAGCTGGTACTCCTGGGGACACAGAGAGAGCTTCAGGTGCCGAACTCAGCCTGCAGTGATGACCGGTGGGGTGGGGGGGGGGGGGGGGTGATGGCGGGGAGAAAGAGAGGGAAAAGTAGACTTTGGCAAAAGCATTTGGAAAATTAATATGCTTCCCAGAACATTATTTGCCTTCTGTACGGCCAGCGGTCAAATGAGGCATTGATTGTTAAAGTGGTCTAGAAACCCAGGGGGTTGTGGGGGTGGGAGGGGGAGTTGGTGAAGAGGTAGAGTGAGCAGTGGGAGGTCAAAGGACAATTAACAAAACTATCCATGTTCTCCTCTGCTGAGGCAAGGAAGAAAGAATCAAAAACGAAGTGAGAAGCCTATCAGAATGTATGTGTCCAAACTATTGCCTTTGTCATTGACTGAGAGCTCCAGAAAACATACTTGACTGGTGAATTTTTTTTTAAATGGAGGTGAATCTGTTCCCAGAGCAGATCGGATTGTTTGTCTGTTGGCAGGTTTCTTCGTGCATGCCTCTTGTCTTGGTTCCTCACTGAGATAATGTACAGATTGTCTGCATTTTGCTAAAAAATCCTCTCACATCCACTGTGGGTGTTTCTGGCAAGGCTAACAGTAATTGGCCAACCCTTGGCGGCCTGAGAGGGTAATGGTGGTGGGCCACCTTGGCGATCCTCTTAGACCTTCAATTGAAGGAGATTATGATGCTCCGGCAATTCCCTGTCTGGTTTCTGAAGGTCGCTAGTCAATCCATATCTTTATTTCTCTACAATATTTATTTCTCTACATACCTGGTGGTATGTGTCTTGATTAGAGGGAGGAAGGTAGATTAGATTTAGTTTGTTTTTTTTTGCGTGTTTTCTTTTTTTTTAGATTAACCGATTATATGCGGTTTTAATTATGGTTGTCCCAGATCATATTATCACATTAGATAGATGTTACTCTGTGTTATGACCAAGGCCTAGTATAATGTAAGTCAATTGGTTTCAATCCAGAATTAATTTTAAGAAATAATGTTAAATCAATAAATATGGGTGGATTTGAATGATATTTATGTTAAGTTGTGATATGTATATGATATGACATGCTTTTTTGCTATATTCGTAGACTTTCCATGTAGGATTAATATGTTAAACTCAATAAAAATATTTTTAAAAGAAAGGAGATTCTGCCGGCTCCAGGGTTTAGACCCAGTGACGATGAGGGAACAGTGACGCCTTTCTTAGCCGACAGGTCGTGTGACCACATGTGTTGTTGTTCCCTTGGGCCTTACTGCCCTCCCCTTCCTTGGAGGTGGAGACTATGTGATTGGGAGCTGCTCTTGGATTTAGTTGAGCCAGATCATTAGGAGATCTTAAGATAGAGGTAGAAGTGAATGTGAGGGTCATGGCAAAGTCACAGTTCAGATTTATTGTCAGAGTACATTCATGGCATCACATATAACCCTTAGATTCTCTTTCCTGTGAGCCAGGCAGAATTTCTACTTTTCAGTAACTATAAACTGTACTCAAGAAAAAAGATGCGCATAAAAAAAAAAAGTGGAATGTGAACAAAGAGAGAAATGCTCAAAAGTTGATTGTCCAAAACAGAAAAAATATTCAATGACAAATAATGTGCAAAATAAGAGTACTTAAATGAGTCCCTGATTGAGTTTGTCATTGAGGAGTCTGGTGGTATGTGTCTTGTGGCACCTATGCCACAGAGAGAACAGAGTGTGTGCTGGGTGGTGTGGATTCTTGATGATTGCTGCTGCTCTCCGTCAGCAGCGTTCCCCATAGCTGTTCTCGATAGTGGGGAGGGTTTTCCCTGTGATATCCTAGGCTGTGTCCACTACCTTCTGCAGAGCTTTCCACTCAGAGGTATTGGTGTAGTGGAGGAGTTCATATTAAATGGCAGGACAGACTTGAGGTATTGAATGGGATCCTATTTTTCCTATGTTTTACTGAGTTGCCTTAACAGTTAAATTTGTAGAGGCGCATGGCTGTTTTATTTCCCAAAAACAGACTTTATTCACAATAAATTATTTACAGAAAAGAAAACCGTTCAGTCTTTTAACAACCATACTGTCAATCATATCTTTACATTCCCATCAATGTATATTATTACATTTATTCTCTAAACAGGCCATTACCACCCCTGTGGCATCTTGTCGTCGCTCCCTCCTCTGTTGTTTGAGGGGCTCCTCCTCATTCTCAGCCCCTGAGTGCCCAGTTACAGGAGGACTCTAGACTGTGGTTTTTCCACACAGCGCCCTCGTGTTGGCTGAACCAAGCCACAGCATGTACTTGAATGTGCCAGTCGGCAGCCTCTCCGTCTACTGACTGGTTGGGGGGGGGTGAGGGTAAATATTTCAGGTTGGGTGCTTTGCCTGAATAGATGTGCTTCTGAAGTGTGTTGGACCCACATTCATCCAGATAAGGGGAGAGCATTCCATCACACTGTACAGTTGTGGGAGGTAGAACCCACAAATCATGGACCCACAAATGTACCAAAAAGGTTAAAGTTTGCTTGCTTTGTGCATAAGCATTGAGATCACATGGTCAACAGCAGTGTCTTATTTCTCATTTATTATTTACTAATCAGAATTGCAATTAGCCACATCTGGATTTCCAATTAGCCACATGTGGCTTGCAGCTAGCATATCACACAACACTGACCTGGAATGAAATCAGTTCCCTGAATCAATTCCCTGAAACTGATTGTTAAGGGAATTTCTCCGAAGTTCATCTTCATGTTTCTTTTTTTCTTTATTAAATAAGAGAATGTCAATACAAGTAAGAGTCGGTGCCTCAAGAAAGCAGGCCCCTATCATCAAGAACCCACCCAGGCCTCTTCTCGTTGCTACCATCAGGAAGGAGGTACAGGAGCCTGAAGACGAACACCCAGCGGCACAGAAACAGCTCCACCATCAGATTTTTAAATGGTCAATGAACTGTAGATACTGCCTCGTTTTTCTACGAATTTATTTATCTTAAATAGTGTCTCTACAGAAATGTAATTTTTACCAATGTTTGCACAATAATGCCTGCCGTCAACAACAAATTTTGTGATCTATGTTCATGACAATAAACCTGCTTCTGAAATAAAACCCAGGACTATTCCAAAAGCAGAAGGAACAAGACCAGGCAAGTGCCTGGTGTTAATTAATATTTGAACATGATAATTTTGAAAGGTTTTAGCAAAAACTCAGAGGATAGCTGGCCAAACTTGAGAATTGTTGGCCTTTATCTGAAATGCAAAGGAGAGGAAATTATGTTCCTGTTGTCCGGTTGGTCTGTGTTCAGGGAACACTGCTGCTCAAGGAACTATTGCCTTTGGATGCATTGTAGTAGGTATTTATCAGAACTACGCTGGGACAGAGGGAAATGTGAGCACAATAAACCTTAATCTTGTGATTAAAGGTTGATTTTTACTGGTAATTGAGTTGTGAATAATGATTAACGTTAGTGTAGCAGTTAACACGAGGCTATTATAGCGCTAATGTCCTGGATTCAAATCAAGTGCTGTCTGTAAGGAGTTTGTACCTTTCTCCCACCCACCCCCCCTCCCCCCCACAAGACCTATGTGAGTTTCCTCCTGGTCCTCTGGTTTCCTCCCACCATTCAAAATATACGGCGGTTATAGATTAATCAAGGTATTTGGGTAGCACGGGTTTGGGACCAGTAGGGCCTATTACGATGCTATATGTTTAAAACAATGATAAAAAAAGTTTGTTATGGAGTATTTTTTATTTGTTGAAGGCAGTAAGCAATAAGGGGCTTCACGTTGTAATCACTGCTCGGTGTTTCAGCAGTGGGACACTGGTAGAACTACCTCCACTGACCAGTTTCAACCCTGACCTTCAGTGCTAACTATATCGAGTTTGCACATTCTCTGTCTGTCTGCATGGGTTTCCACTGGGTGCTCCAGTTTTCGCCCCTCATCCCAAAGTTGTGTGGGCTGGCATGTTAATCGAAAACTAAATGTGTACAAAGGGCAAGAATGAAATGTGTGTGGATATGTGGAGGGGAGCACTGGAATTGGAATTGGGGTGGGGTATAATGAGAAGTGTTCTTCAGCAATCAGTCTAACAGGAAAGCTCTAACATTCATACAACTGTGTAAAAAGCACAGTTATAAAGGAAGGTTAGTTAGCACCAATCAAGGGTAATTCTGTTGTGGGGTTTATTCAGGAGTAAAACCCCAAAGTCTACAGACACTGTGGTTAAGTAAAAATACAATGCTGGAGAAACTCAGCAGGTCAAACAGTCTATTTTATTTAGCAAAGATAAAGATACATAACTAATGCTTCTGGCTTGAGCCCTTCATCAAATTGTCAGCAGGTATCTGCACAAGATAGTAGGAGGAGAGGGGCATGGTTCCAAAGTTAGGAGGTAATAGGTGAATAAAGGAGGGAGGACCCAGCAGCAAGCAGGGGGAGGAGGATGACTCTGTGAGTGGAGAGCGAAGGGGGTAGAGAACTGGAAGAAAGAAGACAAAGGGAAAGGAGGGAGAAAGGAGAATAGGCTAACAGAAACCAGAGAGATCATCCAGTTGGTGAGTGCCCAGAAGGGAAATAAAATGTTTGTCCTCCAATTTACAGGTGGTCTTGGTGGGATAGCACGAGGCCAACGACAGACATGGGAGTGGAGTGTGGAATTGAAATGGTTGGCCACTGGGAGATCCTTGTCACTGTTGCGGGCAGAGTGAAGGTGCTCAGTGAAGTGATCTCCCAGTCTCTTCAGTGTAGATAAGGTCACATTCAGGAACCTGATGGCTGTGGGGAAGAACCTGGTCATATACACAGTAAATAAAGCTACTTGCTCATGATAGTCATATGGAATTGTTAATTGAAAACTTGATTTGTTCACTTGTATCTGTTACAGTCATACAGAACAGGCCAAGTTTGTCCATGCCAACTAAGTTGGCATTCTGGGCTCATCCCACTTGCCTGCTTTTGGTCCCATTCCATCTAAGCTCTCCTTTTCCAGACAACTTTACAACAGGATATAATCAGGATGCAGAGTTGGGCGGAAAAGCGGCAGATGGAATTCAATCTGGTTGATTGTGAAGTGATGTATTTTAGAAGGTCAACCTTGAAGACAGAGAACATGGTTAATGGTAGAATAACAGGAAGACCCTCAGTTCCAAGTCCATAGATCTCTCAAGGTTGCTATGCAGGTTGATAGGATAGTTAAAGAAGGCTTATGGTATGCTGGCCTTCATTAAGTTGGGGGATTGAATTCAAGAGCTGTGAGGTAATGTTACAATTCTATAAAACTCTGGTTAGAGCACACTTGGAATATTGCATTCACTACTGGACCCTTCGTTACGGGAAGGATGTGGAAGCTATAGAGAGGGTGCCGAAGAGATTTACCAGGATGTTGCCTGGATTGGAGAATGTGTCTGATGAGGCAAGGTTAAAAGAGTTAGGACTTTTTCTTTGGAGTGAAGAAGAATGAAAGGTGACCTAATAGAGGTCTACAAGGTTATGAGAGGCATAGATAGGGTGGACAGCTAGCACCTTTTTCCTGGGGTGAGACTTGAAAATAAAAGAGGACATCTGTACTAAATGAGGGGAGGAATGTTTAGGGGAGATACCAGGAGTAAATTTATTACACAGTGTGTGGTGGGTATCTGGAATGCATTGCCAGGAGTGATTATGGAGGCTGGAACAATTAGAATATTTAAATGATTCTTTTCCAGCACATGGATGTAAGAAAAATTGAGAGTTTTGGTGTGAGGTAGAAAAGGATCAGTTTGTTGAGTAGGTTTACATGGATCGGCACAACATCATGGGATATTCTGTTGTATATATCTGTCCAAATATCTTTTGAAAGGCAGGATTGTGCCCACTTAACCATATAACCATATAACCATTTACGGAGCGGCTTCTACAGCTTCCTCTGGCAATTCACTTCAGATACACACCACCCCTTGGGTGAATAAAGATGGCCCTCAGGACACTCTGATGGAAGAGGACACCATCTTCATCCTGTTTAGATTATGTACTTGGAGCACGTTCTTGGCTGAGCAAATCAGCTTTTTGAGGGCAAGTAGGGATGGGCAGGAAATGCTGGGATTACCAGAAATTTCCAACCGATGAATTTAAATATATCCCATTAAATGGTGATAGATGGTCAAGGACTGAATGGCTTCCTCCCAATCCAATGTTCTGTCTTTATTTCATTATTAGGATTTTCTTGCTCTGCTTTCCTCTCCCTTTAATGAAAGGCATAGATAAGATAAAGGTATGTAAGTTTTTTCCATTGGTGAGGGAGACCAGAACTAGGGGACACGGCCTCAAGATTCAAGGTAGTAGATTTAGATCAGAGATAAGGAGAACTGCTTTTCCCAGAGGGTGGTGAATCTATGGAATTTGCTGCCCATTTCTTATGTTCTTGTGTTCTCCTATCCTATAAAACTCACGGCATGAGTCCCCCGATGTTTGTTTCGTAGACAAGAGGATCTGAGAGGGATGCTATGAAGTTTACTGGCTGCTCCCCACTGCAATCTGGTTGACTGGAAAGTGGAGCATTGCCACTGAGCATTTTCGTTGGGGGACTAAAGGCAACCAGAAAATGCTTTGACTGTGTGTTGTAATGTGCAGGTCTTGCAGCTTTGCCCAAGTGAGAACCCTCACCTCCCGTCCCAGGGTGTAATCACTCCATGAATCATCAGTAGTCAGTTGAACCCATCTCGATATCAATGCGCAAGGTGAAGTTCAAGATGTCCAAGCCCTCACAGATAGCATTGCCCTGCTTGATACCTTGTGGTTCAGTAGCTACATTTGTGGGTCAGTCTGCCTTGCGTCAGAGTCCAACTGTCATCAGTCTGAGCCCAGATAAATCTCAGTGACCCTGCGGGGTGTAGACGTGGTGTTTCACTGTGTGCAGATCACCTGCACATTTTTCCTCACTTTGCAAAGCAGCCACACATGCGGGACAGCGGACAATAAAATTTGGAGCAGCGTTCAATCTGCTGGAGGAGCTCAGTAAGTTGAGCAGCATCCGGGGGAGAGAAAGAACCAGTCGATGTTTCAGGCCAGAATTCTTTGTCAAATCTGCTGAGATTCCCCCATCGGGATGATTTTTTTTTTGCTCTGAGTTCCAGCATCTGCATTCTTGTGTGCATCTCTCGGATGTGACTCCTCTCACCCGAGGAGTGCGGTAGAACAGAGGGATCTGGGAAACACAGATACATAATTCCCTGAAAGCGGCATCACAGGTGAAGAGGGTTGTAAAGAGAGCTTTTTGGCATATTGGCCTTGATAAATCAAAGTACTAAGTATAGGAGTTGGGATGTTTGGGTAAAGTTGTATAAGACGTTGGTGAGGCCACATTTGGAGTATTGTGTGCTGTTTTGGTCACCCAACTACAAGAAAGGCATCAATAAGATAGAGCGCAGAGAAGATTAACTAGGATGTTGCCCAGACAACAGGAAGTAAGTTGCAGGGGAAGGTTAAACAGGTTAGGACTTTATTCCCCGGCGCATAGAAGAATGAGGGGAGATTTGATAGAGGTATTTAAAATTATAAGGGGTAAAAACAGAATAAAGGCAACTAAGTTTTTTCCACTGAAGTTAGGTGAGATACAAACCAGAGGACATGAGCTAAGGGTAAAAGTGGAAAGGTTTATGCGGAACTTCTTCACACAGAGGAGTGGTGGGAGTGTGGAAGGAGCTGCCAGATGAGGTGGTGAATACGGGCTCAGTTTTAACATTTAAGCGGAGTTTGGGAAGGGTATGATGGGTTATGGAATTGCTGCAGGATATGGTGGGACTAGGCAGAATAATAGTTCAGGACAGATTAGAAGGCCAAAGGCCTGTTTTCTGTGCTGTAATGTCCAATGGTTCTAAATCTATCCCCAGGTCTCCTTAGTCCAGATTATTAAATTGTTGCAAATTCAGTGACATAACCACTGCCCCTATAATAATCAGTGCACAGGATAAATTTTAACCTCTATCGTCTTAAAACAAAATGAATGCTCGCAGGGCGTTGAAATTCTCTTGATGTAATCTCAGTTGTTGGTAGAGGTGACCCTCCCCGACATGTGATCATGCTGGTGACTGATGCAGTTAATGAGATCCAGGGGCACTTTGACTCATTGACACCCCCCCCCCCCTTCCCCCACATCTTCTACATCTAGAGCTCCTTTCCTCTGTCTCAGTTGCCCCACAGGCTCACTGTGTGAAAACAGGATTAAGCAGGTGTGAACAAAACATTTCAAGGGGCTTTCCATCATCACGGAACCACCGGCGTAGTGAATCTTCACTCACAAGGCTGGAGGACAAAAGCCAATTGTTTTGGCACTGCTTTCGAATGGGTGGGTTTTGTGTTTCTTTTGAGCTAATTTTCTAACCTCTTGCATCTGACATTGATTTCTCCCTAGTTGGTGTATTTGCCTTTCTGAGATGAGATCCACCTACCCCTCACAACCCCCAGCTCCACAAGTGTCCATTGTTGCCATGATAGGATGCAGCAGTACACCGGCATCCTGGACAAACTCAGCAGATCAGGCAGCATCCAAGGGAAGTAAAGGGTAACCAATGTTTCGGACCTGAGCACATTATCCGGACGGTGGTAAAAGGTGGGGAGAGGAGGGAGGAAGGGGCGGGGGAGAGCACAGCTTGACAGATGATAGATCGTAGGTGGATCCAGGTGAGTGGATAGAGGCTGAGGTGATCTGGAGAGGATAGCTCTCTGATAGGAGAAGGAAGGGAAGGGGTGGAGAGCTAAATAAAAAGATACAGAGGTATAGGGAAAGAAAGACTCAGGGAAGGGGGTTAACAGAAACCAGAGAGGTCAATGTTAATGCCGTCTGGTTGGATGGTGCCCAGATGGAATTTCCATTGTTGCTCCTCCAATTTTTGGGTGGCCTCAATTTGACAATGTGTGGAGTTGAAGTGGCTGGTCACTGCGAGATCCTCACTGTTGCAGCAGACAATTAACCACCCACCGAAACAATCTTCCAGTCTATGTTCCAGTTTAAACTATAGATTTCGTCCCGTTACCAAGACACTTTTCTCTCAGAACCATTGTGATGGACAGGAGGGAGTCACTCCCTCGGGGAAGAGTCCTGTCCCAAAATGTTGACCTTTATCTCCCACGGATGGGGCCCGATCAGCGGAGTTCTTCCAGCAAATTTCAACGTCTGCAGTCTCTTGTGTGACATAACCTGGGATCAGGATTGATCAGGATTGATCAGGGCCAATGAAATGAATCTGATCGGGTAGCCCCCACAGAGGTAAATTTTGGAGGTCTCTCATTGTGATGGGCCAGCACCGTTATACATTAACTCCTGTATCTCTGTTCACTTATTATTTCCAACATTTTTGCTTACCTTTATTTTAAATCTCCAGCATTCACAGAATTTTGCTTTATGTTAATGTTTTCAGTAAAGTTTCAAAAGAGTGAGAATCTCCATGTCCTCCTGCAAGAGAAAACTGGGCATCTCAGTTTAAGAACTGATGCACAATCTTTGCACAAAGACTGAGGTTGCCAAAACTGAAGGTTTTTATTTGTAAGAGATGGACAGCATCCCTGTGTTGGTCACTCACACTGACCCGGACTTGAACTGGGGGCAGGCTTGTGGCATGACAGCCTTTATGGGGAAGAAAGAGGAGGAGTCATGAGCCGGCCAGTGAGAGCTGGACCAACCAGGAGAGGACATGTAATTTACATATGACAAATATGTACAATAGTGGTTTTATCACAACGAGACAATAGTTGTATAAGGTTATGAGGGGCTTGGCCTTGGATAGGGTGGGCAGCCAGCACGTTTCCTCTGGTAGAGGTGACCCTCGCTGGCAACAATAGCGAATATCAGAGGACAAATGTTTACTGTTGAGCATGAAAGATTAGGGGAGATGACAGAGTTGAGTACTTACACAGAGAGTGGAGGGTGCCTGGAATGCATTGCTGTGGTTGGTGGTGGAGGCTGGTAAAATAGGGAGATTTAAAAACTGTCAGACGCAAAAGGGCTGGAGAATCTCAGCAGAACACTCAACATCCACAGCAAGTGAAGTGTCACAGACTTTTCCCTTTGCCATCCTAATTTTAAATTTAGACACAAGCACGGTAATGAGTCATTTTAGCCCACAAGTTTGTGCCGCCCAATTAACCTGGCACCTCCGGTACATTTCGAATGGTGGGAGGAAACCGGAGCCCCCAGGGAAAACACACGCAGACACGGAGAGAACTTATCAACTCCTTACAGACAGGGCAGGATTTCAATCCCTATCGCTGGGGCTGAAATGGCATTGAGCTAACTGCTATGCCATCCATGCTGTCCTTTATTCAGGCTGCTGGAACTGAACAGAGAAAAACTATAGTAGTGATCTACCTGAATTAAATCAAAAGAGACACAAGATGGATGTAAGTATTCATAGTAATCCTCGTGCAAAAAAAAAAGGAGACCTGCAATAGGGCAGACAGTGCGTTTGTGATGTTTGAACAGCCTATGATCAGTGAACCAAGAGGAGGTTCGAGAGCCAGTTAGAAAGAAACCTGATGGCATCTTCATTGACTTCAGGTAAATCCCATCTCCATATGGTTCCACTTCCTGACCTATTCCTGTGCTAATTTTCTCTCTCCAATCCCATCTCCTTCCTAATGGTTTCTTCCTTTACTTGCCTCTCCACCTTTCACACCTATACCCTATCATCCCTGTCCCCTCTCCTCACTTCTTACCCCCTTCTATATTTGTACTTTCACTTATTCTATCTTAGTCAAGTCAAGTTTATTATCATCCAATTGCACAAGTACAACCCGACAAAACGGCGTTCTCCGATCCTCATTGCAAAACAAGCAGACACACAACTAGACAGAAAAATAATGCATCCGCAGGACGTATCGTTTTGTACAAATAAGAGTCTTGGATGGCTAGTGCGGGCAGCTCCTTTAGTTGTTCAGCATTCTCAATGCCCGTGGGAAGCTGCTCCTCAACTCGGTGGTGCTGGCTCTGATTCTCTTCCCCGACGGGAGCAGCTGAAAGGTACCATGTGAGGGGTGGTAGGGGTCCTCCATGTTTTTCTGCACCCTCTTCAGACAATGGTCCTGATTGATCCCGTCAATGGTGGGGAGGGAGGCTCCAGTGATCCTCCCTTCCAATCTTCAGGTTCTGTGGATTGACCTCCAATCCATTTCTCTTCGTCTTGATAAGAAACGTTGACTGACCATTTCTACTCATGGATGCTCTCTGACCTGCTGAGTTCCTCCAGCAGGTCTCTGTCTGCTTGAGGTTACAGGCTTTGTGTTTCTTGTTAACACCAGGGGGATTGGCCTCAGTTTTTTTGTGGTTAAACTCAACATTGACGGTCTCTGAGAGGCCAGGGAGTGCCACGCAGTGAGGGTGAGCTGACATTGAAGAATTTAACCTGCCCATACTCTCCACTTCCCTGAGTAAACAGTCCTGCCAGTCAGCATTTACTTGCTGGCATTTCTGTAGGCAAGGATGGCTTGTTCCTATATTGAGGTCTAAATGGGAGACGGTCACAAATGTGCAGCCCTGTAACTTTCCCAACCCCTGGGGCATTTCTTAATGACCTACCCAATGAGATTCAAAGTGCATTTATGCAGTTCACTGGGTCACAGGCAGAGAACTGCTGAGAAAATTGCTGATGGTTTTCAGAGCTGACCCTTGACCTTTGGTTCCTGCGCAATCCATATCCTGAAGACTTGGCCAGACAATGATGTGCTCGGCCAGGTGGAAAATTGTGATGCATGTGGAACTAAGAGATCTTGGGCAGTGCAGCGCGACTGCAGACTCGGGTTCAGAGACTTGGGTTCAGTACCAACCTCTGCTGCTGTCCAGGTGGAGTTTGCATGTGCTTCCTGCAACTGTGGGTTTTTTCAGGGTGCTCCGGTTGCTATTTTTTTGCATAAAATGTGCTCGCTGATCAGCAACTTCCTCTTCACTCCCTGCTTCTCTCAAGCTCTACAAATGTACTCACCCAGACTTGCTTCCACAGCCATCTCTTCTTTCTTCTTTGGCTTGGCTTCGCGGACGAAGATTTATGGAAGGATAATGTCCACGTCAGCTGCAGGCTCGTTTGTGGCTGACAAGTCCGATGCGGGACAGGCAGACACGGTTGCAGCGGTTGCAGGGGAAAATTGGTGGGTTGGGGTTGGGTGTTGGGTTTTTCCTCCTTTGTCTTTTGTCAGTGAGGTGGGGTCTGCGGTCTTCTTCAAAGGAGGTTGCTGCCCGCCGAACTGTGAGGCGCCAAGATGCACGGTCTGAGGCGATATCAGCCCACTGGCGGTGGTCAATGTGGCAGGCACCAAGAGCTTTCTTTAGGCAGTCCTTGTACCTCTTCTTTGGTGCACCTCTGTCACGGTGGCCAGTGGAGAGCTCGCCATAGAACACGACCTTACTTTTTTGCATAAAATGTGCTCGCTGATCAGCAACTTCCTCTTCACTCCCTGCTTCTCTCAAGCTCTACAAATGTACTCACCCAGACTCGCTTCCACAGCCATGTGTTCTATCCATATCCAATTAACACATTTTGTCCTTTTGTCTGCACGCCTCCCCTGCTCTTTCTTTTAATCCAGGTGCCTGCCTGCTTTTTACTCCAACCTTGATGGAAGGCTCAGGCTCGAAACATCGGTCATACCTCTTTGACTCCTATGGGCGCTGTGAGACTAGCTGAGTTCCTCCAGCATTTCTGTATGTTTTACTGCAATCCACTGTACCTTTGCCAGGCTGGACATGAAGCTCCTAAATTCCCTCTGGTAACATATCTGCCTCTTCCTCTGCAATATTCCTAAACTCCCACAGATAGCACAGAGATAACAGACAGCTCACCCACTGTTCTCATGGACAGAGATCGGAAAAGATCGGCCTTGGAACACAGGGAGTACTGCTCACCTTTAACAGACTCCATGGATTTATTTAAGCGGAACTTTCCTCTTTGTGTCCTTTTCACTGGATGATTAACGTGGAGTTTAGTGCCTAAGGCTTTGCGATTGGAAATTGCTAGATTCTTAATCAGAAATGTGGCGCAAGGGAGGGGGTGGGGGGGACCGAGGGAGTGTGTGTGTCTGAGAAAGAAAGTGTATGCAGGCTGGAGTGATGGAGATTGTGAAGTTTTGATGTGTTGTCTCCATGTGAAAAGGCACATGAAACAAGGGCTTGGCTTTTCTCTCTTGATCTGTGCCATGATTCTTGAATGACGATGTTCGGGTTAGCTAATTTCTGAACAAAGAATTGTACAGGCTGCGACAGATTCACGTGGATGATTCTGGAGATGAAAGGGTTATCATTTGAGGAACGTTTAACACCTCTTGGCCTGTACTTGTTGGAATTTAGGAGAAAGAGGGGAGATCGTATTGAAACATTTTGAATGTTGAAAGGCATGGACAGAGTAGATGTAGAAAGGTTGTTTCCCGTGGTGGGAGAGTCTAGGACAAGAAGGCACAACTTCAGGATTGAAGGCCGTCCACTTAGAATGGAGATTTTCGAGGAATTTCTTCAGCCAGAGGGTGGTAAATGTGTGGAATTTATTGCCACAGGTGGTTGTGGAGGCCAAGTCACTGGGTGTATTTAAGGCAGAGTTTGATAGGTTCTTGATCAAAGGTTATGGGCTGAGCGGGAAAATGGATCAGCTCATGATTGAACGATGGGGCAGATTTGATTGGCTAAGTGGCCTATTTCTGCTCCTATATTTATGGTATGGACAGGAGATTATTTTGTGCATTGGAGCTCTGCCAGCTCTTGTCAAGTGGCAGGTCCTGTAGCCCGTACTATGTACTGTAACCCTCTAGGTTATTGACACCTATTGAGTGGGGTGGAGAGCCTTGAATTTCAGTTCATCCATCACAGGTACCTCTTATCTCCCTCAAAGCTCCAATCTGACAAGCTGCCAACAAGTTGCCCATCCTCACATCCCACCCATTACTAATCCCATTCACCAGCACTATCCCTGGACCCTTCTGTGCCATGGTGAATTTGATGCTCGTCCAGAGCAAGAAAGTGTCTGGCTCCATGGTGTTTCTTGGAAGACCCCCAATGATGGATGGAAGGGGAGCTGAAAGTCATCCGATTTCCAGCAGGTGTGGGTGCGTTCAGAGCCCAGCATGGACACAGTGGACCAAATGGTCTCCTTCTGCCTGGTTCTGCGTTTACCCTTGAATGCCATTTCTTTCACCAGCCTCTAAAGGCGGTGACGGCAGCAACTTCACACATTAAAAAGCCTAATTTGAGTGTGTCTTCAGTCCCACCCACCAAGGTATAGCTCAGAAGTCCGGTTTGCAAAATCATTGAGGTTCCCTTCCGCCCCACACAGAGCATCTTTCAGCTGCTCCTGTTGAGGGAGAGATACAGGAGTATCAGAGCCAATACCACCAGGGATGAGGAACAGCTTCTTTCCTCGTGAAGTGAGAATGGTGAACGACCAATGGAACTTCCCACACTAACCGTCCGAGACTCTCATATGTACAAAGCAGCATTTATTTATTTCTTTGTATGTATGAATATTTGTCTGTATGTGTGCTATGTCTAGTTGTGTGTCTGCACGTTCGGAGAACACTGTTTCGACGGGTTGTGCTGGCGCAATCAGATGACAGTAAACTTAACTTGACAAACTGATGTCATTGTTTTTGAGGGTGGGATGTTGGTGTGGGAAAGGGCAGTGGGGTGGGGAACCATGAATTTCTCCCCATCCACCACGGGAACTCCCTCACAGGCACCTCTGATTATCATTCTCAATGCTCCAATTTGACAGCATCAGGCCAACATTTTGAATCAACCAATACAATGTGACTCTCATCTTAAACCTCCAATCTATGGCTTTCTCCCTCCTCAACCAAAGCCCTGCCTCTGCAAAAAGTGATTCCAGGGAATTTTTTCATGATGTGTGTAGATTGTTATGTACAGTTTCAGCCACCCATGCATCGCGCTTGACCAAAACAGAGGCCCGGCTACGTATATTAAATCCATTTATTTCACTCATTGCCTTGGCAATGCGACAGCTGAACGGGTCAGTGGCTCTCATTCCAATAACGTTCAATGTTATTCAGTTTCACTCCCCCCCACCCCCCCACCCCACTCGTCTCCCGGTGCTGAAGCCTGGGGCCACGTTACAATGAATGCATTGCCATTATTATCGTCATTGCTCATGGAGAGCAGTTGTTCTTCTTCACAAATTCCTCTGCTGCCTCCCAATCACCGACAAGATTGCCTGCTAGAGATTGCACAGCTAAAGGTAATTAGGGAAGAATTAGGCTTGTTCTTGTTGGTGGAGAGATGGGTCCCCATCGGGAGATGGGATTCAGCCAGAGGCATCCTTTTGATTGCTTTCATTCGCCACACTGTGGGAGGGGGTGGTATTGAGGGAGGTCCCAATCTGGTGAGGGGGGGGGGAGTACTGATTTCCACTTCCTTGCCCTCGTCTGCTGTCCAGACATGCCGTGGGGATCCATTCTATCACCTGGAGATGAGGGAGGTCTTCAGTGGAGTTCTCTATATGCTGGAATCCTCCCCCCTTTACTTCGAGGACCTGGAGCTGAGTTATCACTTCCAGTATCAGTTCACTGACACCCCGGCTGCCTGTGGCCCAGAGGAGACATGTACTTGAAATGTGAGTGGTTGCAGCTCCTCTTCACTTACACGAAGGGGCCGCTCCTCAAATTCTGACTGCACTTCAGCACCCCCCCCCCCCCCCCCCACGCTCCTGATCTATGATTTCCCAGTGCGAAAGAGAGCTGGGCGTTCAGAGGATCTCCTTGTGGGTTGTTGCTGGGCCTGGCCAAACTGGCCATTCACGGGTCGAGGCAGACAGTCAAGGGTTCGAGGCAGGCTGGCTGACTGACTCACTTTCGGGGTTACATCCGGATTTGTGTTTCATTAGAGTGGGAGTACGCGATGTCCGAGGGGACTCTGGGTAAGTTCCGAGAGCAGGGGATCGATTGAGTGCATCATAGACAGCAACAACAGGATTTCAATTTGAAAATGTAAAGAGCATGTAGTTGATTGCATCTGTGTAATAACTTTGTTTCTCCCCGCCCTGTTGGCTGCCAACTTCACTACAAAGACGTTATCAAGCGCGATCTCCAGTCATTCCATGTCAACCATACTTACTGGGAGGGTCTCACAAAAAGTTGCGCTGCATGGCGTTTCGCAATTCGCAGTGGCACATCACAATGTGCCAACAATACAAAAAGTTCTTTGAGGGCAGAAGAGCTCCAAGGCACCATGTTTATCTTCGCTCGTGAAGGGATGGGCCATGATGGTGATGAACAAAGGGGCAGTATTAATTATGGCTTATCGTGAATTTCCAACAATGTAAATAGTATTATTAAATGTAGTTTGTGTAGTTTTGTAGTGCTGTTGTACTTTGAATAAACTACACAGACAGCACGATTAGTGTAGCAATTAACACAACACTATTACCGCGCCAGCGACCCAGGTTTGAATCTGCCTGTTGTCTGTAAGGAGTTTGTACCTTCTCCCCGTGTCTGTGTTGGATTCCTCCCACTCTTCAAAATGTACGGGGATATTTAGGTTAATTGGGTGTATTTGGGGACCATGGGCTCATGAGCCAGAAGGGCCTGTTACCATGCTGGATGTCTACATTTAAAATTTTGTTTAAAATAAAGGGCAGTATTGAGGGAGTACTGCTACTTTTCGACACACATCTCCATGGCAATGTTTGTACTAGTGATCTTGTAAATGCTGCCTGAGTTATTGTCCCAGTTAGGGTCACGGAGAGAAGCCTTTCGAATCATCTGATCATTAACACCCACTTGCACTGATCCGACACTAATCCCCATTTTATTTTCCCCCACATTACCAGCGATTGACTCAGAATCTGTCCCTCACCGATAGATGGGGATAATTTACAGTGGCCGGTTGACCTAGCAACCGACAGCCCTTGGGATGCAGGAGGAAATCGGATCACCAAGTTGGAAAATAGTGGACATGGAAAGTGCAAAAAAACTCTCCACGGACAGCACTGGAATCTGGGATTGATCCCAGGTTTCTGCTGCTGTGAGAGTCGATAACTCCCCAGAAAATTCATCCCCTGAAAAGTGTAGTTTGGAATAAGTTCTGTCTCTGCACCGAGGGGAAAATCAAGGAGAAACTGCCATCTTGATAACTTGAGTATGACAAGCAAGGATAGACTCGAAGAGGGCAAATCCCCTATCCACTTCCCTCCACTAAAGTTCACCCTGGGTAAATAGCCAACGTAAATTTATGAGCACTTTGAAAGGCCTGAGGCCGACTGGGCTGGAGCATGTGAAGTTTCAGTCAAACATTTGCCTCAGTGTGTTTAACAGTTTCTGCAGGTTACCTCTTATTGCTTGAGTCTCATCTGATTCCTTTTCCTTTTCTATACGAACCCCTCTGAGCGAAACTTTGGTGGAAATTTGTCTCTTCCTTCCACTCTCCCCTTGGATTGGCCTGAAAGTCCTGAATTTTCCAATCAGGCAGCCCGACCTTCCGCCTTGTGGCACAGTGATCGTAGTGGTAAGTGCGATGCCGTTATCGCACCAACGACCCTGTGGTATATTCTCCCCGTGTCTGTGTGAGTTTTCCCCAGGTGCTCCGGTTTACTCCTACCTTTCTAAAAAAAACATATGGGCATTGTCGGTTAATTGGTATATTTAAGCAGCACAAGTACGTCAGCCAGAAGGGTTTGTTACCACGCGGAATGTCTACATTTAAAAATGTAAATTTTAAAATTTAAATGATTGTGATAGTACAGATCTATCACCAATGTACATAGTGTATATAGTTACTGTATCTAGACTGTGCTTACAGCGATTGGCTGAGAGCTAAGCCACGCCTATTGTCTGGGCCTTAAAGGGTTGTGTCCCTAGACAGGTCGGATCATTCCGGACTGGTCGGCCACCTGTGAAGAGCTCCTGTCTTTTGCTAATAAAAGCCTTGGTTTGGATCAACAAGTCTTTGGTTCTTTTGACGAGCTCTACAATTTTATTAACAAAAAGAATTTTTTTTGAAAGGGATGGAGCGTTTAACTCAGCCAGAAAAAACTTGATATCGACCCACAGTCAGCTACAGCCTTCAAAGCCTTTAAGTTCTGGCTGCTGAACTTTGAAAACTTCCTGAGACTCATTGAGGTGGAGGAGGATAACCAGCGTCTAACAGCATTGCTGTCTATGGTGTCCTTGAGAGTCTACGAGAACATCCAGGATGAGACAAGCCACGTCCGGCCCTCAAAGAATGACCCCTTGGTCGACCGAGTGACTCTACTCCACGCGAACCCACATTACGCCTACGTTGAGTTCCCAGACGGGCGGGAGGACACTGTTTCGGTGCGGGACCTAGCTCAGCACGCGGTAGACCCAGCAAACCCCCCAACCCAACCTTCCCCAACTCTTTATTCCCTAGGCCCCATGCCGCAACAGAAAGACCAACAGCACCCCAACGACCCGGGCCACCCTGCCGACAACACGACTGGGGAATTGAGCGACGGAGCAGTCGCACCCGACGAGCCCGCTGGCAACACCATCCCAGCGACCCCAATCCTGGCACCACGGCGGTCACGCCGGATGGTCAGACCCCCTGACCGCTACAGTCCTTGACTTACCCCTTCCTTTCATTCTCTCCCTCATTTTTTTTTGTTTCCAGGGTCAGTTCTCCAAGAAGGGGTGAATGTGATAGTACAGATCTATCACCAATGTACATAGTGTATATAGTTACTGTATCTAGACTGTGCTTATAGCGATTGGCTGAGAGCTAAGCCACGCCTATTGTCTGGGCCTTAAAGGGTTAAAGGGTTGTGTCCCTAGCCAGGTTGGATCATTCCGGACTGGTCGGCCACCTGTGAAGAGCTCCTGTCTTTTGCTAATAAAAGCCTTGTTTTGGATCAACAAGTCTTTGGTTCTTTCGACGAGCTCTACAATGATCACCTCACCTCAGGGAGTGATGAGAAGTGAGTGGTCACACTTTCCCTCTCCAGTTACAAGAGTGGAGGGAGCAGTGTTTCCTGATGATGAGTTGAACCTACAGGTGGACCAAACCAGCAGTACGTTGTGGCCCACAACAGGATGGTCAGCACTACTCCAAAGTCGCTTATTTTTGGACGAGGATGACTGTGTGTGATAGTACAGATCTATCACCAATGTACATAGTGTATATAGTTACTGTATCTAGACTGTGCTTACAGCGATTGGCTGAGAGCTAAGCCACACCTATTGTTTGGGCCTTAAAGGGTTGTGTCCCTAGCCAGGTCGGATCATTCCGGACTGGTCGGCCACCTGTGAAGAGCTCCGGTCTTTTGCTAATAAAAGCCTTGGTTTGGATCAACAAGTCTTTGGTTCTTTCGACGAGCTCTACAATTTTATTAGCAAAAGGAATTTTTTTTGAAAGGGATGGAGCGTTTAACTCGGCCAGAAAAACTTGATATCGACCCACAGTCAGCTACAGCCTTCAAAGCCTTTAAGTTCTGGCTGCTGAACTTTGAAAACTTCCTGAGATTCATTCAGGTAGAGGAGGATAACCAGCGTCTAACAGCATTGCTGTCTATGGTGTCCTTGAGAGTCTACGAGAACATCCAGGATGAGACCACTTACACCGCAGCCATAAAGGTACTGAAAGGACTGTATGATCAACCGGTGAACAGAGTTCATGCCCGGCTCATGCTTGCGTCGAGGAAACAACAGCCCGGTGAGTCCAGCAGGGCATATTTACAAGTACTAAAGGCATTGGGCAAGGACTGTAACTGTGTGGACAAAACTGCTGCCGAGATCACTAGCGACCTCGTCCGGGATGCCTATGTGGCTGGGCTCCGATCGAACGAAGTGAGGCTGCGCTTGCTCGAACAAGGGGTAGAAAAACTAGAGGACGTGGCCCGGATTGCAATCACAATGGAGGATGCAGCCTTAAAGTCCGCCGAGCTCTCTAGGGACTGGACCCCTCGTTCTGATGTGAGTAAAGTGCCCTTCTACCCTACCCCTGACGGCCTGTCGGCTGCTGCTACCCTGCCCCGTGCGAACCCGAAATGTTATTTCTGCGGGAGGAACAAGCACAGCAGATCCCAGTGCCCAGCAAGAAAAGCCAGGTGCCAGAAGTGCCTTAAAAACGGCCACTTTGCTGCAGTCTGTAGGTCTAAAATGGCCGCCAGCAAACACAGTGCCTCGTGTGAAGCCCAATCGCCGCTTTCCCATTCAAACTCATCTTCCCCAGAGCTCTCGTCCAATGAGAGCGAGGGCTCCCCTGCACGGCAACGCCTGACGTCACGGAGACGCCGAACCCGGAAGGGGCAACCCACCGTCGCAACCATGGTGATGGCCTGCCTCTCGCCCGCCGCTGCTGCCGCCGCCACGGACACCCCCGGGGCCGACGCTACCGCCGCTGCTGCTGCCGCCACAGACACCCCCGGGGCCGACGCTACCGCCGCCGCAGCCACCCCCGCGGCCAACCAGGTGCTCACCCTAGCGTCCATCGCTGACGACCGCCAGGGCCCGACCACCGATCACGAGCAACTACAAACCCCACTACTTACCATTCACCCGCCACAACAGCACTTCCGGGAGGTTCTCCAACCTGCTCCTCGAGCGTTGCCTACGTCATCCCGTTGCGTGACGTCATCCCGTTGCGTGACGTCATCCCGTTGCGTGACGTCATCCCGTTGCGTGACGTCATCGCGCAAAACTCGCCTGTCAACTGCTTCAATAACATTAAACCAGCAATGCTCTCATCCCCTCACCAGAGCAATGGAACTGATTAAAGTGCATGGACACTACACCAATTGCTTATTTGACTCTGGGTCAACTGACAGTTTTATCCAGCCAGATCTGGCCCTCCATTGGGGACTTGACATTATCCCCACTACCCAGAGGATCTCATTAGCGACGAGGTCGCACTCGACTGGGATAAAGGGGTATTGCATCGCCACGCTGGAAGTACAGGGCGTGACGGTCACCCACTTTAAATTATTCGTCCTTCCCCAATTGTGCGCCCCAGTGTTGCTGGGATTAGACTTCCAGTGTCAGTTCCAAACGGTGTCCCTACACTTTGGGGGACCCCACGCCCCCCTCTCGGTCTGCCATCGCCATCGCCCCACTCCCGAAGCACCCGAGCAACCCGCCCCCGTGCCCCGGGGCCAATCCTGCGGCCTTTCCACACTCCGGATTGCCCCGCCAGCACTCTTCGCAAACCTCACCCCTGGCTGGAAGCCTGTGGCCACCAAAAGTCGGCAATATAGTTACGAAAACAGGCAATTCATTAGGAGTGAGGTGCGTAGATTGCTGGATGAGGGCATCATCGAACCCAGTTCAAGCCCCTGGAGAGCCCAGGTGGTGGTTGTCAAGAATGGGGAAAAACTACGGATGGTGGTCGACTACAGCCAGACCATTAACCGCTTCACACTCCTGGATGCGTACCCCCTGCCACGCATCACGGATGTGGTGAACCAGATCGCCCAGTACCGCATTTTCTCCACTATTGACCTACGTTCGGCCTACCACCAGCTCCCGATCCGCTGCGAGGACCGACCATTCACGGCCTTTGAAGCGAATGGGCGGCTATATCAATTTCTCAGGGTACCATTCGGGGTCACAAATGGTGTCGCGGTCTTCCAGCGGGAAATGGACAGGATGGTGGACCAGAACGGGCTAACCGCTACCTTCCCGTATCTGGACAATATCACCATCTGCGGCCACGACATGCAGGACCATGACGCCAACCTAGACAAATTTCTTCAAACTGCCCGTCAGCTAAACCTGACTTACAATTTGGACAAGTGTGTTTTCCGGACCACACGACTCGCTATTCTAGGTTGTGTGGTGGAAAACGGGATAGTCATGCCAGATCCTGACCGCATGCGTCCCTTAATGGACTTACCCCCCCCACATACCCAGAAAGCTCTCAAACGCTGCCTGGGCCTTTTCTCTTATTACGCACAATGGGTTCCAAACTACGCCGACAAGGCACGTCCTCTTATCAAGACCACCTCTTTTCCCCTCTCGACCGAAGCCACAGCGGCTTTCGATCGAATCAAATCTGACATCGCTGCTGCGACGCTGCACGCGATCGATGAGTCTGTCCCGTTTCAAGTCGAGAGCGATGCATCCGACTTCGCCCTGGCAGCCACCTTGAACCAGGCCGGTCGGCCTGTAGCCTTCTTCTCCAGAACCCTCCAGGGTCCGGAGAGTAGACACTCCTCGATCGAGAAGGAGGCCCAGGCCATAGTTGAAGCGGTACGTCGTTGGAGACATTACCTCGCTGGGAGGCGCTTTACACTGTTGACTGATCAACGCGCGGTCTCCTTCATGTTCAGCAACACCCAGCGTGGTAAGATAAAAAACGACAAAATCGCCAGATGGAGAATCGAACTCTCCACCTTTAACTATGACATCCTGTACCGGCCTGGTAAGCTCAACGACCCGCCTGACGCGCTCTCCAGGGGGACGTGCGCCAGCATACAGATGGACAGACTACGGAAACTCCATGAGGCGCTCTGTCATCCAGGGGTCACTAGGTTTGCTCACTTTGTCAAGGCGCGCAACTTACCCTACACAATTGAGGAGATCCGCTCCATGACCCGAGCCTGTTCGGTGTGCGCCGAATGCAAGCCCCACTTCTTCCGTCCGGATAACTCCCACGTCATCAAAGCCACCCGCCCCTTCGAGCGTCTTAGCGTAGACTTTAAGGGACCCCTACCGTCGACCAACCGTAATACCTACATCCTTACGGCCATCGACGAATACTCCCGCTTCCCATTCGCTGTGGCCTGCCCAGACACCACTGCCACCTCAGTGATACAGGCCCTTCACAGTATTTTCACCATCTTCGGGTACCCCAATTCCATCCACAGTGATAGGGGGTCCTCATTCATGAGTTCAGAGCTGCAACAGTACCTTCTGGAGTGTGGCATTGCTTCAAGCAGGACCACGAGCTATAACCCACGCGGTAATGGCCAGGTCGAGAGGGAGAATGCCACCATATGGAGAGCGGTTACACTGGCTCTCCGGTCTAAAGGTCTCCCCACCTCTCACTGGCAGGAGGTTCTCACTAGTGCCTTACACTCCATCCGCTCCCTCCTATGTACTGCAACAAATGCCACCCCCCACGAAAGGATGTTCCTTTTCCCGAGGAAATCCGAATCGGGAACCACTGTACCGGCATGGCTCACCGTCCCTGGCCCCGTCCTTTTGCGACGCCACGTCCGGCACTCAAAGAATGACCCCTTGGTCGACCGAGTGACTCTACTCCACGCGAACCCACATTACGCATACGTGGAGTTCCCAGACGGGCGGGAGGACACTGTTTCGGTGCGGGACCTAGCTCAGGACGCGGTAGACCCAGCAAACCCCCCAACTCCTTATGCTCCAGGCCCCGTGCCGCAACAGAAGGACCAACAGCACCCCAATGACTCGGGCCACCCTGCCGACAAAACGACTGGGGAATTGAGCGACGGAGCAGTCGCACCCGATGAGCCCGCGGGTGACACCACTCCAGCGACCCCAATCCCGGCACCACGGCGGTCACGCCGGATGGTCAGACCCCCTGACCGCTACAGTCCTTGACCTACCCCTTTTCATTCTCTCCCTCGTTTTTGTTTTTTTTTTTTTTCCCCGGGTCAATTCTCCAAGAAGGGGTGAATGTGATAGTACAGATCTATCACCAATGTACATAGTGTATATAGTTACTGTATCTAGACTGTGCTTACAGCGATTGGCTGAGAGCTAAGCCACACCTATTGTTTGGGCCTTAAAGGGTTGTGTCCCTAGCCAGGTCGGATCATTCCGGACTGGTCGGCCACCTGTGAAGAGCTCCGGTCTTTTGCTAATAAAAGCCTTGGTTTGGATCAACAAGTCTTTGGTTCTTTCGACGAGCTCTACACTGTGTATATTTATCTATCTATTGGTAGTATTTATCGCCTCTTCTTAATACAAATATGGGGTGGCACGGTGAGCAAAGTGGTTAGTGCAGAGCCATTACAGCACCAGCGACCTGGCACTGTCTGTAAGCAGTTTGTACGTTCTCCCCGTGTCTGCATGGGTTTCCTCTGGGTGCTCCGGTTTCCTCACACATTCATGTGGGGTGAGTGGGTTTCTTTGTCACATGGGTGTTTTTGGGGGACGAGAGGTCATGGGCTAGAAAGACCAATTAAGAGCTGTTATCTCTAAATTAGAACAGAAGTGCACTATTGCTGTTGTTTTTGCAGATTTTTTAAAAATGACCTGTTTGACTGCAGCAAGTAAGAATTTTGGTGGATCTGTACGTTGTATATTGTAGATAACAATAAACCCATTCTCAATCACTCTTAAAGTTAAACAAGAAAGTGTGCAGATGTTGGGGTCCAGCTCAACACACAGAAGTGGTGGAGAAACTCAGAAGCTCATGCAGTGTTCTCTCAGAAAGTAAAGGGCAACCAATGTTTCGGGCCTGGGCTCTTATCAGAAATAAGAAAAAATAGGCAGGTGTCTGAATAGAAAGGAAGGCAGAGGGGGAGGAGGGAGGAAAGGAGGAGCACAGGCTAACTGGAAAGAGGTCATACAGGTAGGAAAGAAAGAAGCTAAGAAGTGATAGGGAGAGGGGGCAGAGGGCTAAGAGGAGAAGCTCTCTGATAGGGAAATGGCATCATGGTTAACCCAATGCTGTTACAGCACAACGTTGTTACAGCCCAATGCTGTTACAGCACTAACGATCAGGACCAGGGTTTGAATTCTGTACATTCTCCCTGTGACTGTGTGGGTTTTCCCCTGGGGCTCCGGTTTCCTCCCATTGTTCAAAATGTACTGGGGGTTGTAGGTCAACTGGGTGTATTGGGGTGGCATGGATTTGTGGGCTGAAAGCACTGATACCATGCTGTATGCCAAAAAAAAAGGAAGGGGAGGGGAGGAAAGAAGAGAGAATGGTGGGGGGAAGTGAGTGGAAATTGGAGAAATCAACATTAATGCTGTCTGCTTGGAGAATGCTCCTGTGATGTATTTGATCCAGATATCCACTCAGTGACATGTTTTCCAATATTAAACTTTCAAATTAGCCACTATGTAGCAGCAAGAAACTCTCAACACATTGAGTCATGGGTTGTGACGGTTCTGAAACATTAAACTCACCAAACTGATCCAGAGGGGATTTTTAAGCTTTCAGTTCTACTTCAAATAAATCAGAATGAAAACTCCAAGCTCTGTGAGCTTTTCAAAGAAACACAGCTCAATTTAAGCAAAAGAGAAAATGCTCTTAGGCAGTTTTTGACAAACATCTTGTGGATGGCTCTTCTAGTTATAAGGTTCCAGCTTTCCTCCCAGCTCCTGTTTTCCTTTCTGCAGCATGTGTTGGCTATTCTTTCCACCCTCTGTGTCCCAACAAGGAGATAGGAACTTGTCTCTGGTGACGTGAGGCAGGTGAAGTAACCCAGCAGCCAGCGCTACTGCTCTTGTTCAGGTCTTCACCGATGTTCTCAGTTTGCGCAATGTCGAAACAGAATGATATTCAGATTTCCCATTAAAATGAAAAAAAGAAGACGTTTAATCTTTGAGCCTTATTTCTTCCAGGAACTACAATATTTCTTGCTCTAAATTTAGGTCAGTGCCACGCCATTACAACGCCAGTGACCAAGGTTTTAATCCAGTGCTGTCTATGTGGAATCGGACATTGTGGCATCTGCAGTCTAGTGCCAGATATTTTGGAACACACAGTTTGGTGATGGACATTTTGAATCCAGACATTTTGGCAAAAAAAAATCAAGACTTTTGTATTCCTTCGGACATTTTGGCGCCTGCAGTTTGGCACCCGGATATTTTGGCACACCCATTTGGTGACGGACATGGCATTTAATTTATTAAATATAATGAATATAAAATTATTACTTTATTATAATGTTAATTAAATATAATCCGTACTCCCCTCACCCGCAGTGACACCTCCGCACTCCTGTCTCCCCGTGGTGAAATCTCTGCACTCTCCTCTCCCTTCAGTACACAGATATGCAACATTGGTCTTGACAACATCACTGCGAATGCACTCCCCTCTCTCAGCGGTAACATCTACGCACTCCCCTCTTCTCGTGGTGACAACTCCTAACTGTTAGCACCAAAATATCCAGGGTTAAATTGTGGACACCAAACTGTAGAGGCCAAAATGTCCAGCGCCAAAATGTTCCAGATCCCTGTCTATAAGAAGTTTTTACATTCTCTCCGTGTCTCCGTGGATTTCCCCTGGGTGCTCTGGTTTCCTCCACCCCTTCAAAATAAAACAGATGGGGGTCGTAAGTTAATTGGGGTATTTGGGCAGCATGGGCCTGTTTCTGTACTGTTTGTCTAAATTTAATTAAAATTTAATTTAGTTGAACGAAATTCCTGTACCCAACCATGTCAACTCCCACAACCATTCCTACAGTAACATGTCAGGGTGAGGCCAAATGTAAACTTGAGGAACAACACATCACTTTCCTCCTTCATGGCATGGACATTTAACACCCACCCCATCTGATTCTACTCTTTCTATATCTTCTTCTGGACTTGATTATTTTTCTCTCTAACTTTTCTTCCCTACATCCATTGATAATTGTTTCTCTCTTTACCTGTCCCTGCACCTCCCACACCTATATCCTATACTCTATTACCTCTGACCCCTTGCTTCTTTCCCCCTTTATAAATGTAACCACCTATTCTATCTGAGGCTTGATAAAGGGTCTCAACCCAAAATGTTGACTGACCATCTCAACCCACAGATGTTCTCTGACCTACTGAGTCCCTCCATGCTCTGGATCCCACATCCACAGCTTTTGTTTCCCTGTACAATCTAACCCATGGTCTCCTGACCAGGAAGGGTTGACAGGGCAGCACTGAGGGAAATTTATTCCTCATTTTTCTTTCCATTCGTGTTGATACCTGTGATCGAATTGTTGATCAAAGCAACACTATCTATTTAAAATTCCATTTTTAAAACTAGCTTAAAAAACTGTTACATGATCCAAATTGTTATCCCTGCCTTGAGAATGTGTGATGGAACAGAATAATCAGATTTCATTTTAACTTTTCATCCATTTTTTCCTCTCATTGTAAAAAGGAGCTTCATTCTGTATCTGACCCATGTTGTCCCTGCCCTGGGAGTGTGTGATGGGATAGTGTAGAGGGAGCTTCACTCTGTATTTAACCTGTGCTGTCCCTGCCCTGGGAGTGTGTGATGGGACAGTGTAGAGGGACCCATGCTGCCATTTCTGGGGATATTTAACATGGTCCCATGCTTAACCTGTGCTTTTATGCCCTGGGTATGTCTGACAGGTATGTGTGGAGGGAACCTTGTTCATGTGTTGGGAATTCTAGGTCAGGTTTGGAAAGTGTTTCCATCCTTAACTCTTCCAAGATAAAGATGCCTTTCTTTGTGCAAAGTATCCCAATCGTTGGTTCGTGCTGAGGCAGCATGCATCGCAGTTTGAGGGACGTACTGCTCAAAAAACAGAAAATTAAATTATTCTACTTCGCCAGTTTTGACCTGACCTCATAGATGACAGCGCAAATGAATGTTCTTCCTTAATGTAATACAATTAGATGAGAAATATCTTGCTAATAAAGTTATACAGTCATTTAAAGATTGATGACAATCCATTTAGTAGTTAGTGGGTTATTTGTGACAGACACACTCTATGTGCTGTTATTGCTTTTCCATATTACTTAAACCCACTGAAGGGAATTAATAATGGAGACTCTTAATTCTCTGCTTGTCCTGTGGGATGTCACAGCTTTAGGATTATTAGCTGATCTGTGGCAGTAGAATTTTTTAAATCTTTGCAATGCAGCCCCAGGCTAAACATCATAATCTATTAGCATTATTAGCTGTTGTTCTTACAATTGCTTTTTTACGAATTGGCATCTCTCTGCAAAAGATTGGGTATGGAGGGGGGGGGGTGGTGTGTGGTGTGGTGTGGGTGGGATGGAATCCCATCCATCAGTCCAGTTATGTGATTTCCCCCCTCACTGAGAGTGAAAGATAAGCTTTAAGAATGCCACGGAATGTCCTGGGAACATCCAGGCAGAATGAACGACAAGGGAGGGGAGAAGAATGTGGAGTGGAGGACGGTTTTTTAAAAAAGAGAGAGAAAGCGGGGTGGGGGGGTGGGTGAAGAAAGAAATAAAAACTTAATTCTGGGCAGAGAGTGTAAATATAGAATGGAATGGGAAGATAAAATGGAAGGAATTGGGGCAAAGGGGGAAGTAAAGGAAGGAAATAAAATCAGGAGAGAAGATAGCAAGAGAGGAAAATGTTGTTATTGGGAGGACTCCTGGATCTGAGGCATTTCAAGATGCGACTCTGTCAAGGATTTGGCTCTGGGCTAATGAGGTTGATTGGGTGGAAGAAGTCCATCGAAGGCTGACGCCTGGCCACCGACCCTGACTATTCTTGATTTCCAGTCCTTGCTGCCAAATTCCAAAAATTAAATTTAAAAACATCGACCTCTCAATCCTTTAATTGTCTTCACTTTCCCATTAAAATTCTTCATAATCTCCCATCCTTGAGGAAGGACATGCCTCTGTTGTATGATAACTCGTTTTGTCTCCAGGAGGATGTGTGTTTCATTCACCTCAAGGCCCCTTCGTGTATACTCCATCAATACCTCCTGTTGCCTCAAGAAAGTAGCCAATATAATGAAGGACTCATCCCACCCATCCTCTACCCCTTACTGGAGAGCAGGAGATACATAAGCTGGTGAATGTGAACCTCCAGATTCATGCACAGGTTTTTTTTCTGTTGTTATCAGACTTAAATTCAAGATTTTTTTTGTCATATAATAAAATAGAAAATGTAATATTACATGAAATTTCCTTTAGTTTGCCATCAGGCAGGCAAAGAGTTGCTATTAGCATTGTCTGCACTTCCCATAATAAGAGAAAGAGAAGCAAAGAGAATCCTTTCAGTAACTCTGAGTGTCTGTGGATTAACCTCCAGTACTCCCACAGCCTCTGCAGCTACACAGACTCATGTTCAATCCATCGGCAACCCAAGCTCCAGATCCAAACTTCTGACACAATCAGGAAGCCTTCATTGTCCAAGGCCCTTTGGGAGCCCTTCTTACCCTCAGCACCTGCTTGAATCCCTGTTCCCTTGAGCCAATCTCTAGCAGCCCACAGCCCGTGTGGGTCCTTTGACCACAAGTCGCCAACAGCCTGCAATCTGTGTGGGCCCTTCAGCCGCTGAGCCCCTGACTGGTTTAATGCTGTGGTCACTGTCCTGTTGTGATGACTTCTATGTTTCTTCTTCTCAATTGGAGAATGTTTCTCCCCATTTTCGGTACCCTGCGGTGGTCCACTGCTCCCCCGGAGCCTTCATTTCCTTGATACCGCTGCCAGCACAGACGTCACCATCTTGGGCACAGACCCTGCAGTTAAAGGATCTTAAATAAAAATGCCTGGCTCCTTCAACAGGCTTTTTAAAGCCTGAATGAAGCTATCTGTATTCTGGCTGGGCAGTTGGACCCTGTGGAGCAGCGCTGTGTCTCTGCTCCCTGTTCTCTCTGGGTCCACACCAAGAGAGGGTTGCCATTTTTTTTGTGTACGGACCTCTCGTTGGAAAAGATGATGTCTTTCCACTGTTCACCTGTACTTTTCTCCACACCCTGCACTTTTGTTTCATTGCTAAACTGCAGGTTGGACTTGAGTATGGATCAACTTGACTGGGTAGCACACAGATCAAAACTTTTTTTTATTGTCTTTAGGTCCTCATGATAAACAATTCAATGCTTCACCTGAGGAAGTGGGCTCGAACTGTCCATCTCACCAGAGTTGTGTACAACTTGAACCCTTTTGTTTTCCAGTCCCCTTAAGATAATGGTTATTTCCATTGATAATTTTGGAAGGCATGATAAACAGTGTGAATTGTGAATCTTAACTCATGGAAAGAGATGGGGGTGGGGGAGGATACTCATTTACACTTTTATAATCATTGACTCTTCAGTGGGAAATTGTTTTACTGCATGAATTTTCTCAACGTTGTTTAACACGTGTTAATTTGTGCTAAATGTTGATCATGAGACATTTAAAGATGTGTAGACATCTAAGTTGTTTCTCTAACACACTTCAAGCATTTCAATCAAGTGCTTTGAGAATTACGGTGAAACCTCATTACTGCATCGTAGGTTTTAGCTTGGGAATTAATCAACAAAGATAAAGTGAGCCTTGAACCTTCCTTGTTCAATTTAACCAAGTTAGATTTGCATTTCTATAGCATCCTTTATCATGTCCCTTGGTGCTTTACAGTGCTTTAAAAGCGGAGCCACTTTTGGAATGAAAAAAGCATTTCGTTCATTTTGCACACAGTATCTCCCACAACAAAAATAGTTAGTGAATAGACAAAAGTGTTGGAGGAACTCAGCAGGTACTGCAGTGTCCATTGGAGGCAAAAGACATCTTTAAGAGGTGGTGTCTCAAGAAAGCAGCCTCTATTCATCAAAGACCCACCACCCAGGCCATGCCCTCTTCACACTTCACACAGGAAAGAGGTATAGGAGCCTGAAGACGAACATCCAATGGCACAAGGACGACTTCTTCCCCTCCTTCACTGAATTTCTGAACGATGGACATTACTTTGCTTTTTAATTAAATATTTAATAAGCAAATTATTTATCTTTAAATATCATATTTATGGAACCGTAATTTATTGCAATTTTGCACCTGTCGTGTGCAATGCTGCTGCGGCAAGAGAACAGATTTCATGACAGTAAACCCGATTCTGACTCTGCGATATAACGAAGGATTGGGGCCTGAGTTCTTTGTAAAGGTATGAGTGAAAATCAATCAAATGCTGAATAAAAATGTTGGGGAGGGGGCAGAGGGAGGAAGGGGCAGGAGAATGAGCACAAGCCACAGGTAAGAGGGCATAAATTGACACGGATAGGAGGACAGGAGAGAAAAGCTGAGGCTTGATCGGGGGAGGGGGTCGCTCCGTGAATGCAGATCTTGGGGAAAGGAGTCAGGGGGATGAAATATGAGGTGCTGCACCTCCAATTTGCAGATCTCCCTCTCCCTCTCCCTCTTGGGAGACAAAATCTCAATAGACATTTTGTACAATCCCACCAACTCCCACACTTGCCTCAGCTACAGCTCTTCACACCCTTTCCGCTGCAGGGATTCTATTCCTTTCCGGCAGTTCCTCCGCCTCGGTCACATCTGCTCCCAGGACGAGGTCTTCCATGCAAAATTATTCAAGATGTCCTATATACACAAGCACTTTCCCTATGGGAGTGAGCTATTCAGCTTACACATGTGAGCACGAGCACACACCCACACTCAGACACATCCCCAATGGGAGTGAGCTGTTCATTTCACTCACAGCGCACACACGCTTTCCCAGTGAGCTGTTCCGTTTACACACGCACACACTGTTCACTCCCTCAGAAGAGTGAGCAGTTCTGTTTTACTTTAGTCAGTAGAGCAGCAGTGAGGGTGTACAAGATCAGTGCTGCTGCAGGTGCTCAGCTACTGCCTGTCTGGGAGGTGGTGAGCACAGGGTCTGCATTACTATTGCACACTCATAGTGAGATGACAGCCATTGCTGGATGCAATCTGGACACTCGGTAGCTTTGATGAGGTACCAAGCAAAGGTCAATCAATTCACCAGCCTTTCTGTGCGTGTCAACCTCAAACGTCAAGGCCTGGTCCTAAAGTGATAACTTTGCCCACCGTACGAATTATAGAAGCAGGCGTCCAGCTTTAGGATTGCAAACAAATTTCAGGGGAGATGCCAGAGGTATGCACAGAGAGTGATGGGTGCCTGGAATGCATCGCTGGGGATGGTGGTGGAAGCTAGTACAACAGGGAGATTTAAAAGATTCTTAGACAGGCATGTGGATGGAAGGAAAATAGGAAATTATGGACTGTGGGGGAGGGAAGGGTGGGACTGATGGTGGAGTAGGTTTACATGGGTTGTCACCATTGTGGGCCGAAGGGCCTGTTATGTGCTCTCATGGTCTATGAAGAGATCGGTGCCACAGAGGCAATGGCAAACCAAGGAGGCAGACACTCTGACAAAAGGAGACACTAATCCTTGGGTGTAAAACATGAGAGTCTGCAGACACTGTAGATGAAGTAAAAACATAATGGTAGAGAATCTCAGCAGGTCAAACAGCGTACTTTATATGGCAAAGATAAAGAGACATAACCAAGGTTTCAGGCTTGAACCCTTTATCAAGATATGAAAAAATGTACTGCACTCTCCGACCAGATGGCATTAACAGCGGTTTCTGCTAGATCACTCCTCGTTCTCCCTCTCTTCCCTTCCACCGCCTTCTTTCCTCCAGCTCTCCACCCCCTTCCTTCTCTATTCACAGAGTCATCCCCCTTCCCTCTGTTTGCTGTAGTGCCCTCCTCCCTCCCTTATCCACCTATTACCTCCTGCCTTTGGGACTGCACCATTTTGTTTGGGCACCTGCCGACATTTTTCCATACCTTGATGAAGGGCTCAAGCCCAAAACGTTCGTTATGTATCTTTATCCTTGCTACATAAAGAACACTGTTTGACCTGCTGAGTTTCTCCCGCAGTGTGTTTTTACACTAATCCTAGGAGGTTTCCAACCTTTGAATTATTTTGTTCTCCCGTGTACCAAGATACAGTGACAAGCTTTGGTTTGCGTGCAATTCAGGCAAGTCAACTCATAGAATTCATAGTGCAATAACAAATAAACAGATGCATAAGAGAAGTGCGTTGGGAGCAGCATTTCAACAAAGTCGAATAGTGAAGGGTGTAAAGAAAATAACTGCTGGGGCCTCACCTTTTGCTGGCGAGGGGTCCAGTTAAGAATCTGGTAATAGGAGGAAAGAAATTGTCTCTGAATCTGGAGGTTTGCGTTTAGGAGCTAGTGTGTCTTCTGTCCAATGGAAGATGGGGGGGGGGGGGGGGAGGAGGAGAGGGTGGGATGGGGCCTGAAGGCATAAACAGCTGACTTGAGACAGGGCAGCTCCAGATGGAGTCGATGAAGGGAAAGAAAGGGTGTGATGGAATCGATGAAGGGAAAGGAAGGGTGTGATGGAGGGGAGGGGGTGTGTGATGGAGTCGATGGAGGGGAGGGGGTGTGTGATGGAGTCGATGGAGGGAGGGGAGATGCTTGACGGAGTTGATGGAGGGGAGGGGTGTGTGTGACATGGTTCATGGAGGGGAGTGGGATGTGTGATGGAGTTGATGGAGGGGGGTAGTGTGTGAAGGCTTGAGCAACGTTCACAATTCTCTGCAGTTTCTTGCAGATTTGGCAGAGCTGCTTCCCCAACCCCATACCATGATGAATTCAGACATGTGGCTTTCTATGGTCGATCTATAAAAGTTGATCAGGGATCTTAGGGACATGTCAAATTTCATCAGCTTTCTGAGAAAGCAATCTTTGGTGTGATTTCAAGGTTCTTGTGTCCGCATGTTGGACCAGATTGGGTGTGGGTGATGTGGGGGGTCAGACCTACGCGGTATTGGTTACATGTAGGAGTGGGACTGAGATAGGGTGTGGATGATGAGTGTGGGTGGGACTTAGACAGGGTATGGGTGTAGACGTTGGGGTAGGACAGAATGTTGGTGACGTGTGGAGGTGAGTCCAAGACAGGCTGTTGGTGGTGCATGTTGGGGTTGGACCAGGATAGGGTGTGGATGGAGGTGAGTACAATTATCACATTTTAAAGACATTTGGACAGATACATGGATTGGAAAGGCTGAGAGGGCGAAATGTCGGCAAATGGGATAAGCTCAAGCAGGCATCTCGGTCAGCGTGGAAGAATGTCTTTTTAATTTAGAGAAGCAGTACGGTAACAGACTCTTCCAGCCCACAAGCCCAAATGTGCCCATGTAACCAATTAACCTCCAGCCCCTGTACATTTTGAATGGTGAGAGGAAACCAGAGGACTCAAGAGGGAATCCACTCAGACACAGGGAGAACGTATAAACTCCTTACAGACAGCGCCGGATTCAGACCCAGGTGGCTGGTTCTGTAATAACTTTGCACTAACTGTGACGAAGGGCCTGTTGCCCTGCCATATCTCTCTGACTGACTCACATTCACAAGTTCTAACTCGTGCATGGGTGCCAGGTGGATCAGGGGAAATTGATAATTTTAGGTTTGAGGCTGATGGATGTTCAGTAACCAGAGTTACTCAGGGTTAGGTCTTGTCCTGATGGTTGAAGATACACAATAGAACATTACAGCACAGCACAGGCCCTTCGGTCCACGATGTTGTGCCTACCGTTCCTTACCTTTCACCCATAACCCTCTTCTTCTTGCATCCATGTGCCTAAGAGTCTTTTAAAAGTCCCTTAAACTTCCACCACCACATCTGGCAATGCATTCTGGGCATCCAATACTGTTTAAATTTTTCTTACCCCTGATGTCTCCCCTAAACTTTCCTCCCCTCATCTTGTGCAGATGTCCTCTGGCATTTGCTACTGTTGCCCCGGAATAAACTTTCTTTTTGAAAAATCATTTATTTGAGATGATTTCTTTTGGGGGATTTTGTCAGTGGACTGGAGATGACGCTGCCCATTTGAACAGAGAACTCAGTCACACACAGCTGGAAATCTTTGGGAAAACCCAGTGCCACCAATCCGTGTCCTTCAATTCACAGAGAGGCTTTTTTCTTAATTAAAAAAAAGGTTTTTGAAGCAACCAGGCTGGGTCCACATACGAATAGAAGATAGCCCTCTGTACAGCCGCGAGCAACCTTGTCTCACCAATTTATAACAGATTCCCAGTCTTGTAATGGCCCTGACAGAACACTCCATGTCTCTTGTGATGGATTAACTATGTCAATCTCTTTGTGCAGTAAACCTGATTTCTCTTGTAGCAGCCGTTCTGGATTCTCTACAGTACACGTAGAAGCTAATAGACCCCAGCAGCATCGTTTCAAGGCAGTCATTAGTTTTTTAAAAATTCCTCTCAAGTTTTCTTTTTTTTCTCTCTCTGGAGGAATGGCAGGGAAATGTAAATCCAAACAAGCTCTCTGCTACCTGGAGACTGAATAATCTATTTAGTTGATATTTTGATGCTGTACTAAGGTAGGGGGTTGGTGGTGGGGGGTTCTAGCAGAATCTTTGGGATGAGGACTATCTCTGCTCTGTGGAGTTCACAGCAAGGATCTCTTCAGCTCTCACATCAACTCCATGATTGCAACTAACACCATAAAAAACTCCCATCACCTCAGGGACACAGCCTCTTCTTAAATTTTTTAATATTAAAAAATAATTTAGACATATAGCACTGTAACAGGGCATTTCAGCCCATGAGTCTGTGCTGTCCAACTTACACCCAATTAACCTATACCCCAGGTACGTTTCGAATGGTGGGAGGAAAGCAGAGCCCCCAGGAAAAACCCACGCAGACAAGGAGAGAATATACCAACTCCTTACAGACAGCGCAGGATTCAAAGCCTGGTCCTGATCGCTGGCGCTATAAAGGCGTTGCTCTAACTGCTACACCAACTGTGCCAATCCTCTGCTCTGATGTACTGGGCTGTGTCCACTACTTTTTGCTGGACTTTCCACTCAGAGGTATTGGTGCCCCCATACTAGGCCATAATGCAGCCTGTCTGCACACTTTCCACTGTACATCTGTAGGGGTTTGCCAAGGTATCCAATATCATATCGATTGTCCCCAAACTCCTGAGAAAGTAGAGGCGTTGATGGACTTTCTTCATGATAACATTAGTATGTTGGTCCAGGAAAGATCCTCTGAGATAGCGACTCCTGGGAATTTAAATACGCTCATCTTGCTGACTGCTGCTGTGTGGGGGGCCGCTCATGGCCACAGCACACCAATGTCGATCTCATCTGGATGATTCTTATAACGTTAGTGTAATTCCCCTCCTTGGCCTACATTTGTGTTTGAGATGCACTGGAAAAAGGAACATCAATTGCAGTGGAATATCAGATCATCGGAATGAGAAACCTTGTTAGTGATGCATCCTCTGACCGTTCGTGGATGTTGCAAGCCCTGACAAGGTCACCCTCGTGAGTCTGTGGCTGCCCCTGTCACTGTGGCAATGATGGAGCATTCTGCGCTTTTCCCTTTTCACAATAATTATATAATAATTTTGTAGAAAGTGCTAACAGGGGCCAGAGTGTGGAGCAGTCAGTTATGATGTCAATACACAAAAGTGCTGGAGAAACTCTGCAGACCACGCAACATCCATAGGAAGCAAAGATACAGGCCTGAGCCCTTTGTCATGCTATGGGTAGAAAGTAGGCAGGGATCTGAATTAAAAAGATGGGAGGAGGAGGGAAGAAAGAAGAGGAAGGGGGAGAAGCACAGGCAAAAATTCATCGGTGCACATGGGTGGAAGGGTAGAAGAGAAAAAAGCTGAGATGATAAGGGGAGGGGGAGGATCTGAACAGAGAGGAAAGGGGTGGGGAGCTGGAGGAAAAAAGACAAAGGGATGGAGGGGGAAGGGAGAGGGAGAGAGATGGGAAGAGAGAGAGAGTGGGGGGTAGAGAGAGGGGGAGAGGGAAAAAGAAAAACAGAGAATTCTATGTTAATGCCATCTGGTTGGAGGGTGCCCAGACAGAAGATGAGGTGTTGGTCCTCCAATTTGTGGGTGGTCTCAGTCTGACAGTTCATGAGACCATGGACAGACATATCGGCATGGAAATGGGGAGGGGGATTGAAATGGTAGCCACTGAGAGGTCCCTGCTATTAAAGTGGATAGAGTGGAGGTGCTTAATGAAGCAATCTCCCACTCTGTGTCCAGTCTCTTTGATGTAGAGGAGACATAATGGGAGCACCAGATGCAGGAGGTGTGGGCAGAAGTTTACCACTTTCTATGGTCACAGGGGTAGGTGCCAAGGGAGTGATTAATGGGAAGTGATGAATGGGCAAGGGGGTGTTCCCTATGGAAGGCAGAGAGGGACGAGAGGGGTAGGTTTGTCTGGTGGTGGGATCCTACCGTATGTGGCGAAGACAATATGTTCGATGTGGAGGTTTGTGGGTCTGATAGGTGAGGGCAAGGGGAATTTTATCCTTGTGTCTGGGGGCAGAAGGGGCAGGGCAGATGTGTGAGAAATAGAGGAGATGCAGGTAAGAGCTGGGTTGATGGCAGTAAAGGGGAAGCCATGTTTCTTTTTGAAAGAGGAACTCGGATCATCTCGAATGGAAGACCTAATCCAGGGAGCAGACGGAGATGGAGAATCATGGAGATGGAGAAATTGAGAGAAAAGGAATAGAATCTTTACAGGGGACTGGATGGGAAGAGATGCAGCTGAGGTAGCTGTGGGAGTTTACACACAGAAATGCTGGAGAAACTCAGCAGGTCTCATAGCACCCACATTTCAGGCCTGAGTCCCTTCCTTAAGGTGTAAATGACAAAAACACAGCTTCACTCATTTTTCACTTGTACCTTGAGGAAGGGCTCACACTGGAAGCATCAGTAATAAATGTTTACTTTCTATGGATGCTGCAAGACCGGCTGAGTTCCTCGAGCATTTCTGTGTTTTTTCTACATTCGCAGCGTCTACAGACTTTGGTGTTTCACTCCCAATGGTGGGAGTTAGTGGGTTTGTAAAAAATGTCTGAAGTGTAAATTTACTTAAAAACACACTGAATTGCTCGAGGAACTCAGCCAGTCTTGCAGCGTCCATCGGCAATAAAGATATATTGCTGACATTTTGGGCCTGAGGCCTTCCTCAAGGAATGGTGCAAGTTAAGTAAAAATGCAAGTAAATTTACCTGTACTGTTACAGCTGCTCTGCATTCCCACAACCCTCCAACTCTTGTCCATCTTCATGATGGACAAGGGCTTGGGAGGTCCTCTCAGTCACATCTAAGGTGGGCAACTGCAGTTCGTTTTAGTAGAGGGTGCACACTGCAGCCACTGTGGACCTGTGGTGGGGGATGTGAATGTGAAAGTTTGGAAATAAGATACCATTCAGGTGGGCTACTGGCCACACTCTCATCTCCCCTTGCATTGGCATAAGATGCATGTGCTTAAACCTTCAGGTTCAAGGACAGTTTCTTTCCTGTTGTTATTAGACCCTTGGATGGACCCCTCATTGGTAAAACATGATGCCCCTGCACAGATTGTGTGTACTTCTCTCTCTAAATCCTGCTCCCCTACATTCTCACTTCCCAAAACACTTGTGTTTCATCAACTGCAAATACTTCAGTATTGGTTGACTTTCTGGATTAGTTTGCAAAACCAAACCCTTTTCAGCATCTTGGTACATGTGATGATAAACCAATTCCATTCTAATGGCTCACTTGTGCAGGGTAAGCTCCCTCAACCAGCAACATGAGTGTGATTTTTTTAAAAAGATTTAGTAGAGGTTGGCTCTACTCTTCTCTTTGAAGTGATACCAGGGGTCTTTTGGGAGATCCCATGCAAGGAATTGCATCTGAAGCAGCACCTCTGGCAGTGTGGCACTCTGTCAGGTCCGGATTAGCTGCGACTTTAGAGTTTGAGAGAAAGAGCAAGGCAGCTGTCAAAGTTGGGACCATCAAGTGAAGCAAATCCGTGGGAATGCCACCACTTACCCAACTTGCACATCATTCTGACTGGGAAATACAGGTTGTCCCTGGGTAATGAACAGGCACTTGTTTTCAAAGATTTCCAAAAATAGATTTGGTTCGTAGTTGAAAAATACACCAAAATCGCTTGACGTGGTGAATGTACCTCAAAGTATCACAGTGAATGCCACCAGAGAGGGAGGGAGGGAGGGAGGGGGAGAACTCGCTTCACTATTCATATAAATGAACTCATTTATGTACACATTGATAGGGTGCTCAGTCAGAATCTTTTCCCGTCGATTTAAAAACATCACAATCTGGAGGACATGAGTTTATGGAGTTTAGGAGGTGGAGATTTGGGGGCCAACTATTTTACCCAGACAATGGTGAATACTCAGAATGGGCTGCCAGGAGTAGTGGTGGAAGCAGATACACCAGTTGTGTTTAGGTCACTTGATAGATACTTGAAAATGAAAGGGTTAGTGGGATATCATGTTTGCCACAGGCACATGGACCGAAGAGCCTGCTCCTGTGCTGCTTTGTTCAATGTAACATCAGGCTTTTGGATTTAATAATGTTACGGGGTGTAGGGGTGGGGAAGGTTTGCTTTTTGTCAAAGTATCTATGACATCCGTTTGTCACCCAGGGATGCCTGTCACTTCGTGTTCACTAGGTCTAAACTGAAGCTCCCTCCTCAACGGCAGGGTGAGGGAACCCTCACTGGAAGGACTGCAGCTGTTCAAGGTGGTGTCATACCATCATTTTCTCAAGGGCAAGAAATCCTGGCTTTGCCCAGCGATAGCCTTAGCCTGGAACAACATTTGTGAAAATGATTGTTCGGGAAATAATGTCAGGCGTTCATTGAGTATCTCAGACAATGAGACAGTTCAGGGCAGGTGCTTATTAATATATTGCCTAATGACCCTTTGCTATAAAAGGAACAAGACAATATATTACATGCAAAGTTTGATAAATCAATTCATAAGGCATCAGATTCTGTTCCATTTCCTTCTCTAATGGTCTCTCCGGTCAGATTAAAGACGATTTCTGGGGTCTGCCTGAAATTATTGCTGAATAGACAGTTTATATCTGTATACTCCATCGTAATAAATTACCAGCTCACCTCAAGAGTCGCAGAAAGTCATTATGTGGAGGAAATTTTAAATCATTTTGACAGAAATTGCCTTGTTTCACATGAAAAGTGGTGGGGGGAGTAGGAGGGGAAGGAGAAAGGGAGGCCTTTCTGGCCACCAATCCCATTCTGGTGGGGGGAGTGGGAGACTGCTGGAGAAACTCAGCAGGTCACACAGCATCCATAGGAAGTAAAGGGTAACCCTTGTTTCAGGCCTATAGATGCTGGAACACATTCTCCCTGAGATACTACCTTAGCTCCAGCTAACCAACTGTGAATTGGTTTAGTCAATCTGACTGCTTCTGTTGGGACAGTTTGAGTTGGAACCTTCCAGTTGAGGTGTTTAACTAATGCCCCACCTAATCTTTCAGCTGAATGTAAAACATTCCCACGACCCCATATATCTCTAGATGTGCATTGTCTCTTGAATATCTATTTCCTCATTTAAATAATGCAGATTTTCACTCATCTTATTTTTCTTTTCCAATCTTTTTATTTAGTTTAAACACACACAAAAAAATAGAATGTGAGATTAAAGATTATAAATCAAACAGATATACATAATCTTTCTTCTTCTTTGGCTTGGCTTCGCGGACGAAGATTTATGGAGGGCTAACGTCCACGTCAGCTGCAGGCTCGTTTGTGGCTGACAAGTCCGATGCGGGACAGGCAGACACGGTTGCAGCGGTTGCAAGGGAAAATTGGTTGGTTGGGGTTGGGTGTTGGGTTTTTCCTCCTTTGTCTTTTGACAGTGAGGTGGGCTCTGCGGTCTTCTTCCAAGGAGGTTGCTGCCCGCCGAACTGTGAGGTGCCAAGATGAACGGTTTGAGGCAGTATCAGCCCACTGGTGGTGGTCAATGTGGCAGGCACCAAGAGATTTCTTTAGGCAGTCCTTGTACCTCTTCTTTGGTGCACCTCTGTCACGGTGGCCAGTGGAGAGCTCGCCATATAACACGATCTTGGGAAGGCGATGGTCCTCCATTCTGGAGACGTGACCTACCCAGCGCAGTTTGATCTTCAGCAGGTGGATTCGATGCTGTCGGCCTCTGCCATCTTGAGTACTTCGATGTTGGAGATGAAGTCGCTCCAATGAATGTTGAGGATGGAGCAGAGACAACGCTGGTGGAAGCGTTCTAGGAGCCGTAGGTGATGCTGGTAGAGGACCCATGATTCGGAGCCGAACAGGAATGTGGGTATGACAATGGCTCTGTATACGCTAATCTTTGTGAGGTTTTTCAGTTGGTTGTTTTTCCAGACTCTTTTGTGTAGTCTTCCAAAGGCTCTATTTGCCTTGGCGAGTCTGTTGTCTATCTCGTTGTCGATCCTTGCATCCGATAAAATGGTGCAGCCGAGATAGGTAAACTGGTTGACCGTTTTGAGTTTTGTGTGCCCGATGGAGATGTGGGGTGTCTGGTAGTCATGGTGGGGAGCTGGCTGATAGAGGACCTCAGTTTTCTTCAGGCTGACTTCCAGGCCAAACATTTTGGCAGTTTCCGCAAAACAGGACGTCAAGCGCTGAAGAGCTGGCTCTGAATGGGCAACTAAAGCGGCATCGTCTGCAAAGAGTAGTTCACGGACAAGTTGCTCTTGTGTGTTGGTGTGAGCTTGCAGGCGCCTCAGATTGAAGAGACTGCTATCCGTGCGGTACCGGATGTAAACAGCATCTTCATTGTTGAGGTCTTTCATGGCTTGTTTCAGCATCATGCTGAAGAAGATCGAAACATACATAATAAACAAATAGTAATTGATACCCCACAGCTCTATTGTTCAAATAATAAAACAGTATAATAGGTATATATTCTAAACTAGCTAACAAATTCTAAACTGTTATTGAACCCCCTAACCGATAGTTGAAAGTTGAAAAATAAAAATTAGAAATTTTCTTCTTTTTTGTTTATTTCTCACTAAATGCCTCGTATAGTGAGAATGGTTCTTCTGTGAGCAGTTTGACAGGTTGTGTCTAACATTCACACAGCTGTGTAAAGAGCAAAGTTTTGCAGAGTGTGGGATTACAATAAAAAGGAAGATCACTTGGCATCAAGCAGGGGCAGTGCGAGAGCACTGCGGTGGGGTTCGTTCAGGAGCCTAAATTATTGAGGTCTGTTGGTGGGCGCTTTCGCACTTTTAAGCCCTTTCCCCAATGGGATTAGGGAGAAGAGAGTGTGTCCAGGGTGTGATGACTTCTTCAGTATGATGTAGGCAGTGGGTGGTGTAGATGGAGTCCATTGGAGGAGATTATACTATGTCTCACCTTTATTGCAATGAACAGTCACAAAAGCATTACCTAAATGAGGATTGTGATTGAGCCATCGAAGGAGCTGTTAAATGTCAGTGTAGAGAGCCTCAAGCTGGATGATAGAGGAAGGTTTCAACAAGCTGCAAGAGGCAGAGCATCAGAGAGGTTGAGGGAGGGAATACCAGAGTTGAAGATACAGACACCATTGGTAGACCGATAGGAATCCGGCATAGTCAGAAGCCATAGTTAGTGTCATGGTTAGTGCGACACTATTATGATGCCAGCAACTTGGGTTCAAATCCAGCACTGTAAGGGGTTCCTATGTCTGAGAGGGTTTCCTCCAGTTGCTCCGTTTTCCTCCCACCCTCCAAAATCATACGGGGGTTGTAAGTTAATTTGGGTGTAATTGGGTGACACAGGTTGAAAAGGTCAGATTCAGCTTCTACCGTGGTGTAAATTTCAAAAAGAACCAGAAGGGATTGGAGATCTTGGAAAGTGGAGAGTGGGAAGAAGGTGCAGAGGCCAGGGATGTGAGACCACATCAATGCACGAGCATTTACACACACATGTGCTTGCACGCGCTCACATCTGCTAACACGTGCAGATGCATATACACAAAGTAAATTTCCAGATGAAGTTTAGGGGAGATGTCTGAAGTAAGTTTTTTTTTACTCTGTGAGTGGTGGGTGACTGGAATACATTGCCATGGATAGTGGTGAGGGCTGGTTCAATAGGGATATTCAACTCAGGTACATGGATGTTACAGAAATGTAGGGTTATGGGTATGAGGTGGATTGTTGTGGAGTCAGTTTACCTGTGGGCACAACATCCTGGGTTGAATGGCCTGTATTGATCTGTAATGTTCTGTACAAACGCACACAACCCTGCATGCACACAGATGCACATACATGCATCACATTACTAGCTGGGAGTGTACGCACACAAATTTAGAAGAATGAGAGGGTTCTTATAGAAACAAATAAAATTATGAAAGGCTTAGATAAGATAGAGGTAGGTAAGTTGTTTCCATCGGTGGGGAGACTAGAACTAGGGGACACAGCTTCAAGATTCAGGGTCGTAGATTTAGGATGGAGATGAGGAGGAACTGCTTTTCCAAGAGGGTGGGGAATCTGTGGAATTTGCTGCCCACTGACACTCAAGCTCACAACCTTCCCCCTTCACATCCAACCCTGCCTTCCTGTGCTCCCACACTGTGTGCTTCACAGAGTGAATTCCCGAGCTCTCTTCCCATTCTGACCCACCCCCGACCACAGGTCCACGGAAGCAATGCCGGCTGCTCGTTGTGCCTCAGCTGAGAGGGAAGAGGGCCTAGCAGGGGAGTTCCATCCTCGGCAGCCTGCCCACTGAGCCATGCCCCTCTGTGTGAATAGTAAGTGGATGTGCTTGGCTGGAACTGTGAGATGCCTGGGCTCCTTCCAGCTACCCCTGGCCACAGCGACAGCAGCCACAGAGTGGTGTCCTGCCCGTGACCCCTCCTGCACTCCGCGGGAGCGGCACCTCTGTCAGAGTCTATCATTAGCTCCTTTGAACAGTGCACTAAAGCACACAGCACGTAAACACAGTTTCCTTTGAGCAACTTCTCCTGGAAACTGTTAACATGGACCAAAGCCGAGGCTGAAAGAAAAGGGAACGCAAATGAAGCGGGCAGGAATTTTGGTGCAATATCCTTGGAAGTAGGGCAGACTATTATTAAGAAGGGGAGGAAATTCAAAATTCGGAGGTGCAAAGGGATTTGAGAGTCCTCATGCAAAATACTCTAAAGGCTAACTTCCAGGTTGAATCAGTGATGAAGGAGGTGAATGCTAACATTTTGGGAATATATCTTTGTCTCCTATAGGTGCTGAAAAGACCCGTTGAGTTCCTCCAGCATTTCAGTGTGTTTACTACAATTACTGCGTCTGCAGCCTGTCGTGTTTCACTATCTTAAACTTTCTTTCCCTCATCTTAAACTTCATGGTGAGAGATGTTAAGAATTTGATCAAAATGGAAGCATGTGAAAGTTGAGGAAGCTGAAACCATGCAAGGCCTTTGAGGAGAGCAGAGAAGGAACTGGGAGGCCTAAATGGGAGCATGAAATATCTTTGGTGGGTTGGATTAAGGAGAATCTGAGGCATTTTGTGGCCCTCCGAATATTTATACCTCTATTCCATCTCCTCTGTCACTCCAAAGAGAAAAGCCCTAACATGCTCAACCTCTCCTCATACGACATGCTCCCCAATCCAGGCAGCAGCCTGGTCAATCTCCTCTGCACCCTACCAGAGGAGATTGTGTTCAGAGCAGAGATCTGGAGGTTTGGAAAGCTGGAGGGGTGTTACAGAAGGAGGAAGTGGAGAGAGTTGAGAAATGATGAAGAGTTTTGATTCAGTGGTGAAGAAGGTGAATGCAATGTTGACATTTGTATCTAAGGAATAAGATACAAGAAGTGATGTTGAAGCTTTACAAGGCACATGTATGACCACACTTTGGAGTACTGTATACAAATTTGGGCTCCTTATTTAAGAAAGGACGTGCTGGCATTGGAGAGGGTTCAGATAAGATTGACAAGCCTGATTCCTGGAATGAAGGGATTAGCATGAAGGGACTCTTGGACTGCACTCCTTGGAGTTCAGAAGAATAAGGGGGACATCATTAGTTTTAAATTGAACTATTAACAGTCCAGGACAGAATGTAGGTGAGTGAGCACAATGGTCGATATCTGAAGAGGAATCGGTGATGTGGGAGAGCAGCAGGGGAAAAAATAGCCAGAGTTCTCTCATCGTGGATCTTTGGATCTGCATAAACAAAACAGTCAATGAAAGAAGCTGTAAATGGTTAATTAATGGGAGTATTCAGCAGGGAACAATGCTACATCATATTTATTCCGCATATTTATTTAGCACTCGTAAAAGACTTTGCTCTGGAGTGAATAAATTCTGTATTTCACTTGTTCCCCACTGAGCGTTTAAAATAAAGCATTGAATAAATTATGCAAATGATTTGGAGGTGGGGTAGCAAATTTTTCCTGCACGCACTGACAGGTGCTTTGCTGCCGGATTACTTATGTCCATTTCCTCTGGGATACGGATGGTGCCATACCTGAGATTGGAGCTGGGAAGGGTTTTGATGCCAGTGGCAGGAAAGCCATGATGCTGAATGAAGGAAACCTTGGGTTTATGAGGGACTTCACGCCCTGGAGAAGAGCTGGTCCTACTTTAGAGTGAAGTAATGAATCGGTTTGTGCACGGTTAGTTCTGAGGGGTTGAAACGTTGGTCAATTGAAGAATGGATGAAAATTGGCCCGGACTTTGTTGAGAGCCATATCCACCAATACCTTCACCTGGACCTTCAGGTGTGGAATAGCCACCACACAGGGCTATTCAGGAGTGGTGAAGGATCAGAGAAACAGCATTCCACTGAAGTATAAATCTAGACTAGCCATTCCAGGCTGCAGGAGTACGTGCTGAGGGTGTAACACCACTGATTTACCACAGGTTAAACAAATAAGAAATACACTCACTTGTTTCTTTCAGCACTTTCTTTTATTATTCACTATACACAACATTGCATTCTTCAACTCCCCAAACACCATCCGGCTAAACCCCTCTGACCTTTTCATTAGCTCACCATCACCCGGGTAATCCTGACACTCTCCCTCTCCTCTTCCTGCATCTGAGCTCCATTGCCCATATACTGATGCTTAAATTACCCGAGCATGCACGCTACTTCCCCCCGCGCGTCGCATCACTTGTGTCATTAGTGGCAACCGGCACTGGGTGACCGCAACAAAAGACACACTGAGGCTTGGTGCAGCCAATGCGAGGGCACTGTGGGGAAGGACCACATTCTAGAGTCCTCTCATTATCAAGTGTTGAGGGGCTGAGACTGAGAGAAATTCCCTCAACCAACGGGGGGGGGGAAGAAACGACAAGGTGCCATGGTGAAGGTAATGGAGTATTGAGAGAACAAATGTAAAATTTGATGCTAATGTATAGATATGTCTGACGTGTGTAAAATAAAAAAAAACACTTGAACGGTTTACTTGTTTGTAAGTAATTTATTGTGAATAACATATATTTTTGGTTTAAAATAAATATCTAGGCCAGCCATTTTCAACTTGGACCACATGAGGCCACAGTACATTTAAGGGGTTTGGACTGAAAACATGGAATTTTAAAATATTTTTAATGTAGTTGGTAGGAGAGAAGTACGGAAGAAATTAACAAAACTTGACTGCCCATAAAATTTGAGCAGAGTCTAAGGTGGCCATAGCCAAAAAAAGGTTGAGAATGTCTTTGATCTAGACATTTGACATCTCCAAAGAAGAACCCATATCCATGACTCAGTGGCAGGAAAGCCATTCGTTGAGGCCACACCTGGTGTTAGCAATATTAGTCCAAGGGATTTGACATGGAGGGGTGAGGAGAAGGTAAGGTGAGTTGGAGGAGGGAGTACTGGGGGTAGACAAGAAACTCGAGCCTGTAAATCTTCCAACACCTGCGTGTTCATGTGCATTCTGAAAACGGCGTTGCAATGTCAGCTGAAGAGATGGGAGGGAGCTATTGAACCACTGAGGCACTCACTCAGGGACAACCAATGAGGGGAAATTAGATAAAGAGGTGGGACAGTTAACGCAATGCTGTTACAGCATCAGAGATCGGGACCGGGGTTTGAATCCCGAGCTGCCTGTAAGGAGTTTGTACGTCCTCCCCGTGTCTGCATGAGTTTCGTCTGAGTGTTCTGGTTTCCTCCCACCGTTCAAAATGTATGGGGGTTGTAAGTCATTCGGGGTAGTTGTGTGGCATGGGCTCATGGGCCGGAAGGGCCTGTTAATGTGCTGAATGTCTAAAAATAAAAGTGGTCAATGACCGATACGTAACTGAAATCAGTACAGGGGGAAGGAGGGCCAAGTGAATAATTGACATCCAGATCTCACTTGAGGAGATTCTAAAATGAAAATCAAAAAGACTGCAGATGCTGGAAATCTAAAGTTAGATCATAAAATGCTGGGAGCTCTCAACAGGCCCAGCAGCCTCTGTGGAGAGAGAAATTGAGTTAATGTTTCAATGAGAGACATATTGGACAAGAGCGAAAATTGGATTTCAGATTGCAGTGAGGATGGAATGCAGAAGAATGAGGGGAGATTTGATGGAAGTATTTAAAGTTATGAGGGGGATAGACAGAGTAAATGTTGCCTGGACTAGCGGGTGTAAGTTATGAGGAGAGATTGGACAAACTCTGGAACTTCAGAGGCTGAGGGGAGACCTCATGTTGGTTTATAAAAATTATGAGAGGGATTGTTAGGGTGAACAGTCAGAATATTTACTCCAGGGTAAAAATGTCACACAATAAAACATGTGTTTATGGTGAAGGAGATGTGAGAGGCAAGGAATTCATAGAGAGGTTGGTGGGTGACTGGAGCAGTGGTGGAAGCAGACACAATAAGAGTCTACTGGATAGACACATGAATAATGCAGTAAACAGAGGGCTATACATCGTGTGCAAGCTGCAGAGATTTAGTTTAATTTGGGCATCCTATTCAGCAGGGCAAGGAGAGGAACAGAGATTGACAGGTGAAAAATCATAGGTGGATATAGGTGGGAGGGTAGAAGAGAAAAGAAGCCAAGAAGTGATAGGGAGGGAGAGGGACAATGAGGGTGGCTCTCTGATAGGAGAAGGAAGAGCAGGGGTTAAAGAGGTGGAGAAACAAATGGGCCAAAGGGTCTGCTGATTTTTAAATTATAAATTTCGATATATGGCGAGGTAACAGGCCTTTTCACCTCATCAGCCCATACTGCCCAATTATACCAATTGACCTACAACCCCTGGTACGTTTCAAACAGTGGGAGGAAACTGGATCCCCTGGGTAAAACCTCGCAGACATGGGGAGAATGTACGAATTCCTTACAGACAGTGCGAGATTGGAACCCCGGTCCCGACCGCTGGCGCTGCAGCAGTGCTGCACTAACCATTACGCTAACCGTTCCTGTCCCTCTATGTTCATTATAATTTTGTAAACCTCTATCAAATCTCCCCTTATTCGTCTATACTCAGGGAATAAAGTCATAACCTGTTTAACCTTTCCCTGTAACTCAGGTCCTAAAGTCTGGGCAACATCCTAGTAAACCTTCTCTGTACTCTTTCAATCTTATTGATATATTTCCAATAGTTTTGTGACCAAAACTGAACACTATATTACAAATTTGACTTCACCAATGTCTTATACGACTTTACCATAACATCCCAGCTCCTATACTCAGTACTTTGATTTATAAAGGCCAATATGCCAAAAGCTCTTTTACAACTGTATCCACCTGTGTTGCCGCTTTCAGGGAATTACCTCCTTCCTCCTTCACTCCCCCTCCCTCTGCCTTTATATTCATATGTCTACCTGTTTGTCCAGATTCCTGATGAGGGGCTCAGACCTGAAATGTTGGTTGCCTTTCACTTCCTGTGGATGCTGTGTGACCTGCTGAGTTTCACCACCACGTTTATGTATTGCACTAAACCCCATCATCTGCAGATATTTTGATTTAGCCCATAACCCTTTATTTTTCTTACATCCAAATGCCTGTCTATGAATCTTTTAAATGTCCCTGTTGTACCAGGCTCCACATTCCCCCACCACCCCACCCCCCCCCAAGTAATGCATTCCAGGTACCCATAACTCACTGTGGGCAAAAAATAACCTGTCATATATCTCGTGCAAACACTGTGTTTTTTTAGGCCACTTTTTAATGTTAAATTTATGGGGTCAACTATTAGAGGTACACAATCCTTTATCCGGACATCTAAAATCCAGAAATCTCCAAAATCTGGCAAGTGGGGAGAGAGGCTGAAGCACGAGTCAGGCAGGCGGGGGGTGAGACCGGCTGCGTGAGTCGGGCGGGCAAGAGTTGGGCGTGCGACTTGAGTATACATGGTATCTCTGATATCTTCCCTCACCTTTCTTCCACTCACCCTAAGTAGATGTTCTTTGTAATATTGGAATTTGCTACCTTGAGAAAAAGGTGCTGGCTCCACCCTATCCGTGCCATAAAGTACCAGCAGACTGCATTGCAAAAGGATAAACAAACCTGGGAGTGAATGAAAATTGGACTTAAATCCAGAACCTTTGGGGAGATAATGTACTGAATATCTATCTGGAGGCAAGTTTGGAATGTAGTCGAAGGTTTTGGGTTTTTTTTAACAGTACATTTCTGATTTATCTGAAATGCTTAGAATAGACCTATCTCAGTTAAGCAGATTTTTCGGATATTCGGGCATTTTCTCTAAAGCGGCCCAGTTGCATCAGGACAATACTTGATTTAGCTATTGCCAATCCCCATCGCTGTTGCCAATCCAGGTTTCCAGGGTTTCACCTCACCTATAAGGTAGGAGATTGCACAGAAATTGCCCTCCAGCACAATTTCAGAGACCCCGCTGAAAGAGTATTTGACAGAGAGAGCAGCTTGGGCGAATGGGGAGAGAGCGTAGTATTCAATTCAAATTCTGAGAATGGCACAATGCAATTTACCTCAAAGTTGCAGTAATTCATGGCAAAAAAAAAACAATTTATAAATAAATAATCAGTGCTATCTTTTCCTTCACGTGTAACCTGTGGACAAATGTCTCCTTTGTAAAACTGATTCCCTGTAAACTCCACTGGAGCACAGTGGGTAATTTTTTTTTCAAATTGTGATGTCATGTCTTACCCGAAAAAACTTTTTGACGTTCAGAATTTCAGTTGATTGGTTTTCAGTTATTCGGAAACGTACTGTATATTGAATTACACAAACCAATGTTTGGCTCATACCTGTCCAAAGGTCTCTGGCCCAAAACTTTTATTATGTAGCTTTGCTTGCTGAGTTTCTCCAACACTTTTGTGTATCAAGAAGTAAGCTACAGCTTAGAAACTGGTTGAGGAGCTTGTAGTGGCTTATTGATGGAACAGCAGGTAACCAAGTCTGAGTAAAAACCAGAATGTAATGGAGCAGATTACAGACATTAAAAACTCTGTGACTCTGAACATAAGTTTAAGGGTCATATCTAATTGATGGGATCAAGGAAATAATGTTTACAATAACAGATACCTGAGAATGAGTCATGAGGTGGAGTTTAATTAAAAGGTTTGAGAGTTTATATTTGGAGCAACGGGAACCCAGGAGTGATGTCACAGATTCCCAGGAGAAACAAAACAAGAACCTAATAATGGACACCCAGGAGTGAATTATATGCTGGGATCTAATTGAGCGAACTAGAGGTCAATAAAAGAAATATTTTATCCAGGGAGCTACAGTCTCAAAAACAAATTGGGAGTTTGGAAGTGAATTGGAGTGTTTATATATCAAAAAAACACATGTGGCCTGGAATCTAATTGAAGGATTATGTGCTGTAATTTTAGAAAGGAGAGAATCCAGAAAAAAATCCACCAGACGACCTACAGCACGAAGAGATTTTGGTAACATTAAGTTCAACAATCTAATATGGTGGAGATTTAATGGAGGGACAGTTTTTCCCATAACGACATTACGTGGCATCATTCTTTATTATATGAGGATTTTAAACATTGAGTGAGGCAGAGTGCATGTTGTTCATGGAGGGACGATTCCTGAGTAAAATCTTGATAAGGTACAGAGGGAGCTTCACTCTGTATCTATCCCATGCTGTCCCTGCCCTGGGAGTATGCGATGGGACAGTGTAGAGAGAGCTTCACTCTGTTTCTAACCTGTGCTGTCCCTGCCCTGGGAGGGTGTGATGGGACGGTGTAGAGGGAGCTTCACTCTATATCTGACCCGTGCTGTCCCTGCCCTGCGAGTGAGTGATGGGACAGTGTAGAGGGAGCTTCATTGTGTATCTAACCCATGCTGTCCCTGGCCTGGTATTATGTGATGGAACAGTGTAGAGGAGCTCCATTCTGAATCTATCTCAGGCTCCCTTTGTCCTGGGAATGTGTGACGTTGGTGCAAACTGCCTATTGAGGGAGATGATTTATTCGACACTACACTGACAACTCCAAGCTTGATGAGTGCAAAGCAATAATCTTGAATAATTCAAATTATATAAATTAAAAAAATTAAATACATTTAAATTTAAATTAAAAAATTTAATTTCCTCATGTTGATCTGTCCTCCATCAATAAAATCTAAATGTGAGCCTTTCTGTGTCAAACATTGCTCGGCACCGAAAATATATGCTCACTTGTTTGAACTCCATTAATATTTACAGTGCGAGCTGGCACATCTTTGTGGACAGTAGTTCTTGGCACCTATTAAATATATCTAGACAAGAGCTGTTTTGCTGTGCTGTATTCAGGGCCCCAGCTTCTCCAGTGGAATGGATGGTGAAAGGAAGGTTTATTTCCATTAGTTCCCACCTGTAGGGTGATAAATCTAATGGATATCGATCTCACTTGCCAGGAGCGTTATATTCTCCTTCGTTCCTTGGAGTCGGTACATCTCTTCAGAAGATTTACTTACACGGTTAAATTTGTTTGGCTCCATATTCTCAGCCTCTAATCCCAGCACAGACCTGCTTGTCTGAAAGTGTGGATGGGAAACAGAGCCACTGGCTGGATGGTTAGAAAAATTATCTGTTCAGATTTATTGTCAGAGATCATACATGACATCTCATACAACCCTGAGATTCTTTTTTTCTGTGGGCCAGGCAGAATTACCATTTATTGGTATTGCAAAAAATTTACACAGAATATACATGTAAACAAATAAAGAACTGTAAACAGATAAAGAATGTAAACAGACTGACTGTGCAATACAGAGCAAATAAAAACATCAATAAAGTAAGATTCTTTAAATGATTGAGTTTGTTGTTGAGGAGTCTGATGGTGGAGGGGGAGCAGCTGTTCCTGAACCTGGTGGTGCGAGTCTTGTGGCACCAAGACCTCTTTCCTGATGGCAGCAGTGAGAACAGAGCGGAGGTGTGAATCCTTGATAATTGCTGCTGCTCTCCAACAGCAGCTTTCCCCATAGATGTTCTTGATGGTGGAGAGGGTCTTGTCTGTGATGTTCTGGTCTGTGTCCACTACCTTTTGCAGGGGTTTACGCTCTGGGTATTGGTGTTCCATACCAGAAGCTGATTCAGCTGGTCAGCTCACTTCCATCTAGATATTGTATTGTCCTGCCTGGTGTAAGAGTAACATCTTGTCATGCACCATGCATTTGTCACTTCTCTGAAATTATTGTTATGTTGGACTTGTTTTTTTTTTGTTTTCATATTCCTCTGTGACCTCGTCCAATCCCAATGCCCTGGTTCTCCCATTAGTCAGTCACTTTCATCTTGCTGTTGAACAAGAAAGTCTGCAGACTCTGTGATTGTGGTTCAGTACAGAAAACTATTTTCTCATTTGCCCTCTCACCCACATCCACCATTGGTTGTGGACCTCCCCTGGCCCTACAACTATCATTTTACTCAGGGGAGGGTTAGTCTCCACGTTTTCTGGGGCTGCGTGCTAGTCTTCTGCTTTCCCAGAGTCTGCAATCCCTCGTGGCCACTGCCGATTGTAGGCGCCACCGTCTTGGACCCTAACCCTGCAGTCGCAGAATTTTTTAAAAAGCTACCATTGGCTCCTTTAACAGGCTGTTTCAAACCTGTACAAAGTCAAGTTTATTATCATCTGATTGTACAAGTACAACCCAACAAAAAGTGTTCTCCTCCTGTCCTCAGTGCAAAACATGCAGACACACAACCAGACATAACACACTCCTGCAAGCAATACCCATGTAGGACTATCTATACAAATAAATAAATATTGTGTTGCAAAAATTAGGGTCTCAGATGGTTAGTGTGAGCAGTTCCTTTGGTCATTCAGCATTCGCTCTGTCCGTGGGAAGAAGCTGTTCCTCCACCTGGTGGTGGTAGCTCTGATACTCCTGTATCTCCTTCCTGAGAGGAGCAGCTGAACGATGCTGTGTTTGGGGTAGAAGAGATCCTCAATGGTTTTGTGCACCCTCTTCAAACATCAATCATCGTAGATCATATTGATTGTGTGGGAGGGAGACTCCAGTGATCCAGAGAGCCGATGGCTGTGGGACTGGTCAGTAGAATTCTGCGTAGGAGCGCTGCGTCTCCTCTTCTTTCTCTGCGGGTCCGCACCAACGGCAGTGCTGCTTTTTGCAGCAACTTCGGCATCGCTGCCATTCTTTTTGTCCCTAACCCAATAGCATCGTGATCATGGCAGGGCCTTCGCTAAAAGATCTGCAACAGTTCAAGAAGTTAGCTCATCACCACCACCTCACAACTAGGCAATAAGTGTGAACCTTGTGTTCTGAAAGATGAAAGAAAGTCCAACATTCTGCCTTTACTCTTGACCCCTTTCCAACTCCTTTCCCCTATATATCAACCCTTTATTGCTCTAGTCTTGATAAATGATCTGGAACCTTCAATCATTGATCTGTAGGCCATTCCGCCACACCCACAGGAACCTTTTCTCTTCTTCCTCTGGCAGCTTGTTCCATATCCCTACCACCCTCTGACACAGGGTGGCATGGTTAGCGCAATGCCGCTGTAGCACCAGTGATCAGGACCAGGGTTTGAATCCAGTGCTGTCTGTAAGGATTTTATATGTTCTTCCCTTAGGCTCTGGTTTCCTCCCAGCATTGTAAGTTAATTGGGTGTAATTGGGTGGCCTGGACTCCTGGGCCCGAATGGCCTGTTACCGTGCCGTAGGTTGAAATTTTTTTTTAATTAAAAATTTAGAAAGAGGCTGTCACCCTGAGGTGATGGGACTCCTTTATGGTGTTGGTTGCAATCGTGATGTTGATGTGAAAGCTGACAATGTCCTTACTGTGAACTGCACAGTGCTGGGCCTGTGCAATGAGTAATGACACAGGCAGATACAATATTTAATATTTAGCATGACGAATTGGCATACAGAGATGAGGTGCAGTCACTAACGGACTGGTGCAGAGCCAACAACCTACATATGATTGTTTAAAAATCAAAAGAGATGGTTGTCAATTTCAGGAGGGCCCGGGGAGACCCCGCTCCGTTGATTATTGACGGCTCCACCATTGAGGTCGTCAAGACTATCAAGTTCCTTTTAGTGCACTTGGTGAAGAATCTCACCTGATCCCTTAACACCAGCTCCCTAGCCAGGAAAGCCCAGCAGTGCCACTACTTCCTGTGAAGGCTGAGGAAAGTCCATCTCCCACCCTCCATCCTCACTACATTCTATAGAGGATGTATTGAGAGCATCCTGTGCAACTGCATCATCACCTGGTTTGGAAGCTGTACCACCTCGGACCGCAAGACCCTGCAGAGGATAGTCAAGGCAGCAGTAAAGATCACTGGGGGGATCTCTTCCTACCATGAAGGACATCTACAACACGATGCAGGTGAAAGGCAATAGACACTGTGGTGGACTCCACATGGCCCTCAGGTAAACTGTTCTCTCTTCTGGCATATGATAGAAGGTACTTCAGCTCTCCGGTCCTTGCATCCAGATTGGGCAACAGTTGTTTTCCCCCAAGCCATCAGGCTCCTGAATTGCCAGAACATTTGTGGATAGTGTACAGTGGACGTTATTGTACACGTCTTATTTTTAAAAAATTTTTTAAATGAGTTTAGCTTCTATTCTGACATATTCATGTAAATATGCTCCCTGGTCCTTGAGAAACGCTGTCTAGTCTTTACCATGCGAGCATGGTATGAACGATAAATAAACGTGACTACTTCAGACAGGATCTTGGATGGCAAAGGTTCAGAGGGATATGGGCCAAATGCAGGGTAGCTCAGGTAGAGAAACTGGTCAGCATTAATGAGTCGGGCCGAAAGGCCCGTTTCTGTGCTGTAAAGCTCTATAGAAATGTTGACTGACCACCTCTCTGCACAGATGCTGCTTGGCCCCTTAACTCCCTCCAGCAGCTGTTGTTCGCTCAAGATCCCAGCATCTGGGGCCTTCTTTCTCTGCCCTCGTGTTCTGTCGGCTTCGTCTGGGACATCTCTGTGAAGATATGGAAATATACTCCACATATAAGCAGTCAGTCACTTCTGAAGGGAACTTGTCAAGAACTGGAACAACGAATTATGAATGTCAAATCAAGGAAATATCCACTTTTTTTTTTCTCGCCTCGTCAGACAGAATTGATTTGAAGTTTCTTTGTCGGCCCCTGCTGGGGTTGGACGAGCAGAAATTAATTCAAAGTGCCGGATAAGGAACTGTAACCAGCTCATGTGGCAAAGAATGATGTGACAGCTCCCAGTTTTAAAACGACTTTTAGTACAAAAATGCGTGCATATTAGTCAGCTGACATGACACAAATCTCCAAGGTGATGAAAAATGAACTTATCCCTTTTGAATGGGGATAAAAGGAAATCTTAAGGTTAAGGATGTAAGGTGTGGAAGATGTGACAGGAAGATTTGTCCCTGAGCAACCCCGTTTCACTGAACACAGAATGGTTCGGAGACTCTCACACACCAAAGACTTTAGATCTGGGAAGCCCTATGGCCAGCTGTGTCAGTGTGTGCATTGGTGCATGTGACCTGGTGTGTGTGGGTGTGGGGGAGGTGTGTCAGTGAGCATGCAAGCACACTTGGCAGCATGTTTGTACAGGCAGGTGGGTCTGTCTTGAGAGCATGTCCGTATGTAAATGTGTAAGAAAATATATAGTATAAGGAAATAGGAGAGAGTTTGAGAGTAGATATGATCACCTTGGTGAACGTTTGTGTGTGTGTGTGTGTGTGTGTGTGCGTGTGTGTGTGTGTGTGTGTGTGTGTGTGTGTTTGAGTACATAAAGTTCAAAGTTCAGATTTATTGTCCGAGTGCTTACATGGCATCACATACAGCCCCGAGATTCTTCTTCCTGTGAGCCAGACAGAATTTCTACTTATCAGTTGCTGTAAGATGTACTCGGGAAAAGATAAGTTGTACAAAAGAGAGAAATGCAAAGAAACAAATGTAAACGAACTGTGCATTAAGAGTCCTTCAATGAAGTCTCTGATTCAGTTTGTGGTTGAGGAGTCTGATGGTGGGGGGGGGTGGGTATCAGCTGTCCCTGAACCTGGGGGTATGAGTCTTGTGGCACCTAGACCTCTTTCCCGATGGCTGCCGTGAGAACAGAGTGTTCGCCGAATTATCGCTGCTGCTCTCTGACGGCAACATTCCCTGTAGATGTTCTTGATGGTGGGGAAGGTTTTGCCTGTGATGTGCTGGGCTGTGTCCACTACCATTAGCAGGGCTTTCCACTCAGTGGTATTGGTGCCCTCAAACCAGGCTGTGATGCAGTTGGTCAGTACACTTTCCACTTCTGTCCAAAAAAAGCCATTTGCAAGCTGGACAACATCAAATGTCTCTGTTTTAATTTCACTCTGCGCGCATACAAATCACAGCCATTCTTCCCAGCCTCCGCAGTGATGAACTCTCTGGCTAAATTATTCACCACCAGCGGTTGCTAAATACATTTTCAATAAAGTGGTCATTTTTAATATGTTTTCAAAGCAGATAACTAGAAGGAGGTGTAGCTTCCAGCTAAAATGATTGCTGTAATTCAATCTCCAATGATATTGCGCCAAACCTTCCATTATAATCAAATTGTGTTATCAGAGGTTTATTGCAGAGAAAACCATAACAAGTGTCTGAAGTGGAGGCACTCTGAAGGGAGCTGACAGGAGAGCATCTTATCAACACAATCTTTTTGTACCCAAGGCTGTTCAAGAAGTGTTCTGTAAGTGAGGGTGTGTGGCATTGCAGCTTGGGAGAGCTCATCACAGGGATTGTTCTAAGGAAGGTGGGGAGAGTTTGAATGAGGATATGATATGGAGAGTTTCAGGGTGTGATGTATTCTCAACGGTGGCCCAATAGCCCCCGTTGGGGGAACAGTACATTTAAGTAAAAGCCTTGTTTTCTTTTTCACCTGAAGTAATATCAATATATATTTTTTTTAATTTGTGTAGAAGTATGGAAGAAGCTAAAACCTGACTGCTTCACAGGGAAGTGGTCCCATAAACTTTGAGCAGAGACCTAGGGAGGCTATAGCCGAAACACTGGCTATTTTTGCTGACGAATGCTGTCTGGCCTGCTGAGTCCCTCCACCAATTCCTTGTCTGTTCAGGATTCCTGCCTCTGTAGATTTTGTATTTCGGTAAAACACGATGTTTGAAGTAAAAACACAACACTGGAGAAACTCAGCAGATCAGAGAGTGTACGTTATATAGCAAAGACTAAAATGCATAACCAGTATTTTGGGCTTGAGTCTTTTATCAAGGTCTGAGCAAAATAAAGGCAAGAGCCCGATCACAGACTTTCAGACCTTGATGAAGGGCTCAGGCCCAAAAAGTTGGTTCTGTATCTCTATCTTTGCTACATAAAGGGCCCTGTTTGACCTGCTGATTTTCTCCCTCATTGTGTTTTTACTTGCCTTTGTGTTTTGTAAATTTTACTGCCCGCAACCATGGACTGCTTCATTTCCTGAGGAATTTTGAATGGAATGGTTTGCCACGCAACAGTGAGTGAGCATTCCCACTTCTGACTTCACGATGACCTCCAATGTGGGTCATTGGAGCAGATGGCGATGCGGGATAATCTGAGAAATACCTACAGTGAAGTACCCGAGCTGGGTTCCTTGACCTCCAATGGCCATGACCATCTGTGTCCGTGTGATCTATAACTGCAACAAATTGAGTGCCTGGGGCAGTTTAACCAGGGTGCCTCGAGGCCAAATTCAGGACAACTTCTGGCAATGGCCAGTCGCTCTTTATTTCCGGAATTCATTTTTGAGGACCTAATAGACAGGATGCAGAGTTGGCCCCAAAAGTGGCAGATCGAGTTCAAACTAGATAAGTGTGAGGTGATGCATTTTGGATAGACAAACCAGAAGGCTATGTATAGGGTTAATGGTTGGTTACTTAAGAGTGGGGTGAACAGAGGGACCTTGAGGTCCACATCCACACATCCCTCAAGGTCACTGCGCAAGTTGATAGGATAGTTAAGAAGGCCTATCAGATATTGGGCTTCATTAAAAAGGGGATTGAGTTTAGGAGTCAAGAAGTCACGTTGATACTCTACAAATCTCTGGTGAGACCACACTTAGAGAATTGTGTTTAGTTCTGGTCACTTCATTACAGGAAGGATGTGGAAGCTGCGGAGAGGGTGCAGAGGAAATTCACAGGATGTTGCCTGGATTAGAAAATGTCATATGAGGCAAGGTTAGCAGAGCTGGGAATTTTCTCTTTGCAGCGAAGAAGGATTAGAGAAGATTTAATAGAGGACTACAAGATTATGAGAGGCATAGACAGGGTGGACAGCCAGCATCAGTTTCCAAGGGCAGGAATAGCCAACACCAGAGGACATATGTATAAAGTGAAGGGAGGGAGACACCAGGGGTAAGTTTTTTATGCAGAGAGTTGTGAGTGCCTGGAATCCCTTGCCAGGAGTGGAAGTGGGGACTGAAACATTAGGGGCATTTAAGAGTCTCTTAGAGAGGCACATGGATGGAAGAAAAATAGAGGGTTATGGCGTAGGGAGGAGTTAGTACTTTTTAAAGGAATATATGCTTCTGTACAATGACTAGGGCTGAAGGGTCTGTACTGTGCTACAGTGTTCTATGTTCTATATCCTAAGTAGTGATGAGATCAGGAGACATGTGCTCCAAAGAAAACCAGAACAGGTTATTGGAGAGGATGTGGTGTTTGATCTCATGGTCGACTACAGCTCCCATCACTTTGCTCCTGGTTGAGAATAGATTGGCTTGGGAGTGCTTTGTTTGTTTGATAGAAACACAAAATGTGCTGGAGGAGCTCAACAGATCCTGCAGAATCCAGAGGGTAACTAACGGTTTGAGCCTGGACCATTCATCAGGTATAAGCAAAAGCAGGCTGGTGCCTTGTAGTGTGAAATGTGGAGGTCATGTGACCTTTCTGCCAGGAATGTGGAGGGTCACATGACCTTATCTGCGAATGTGGATTGTGGAAGGTCACGTGACCTCTCTGTCTGGAACCTGGTTGGAGGTCGTATCACCTGCCAGTCAAGGTTAGACTCTGCCTACCCATTGGTGCACACCTGACCACTGGGCCTTTTAATCACCTGATGATTACCTCCAGCTTACTGTACTATAAAGTCCACCACATGCAGAAACTCTTCGGTCCTGAGATGCAACCTGCTTCACTCCAGGTTGGAAACTGTGGACAATGCTGAAGGAGTCGTTGGTAAGGTGTGCGCGACACAGGGATTGGGGCTGCTGTATACTGTTCTAGTTGTAGATTGTATCTGAGCCATGCCCATGTTAGACAAGGAACGCCAGATAGCATATTGTAATCCTTGGTTATAATAAGCCTGTATAAACAGTTGCTAGTATTGGTAGTATTGAGTCCAATGTGACTAGGTTGTATTGTGCTTGTTAGATGTAAACAGTTGCTAATATCGATCATATTGTCTGATGTGACTGGGTTGTACAGTGCATGTAAGAACGTAAGTAGTTACTGGTATCGGTTGTGTTAAGTCCGATGTGACTGGGTTGTACTGTGTTTGTAAGAGCATAAGCAATGCGATCCCCTTGCATGTGTTTCAATAAACATAATTTCTGCATTCAGCCTATGTCCAGTCCTGCTATTCTTTGAACCCATCAAACTGGTTTCCCTTCCCACAATAAAAAAGGCAGGGTTAGGGGGAGAATAGGGAGAAAGGGACTGGGGGAGGAACACAGGTGGACAGGTAAGAGGTCATTGGTGGATATGGGTGGGAGGGTAGAAGAGAAAAAGCTGAGAAGGGATGGGGAGAATGGTAGCTCTCCTGCCATTCAATCTGTTTGGTAGTATGTGCCCTGCATTCTGCAGGTATGTTACAATGTTCCACTGAGATGGGTATAGAAATGATATTGTAAGGTGTCTTTTGTGTGTGTCTGAAAGGCGTGTAATGAAATGTGTACTGAGAGATTGATAAGGAGTGGTTCAGAATTTTGCTGTGGAGGGTGAATTATACAGTCATTATTAGAGTATGATCTGATATCACAGTGGGGCATGACAGTAAGGTGGTGATAGCATTACTGTGTGTGGTACCAAAGTACAAGGGCATCAAGTGCCACTATGTGCTGAGGTTCTACCTGTCCCAGGTGTGGCCAAGGATGGGCAGAAATATAAAATAATTTATTGTGAATAAACATAATTTTGGGAAAAAATACTGATGCTGTTGTAATACTTAAGTGTGCTTGTTGTACCCTGGGCAGTGCACAGATTTCTCTGATCAGTGAGCAGATTATAACTCTGAGCAGTGTGCAGGCACTATTTAGGTGAAAGTATGTCCCCAAATGACACAGAAAGTTGTCGAATATTACATTTGTTGTCTGCCAACTATGTGAAATTAGCAATCGAGTACAATGGAGGGTTGTGTGATGGTTTTACTTTGAGGGATGTGTTTCTTCGTGCGTGCGTGCGCGCGCGTGTGTGTAATGAGAGAGAGAGGTGGGTTCTTTTGGGATGTATGGAAGTTTCACTTTGAGTGGGGTGGCGTTTCATTACTGAGTGTCCTGTCAGAATGCGATAGACTGGGAGTGCGACTGCGAGTACCACAGAAAGAGTGATTCAGTGAGACCGTGTTGCATGGAGTTTTGTGTCCCCAAGTTTGCTGCACATTGTAAAGTCCTTGCATGAACCCCTCTTGTCTTTAAGCACCTTTATATTCACATGTTCATCTCTGGGACACGTGCATTCCTATCCTTGGTCTCTTGGATGGGAAGGATTAAAACTTAGTCTGAGCTGGGGCTGTGTGATTTTGGGGCATAGCTGAACCCAAGTCAAGTGTAACAGCCAGGCAGTGCGCCGTTTGGGATAATTGAAGGGCTCCGTTGATGACAAGATGGTGGCACCTAGACTTATTGAGCAGCTCTGTGATTGATGAACACTGTGGGAAGATCAATTAAACAGTGAGAAATTAGTGCTGGCAATGACAGGCTTGTTACAGCAGGAACCACACATATTAATGAACAATCCCTTCCCTCTCTATTCAAAGGAGACGACGTTCGACTGTGAGAGATTCAAAGGAAGGGGAGCAAATATGTGCAACAGTGGTCAGTGACAATGAAATATTCTCATTCACAACTGATCTGTTGTCTCAGTGCAACATGTGACTGGAACAACAGTTGATGCACCTTTTCTTCACTTGGAGTACTGGGGACAGTTTTGGACTTCTTATTTAAGAATGGATGTGCTGGCATTGGAGAGATTTCAGTGAAGATTCACAAGAATGATTCTTAGAATTAAGAGATAGGCATATGAGGAATGTTTGATGGTTCTTGGACTATACTTATTGGAGTTCAGAAGAATGAGGGGCACCTCATAGAAGCATTTTGAATGTTGAAAGGCCTGGACAGAGTAAATGTGGCAAAGTCGATTCCCATGGTTGGAGAGTCTAGAAAAAGAGGACACAACTTCAAGATTGAAGGGCACTCATTTACAACAGAAATGCGGAGGAATTTCTCTATCCAGAGAGTGGTGATCCTCTGGAATTTGCTACCATGGGCGATGCAGAGCACAGATCGTTGGGTGCATTTAAGGCAGAGATTGATTGGTATCTGAATAGTCAGGGTATCAAAGGTTATAAGAAGTGTGGCTGAGTGGGAGAATGGATCAGCTCATGACTGAATGACAGGGTGAACTCAATGGGCCAAATGCCCACCTTCTGCTCCTATATCCTATAATCTTCTGGTCTCTTCCTCTTGCATGACATCCAGTTGCATCCTAGCTTCTCCTGATCCCTGTTACTCAAGGGACCATCCATCTCTGAGCATCCTGGGGTGCAGATTTTCAATTAACAAATGGCTGCTGACTGACAATGCCAGAGACATAGGTTCGATCCCAACCTCTGACACTGTCTGGGTGGAGTCTGCATGCTCTCCCTGTGGCTATGTGGGTTCCCTTTGTGTGCTCTGGTTTTCTCCCACACCTCAAAAATGTGTGGGTTGGTGGGTTAATTGATGAACACCTGTTTACATTCACCCAACATCAATCCCATTTTTTTTTCTCCCCACATTCCCATCAATTCCTCCCCCCAGAATTTGCCACTCACTTGCCAACTAAACGTGGCTGTAAATTTCCCCCTACTCTGTCTGTCTGTCTGTCTCTCTGTCTCTCTACCCTCTGTCTCCTTGCACAGAGGCAAAATCAATTCTCATCCCCATCAAATTAACACCTTTTGGCTGTTGGTGTGGACTCCTCCCCCTCCCATTCTTCCCCCTTAATCTCTTCAGTCCTTCCTTAAAACAGTATTCTGGAGAAATTCAGCAGGTCAAACAGTATGTACTTTATATAACAAAAATAAAGGTGCATAACCAATGTTTCAGGCTTGAGCCCTTCATCAAGCTATGAACACAATTTTGGCAGGCACCTGAACAAAATAGTGGGAGGGGGAGGGGAGGAGTACAGTCCCACAGGCAGGAGGTAGTAGGAATGTAAGGGAGGGAGGGCACGCCAGGAAACAGGGGGAGGAAGGATGGCTCTGTGAATGGAGAGGGAAGGGGTGGAGAGCTGGAGGAAAGAAGACCGATAGATGGGGAAGGGAGGGAGAATGGGAGTGGTCTAGCAGAAACCAGAGAAGACAATGTGAATGCCATCCAGTTGGAGGTGTTGCTCCTCCAATTTACAGATGGGTTTGATAGTACATACACCATGAACAGAACTTTCTTTAAAGAAAGAGTTGGCTAGATCACTATTCCCAAGATTCTTGACTCATTTAGTATCATGTAACATGTCATATTACATGAAATTGCGGTCTGCCTGCAGTAAGGCAGACAGAGTCACCATGGTGTTGCCCGGTGCCCCTTACAGAATGAGAGTAAGAGAAGCAAAAGAGGGTCCCTTCAGAGTCACTGAGTGTCTATGGATTCGTCTCTAATTTCCCCGCAGCCTCTGCTCCTGCAGTCGGGGATCATTCTAGCAGCAAATAAAACAGATTACAATAATAGTCCAGTTTTGAGGCCAAAGTGAAGCCGAGGGGAATTGTGTTCACATGGAATGTTGCTGTGGTCTGGAACATGCCTCAGGAAAGGCCTGTGAAAGCAGACTCAACAAAGACTGGGATATCTCCGGTTGGAAGAATTGGAGCACAAGGGCATGGAGGAGGATCATGTGGGCCATCATTTCCAAAGGGTGGTACGGGAACCAGAGGCTGGATAAGTTTTGGCCAGTGAATCTAAGTGGTAGTGCCATGAGAATTTAGCTCCGTATTTGCATGAAGAAAATATTAACAGCCCATGAGTGCAGACCCTAATGAGAATGCAAATTCACTGATGTGTGGTTATCAATTGTAGGTTTTTAATGAAAGCATTCTGTAAATGAGATTTTAAAGGGCACACAGTTTATCATACACTGTGTCAGGCTCCAGCTCTGTGGCATCTTGGGATTAGGGGGAAGGCAATCAACAGAAGCTTGCAAGGAGTGGTGCAAACAAGAGGTGGAAGGGGTGTGGTGTAGCCTGTTGTGTGATTATGTGTGTGTAAAAGGAGTGTGTGTTTCTAATGTGTGTGTGATCTATGCATGTAATATGAGTGTGTATTTGTAATGGGTGTGTGTGTTGGTAATATGCTTGTATTTGTGGAAGGTGTTTGTGTAATGTAGTTGAATGTCATGTGCATAGTGTGTGTGTTTGTACGCGGACATGTGTGAAAACTTGGAGGTTCCATCTGATGTAGAACCGAATGGTAGATGAAGGCACTATCTGTGCGATGTTGATCACACCAGGCTGACATTATAAGTGTTATGAACTTCATAGGCAGCACGGTTAGCGTGGCACCTAATGCAACACTGATACGCAACCTGGGTTCAAATCCAGCACTGTCTGCAAGGAGTTTGTACGTTCTCCTCATGTCTGCGTGTGTTTCCTCTGGGTGCTCCTGTTTCCTTCCACTGTTCAAAGTGTATAAGGGTTGTAGGTTAATTGGGCGGCACAGGCTTATGGGCCGAAAGGACCTGCTGCTGTACTGTATGTCTAAATTAAAAAGAAAATAAGTAAAACATTTGCAATGGCTGCACTTTCCTTTCACCAGATTCATTAATGGGGTGGATAAAGGGTAGAAAATAAATAGTCATGAAACATGCAATGATTTAATTCATAATATGGAAAGTAAAGGAATTTGTCCAGAATTATTGAACTGGCAATTGAGCCTCGGTTCCTTCATAGACTTTGAAGGTGCGTATTTTGGGGAATTTGTTGATTGGATGGTTTATGGATATTTTATCAATACACCCATTGTCACTGTGTTCATCCTTCATGGTCAATCGGGAACTCAAGAAGTCTTCACTTAGTTTATTTGTACTTGGGGTAGCTGTGTCATTGGCAAGGTCGGCATATATTGCCTATCCTGACTGCCCACAAGAAGATGGGGATGAGCTACCTTATTGATCCATTGTAGTCCTTCTGGAGAAGATGCTCCCACAGTGTTAGTGCTGGAGGGACCTCCAGAATTTAGACTCGGTGACCACAAAGGACAGATGACACATTTCCAAGTTCAAAGGCCATAAGACATAGGAGTGGAACTAGGCTATTTAGCCCATTGAGTCTGCTCCGTCATTCCATCATGATTAATTTGATATCCTTTTCAACCTCATTCACCCCTTAACCCTTGATTTCCTTCCTAATCAACAACCTATCTAACTCTGTCTTAAATGTTCCCTATGATGTCCTCCAGAGCTGCCCATGGAAATGAATTTGATGCATTCACCACCCTCTAAATTCCTTCTCGTCTCTGTTTAATGCACTCAAACATATCATGTTTGACTCTGAATTGACTTGGGGCTACTTCCTGAGCTCTGGGTGACAACAACACTGACTATATATCATGGACAAATGTTCCATGAAGTTCCCCAGGGAGAAGAGACGTTAGACTCTTTAGTGCCATTGGTCTTCTTTCTATTTGTTCTTGATGTGTGAATGTTGCTGGGAATGCCAGCATTTATTGCTTGTCCTTAAATGCCCCTGAACTGAGTGTGGTAATAAGAGTCAACCATACTGTTGCACCTGGGTTTACCATATATACTTTGTGTAATAGTTGATCCCATGTAATATTTGACCCCCCCCCCCATTGGCCAAAAATATTGCATGATTTCTGTATGATCTGTGCAAAAGCCGACCCCCGTATTTTTGGCCCCAGCCTGACTTGCCACCCAGTCCCGGCCATCTGAACTCCTGACGCCTTCAACAACAAAGGTACTTACAGCAGTCATAAGCATGACCTGTTTAAAAGTCAACCCTCCTCCCAAATTTAACCTGAAAAATTGGTCCAAAGAACTCGACTATTACATGAATATATATGGTATTTTTCTGGTGTGACATCTCCCCATTCAAATCAAGTTCAGATATGACGACTGGGGCCAAAAATATGGGGGTCATCTCCAGTTTCCTCCCAACTTTTGAAACATACCAGGGTTGTAGGTTAATTGGGTGTAAATTGGGCAGCACGGACTTGTGGGCCAAAATGTCCTGTTACTGTGCTGTAAGTCTAAATTTAAATTTTAAATGTGGGTGTTCTTGAAGGGCATGGGAGTTCTCCCTGTGAGACCACTTGTTCCTCCCTCGCAGGACAATGGTTATCACTCAGACATCAGGTCACGTGTTCACTTCTGCACACATCTACTAAAGGTCTCCAGAGCAGCCAGTGGAAACGTGGTTTTGTATTGACTGGGCAGCATTAGGTGAGAGACGCAATCTGTTTGGTTCTTCTGTTGGCGCGCTGAGTGAGAAGGTGCTCACCAGCTGCCCAAGGGCAGCTCGTCAGCTTGCTGCTGGATGCTTGGCTTGTGAGCATACCGATGGATTTGTGCCTTCTCCAGCCTTTTGTTCAAAACCCACCACCACCTTGACTTTCTCTGGAATCTTTTCTATCTTCAGCCAGTGAAGTGTTCTCAGAATCAGAATTTATTGTCAAGAACATGTCACAAAATTTGTTTTTCAGAATTAGAGTGCAAATATTGTTATAAATTACATTTTAAAAAGAAAAATAAATGAATGCAAAAGAAGAGAAAGGGAGGTAATCTGTGGTTCATTGTCCGTTCGGAAATCTGATGGCGGAGGGGAAGAAGGTGTTTTTGTACCGTTGGGTGTTCGTCTTCAGGCTCATATACCTCCTTCCTGATTGTGTGATCTTCTCAGGAATGAAACAAAATTACTGTTGTTCCTAGATTTCAGAACGTCTGAGATAAATAAGATGGCCAGCAAGAATTCAAATGAGATTCAGAGGTAAAAGACAGCTTTAAGTCACAGGGGTAAACATCTGCAGTGACCTATGCTAATCCACCCACGTCGATGCACTGATCAGGAAAGTGCACCAGCACCTCTACTTCCTCAGAAGTTTGAGGAGATTTGACCACCCTCTGACACCCACGTTGAACCAATTCTGTATCCCATTGGCCAGCTCACCTTAGATCCCATGTGATCTGACCTTCCATGCCAGCCTATCCTGCAAGGTCAATGCCGTCTTCTCATGGTTATTCATGTGGGATCCTGGTGTGTACCTTGACTGTCTCAAATCTCACATCACAACAGAGACCACACATTTTTATATTTTTCTCTGTGTGAATATCATTGTATGTAAAAATGTTTGTGTGCAATTATGAGATGGCTGTGTGTGTGTGTGTTGATTGTGTATGTGTTACTGTTTATGCAATTCTGTGTTATTGTGTCTGGGTAACTGTGTGTCATTGTGTTTGTGTTACTGTGTAGGGGTGAGCGTGTGTTCTGTGTGAGAGTGTGTGTTACTTTGTGAATGTGTGTGATGCTGTGCATGTGTGTTACTGTCTCAGTGTGTGGCTGAGTTTATGTATCGCTGTCTGTGTTGCTGTGTGTATGTATCTTTGTATGTAAATGAATGTGTGTCACTGTGTTTATATATGAATTCATGTGTCACTGTGTGTGTGTGAGAGAGACTCTGTGTGTGTGTGTCTGTGTGTGTGTGTGTGTCTGTGTGTGTGTGTCTGTGTGTGTGTCTGTGTGTGTGTGAGAGAGTGTGTGTGTGTGTCTGTGTGTGTGTGTCTGTGTGTGTGTGTGTGTCTGTGTGTGTGTGTGTGTGTGTGTCTCTGTGTGTGTGTGTGTGTGTGTGTGTGTCTGTGTGTGTGTGTGTGTGTCTGTGTGTGTGAGAGAGAGAGAGAGAGAGACTGTGTATGTATACAAGTATCTGTGCCCACCACCGTGAGGGCGGGAAAAAGCTTGGTGACCATTTCTGCATTGTCAGAAAGCCTCTCTTGCTCGCACAAGGCCGGTCTCTCCCTGCGCTCTGCCTCTCTGCTGCCCGAGGAGGGGTGCTGGCTGCGGGTGGGAGGAGCTGGCCCAGATAGTCATCTCCCTGCATCGAGCGAGCTGCATCAGCCTCTTCCCCTTCTCCATCTGCCCTACCCCCAGCTTCAGCAGCAGAGATGAGAAATTGTTTCCTGCCTGTGATAATTGGAAGCTCACCGCTTAAACTGCCAAATTGTGAAGTTTGAGAAAGTATTTAGTGTTCTTGCAACAATCTGTATCATAAATCTGTCATGCCTTAAGCAGATGGGATACAAATGCTGAAGTATCACTCCTTCCTTTTAACTATTAGGTTACATATACCCCCTTTCACCTCCCCATGTGTGTTGGCTGGAGATTAGCGAGTAGCCTTTTGGCCTCAGTTCAGAGGGAATGCAACACTGCCAATGGTACCTTCTTTCACTTGAAACCTTGTCCGCTGAGGACCCAAAGGCTGCTCTCTCGAAGGGGCTCTAGGGTAGCTCTCCTGGATATCCGGAGGCCAATATTCCTCTGAGCGGACCCCAGCGAAAGGGCAAACTGTTTGCTTTCGTTGTGCTATCCGTTATTTTCTGTATTGCACAGGCAGTTTGTTTGCATTTCTTTTTTTTGTTAACATTCTCTTTTGTATCTATATCCTTTTTTTACATACAGTTTTTGTACTACCGATAAGTAGAAATTCTGCCTGGCCAGCAGGAAAAAGAATCTCAGGGGTGTATGTGATGCCATGGATGTACTCTGACAATAAATCTAAACTTTGAATACGCATACACATGGACATACACATTCTCACTTCTCACACCTGTGGACATACACACATGTACGCACTCGCCTCTCACAGACGCGTGCGTGCAGACATACGGACCTATGCAAATATTAAATACAAAGGGCTGAAGACACTCAGCAGGTCAGGCAGCGTTTGTGGAACAAGAAAAACATTTCAGTCAACAAGACCCTTCTCAAATGTGTGTGTGCATAAAGACATGAGGGACTGATCATTATTTCCTTATATCCAGCTGGGAACAAAAGCAAAGCAGAGTGGGTTTACCGACCTCTGCCAGAGAGAGAGGACAGGACGTGAGAGGAGTTGGATGCTTGCAAAGCACACTGCCAGGGTCACCTCACTCTCGCTGCCAGCTCAGAGGCAGGTTCCTCTCCGATTTTATTTATTCTCATGATTTTCACTGTCCAAAATTATAGTTCTCCACCCAGTTGCTTTTATATTCCAAGCACAAACCCTTTTTGGAGACCCACAGGTTTCCCATCCTGTTTTTGTTCTTCTGCTGAGCTGTCAAAACGAATAATTGTACCCCTGATTGCACACGCTCCCTGACTAATTGGGCCGGACATACTGGTGTCTCATGTCCCAGGATGAGATCAGTCTGAGTCTCTTGCTTCATCTCCAAGGCTGTATGAGCTGTCCCTCGTTAAAAATATAACAAGCAACCTTGTTGAAAGAATGTGCATCTTCTGTGTTTTTTTAACAGCATTCTAAAGCATTTAGCAACCAGCAAAATATTGTTTGAAGTACAGTCACTGTTATAACGTAGCTGAAAAGGCAGCTAATTTGGACACAGCGAGATTCCACAAACAGTAAATCTGATGCTGACCTGATTTAACTGAAGGATAACTATCAGGTTCACCTGCACTTCCTGGAAAGAGTGTCATGGTATCCCTTGCATCCAGCTGTGAGAGATCAACGCACAAAAGCATTGGAGAAACTCAGCAAGGCAAGCAGCATCCATAGGAACTAAAAGGTCATCAACCTTTCGGGACTGAGCCCTTGGTCAGAAGAATGAGGGGGTCCTCACAGAAGCCTTTCAAATGTTGAAAGGTCTGGACAGCATAAGTGCAGCAAAGATTAAAATACGAAAGTCTACAGATGCCGTGATTGAAGTAAAAACACAAAAAAGCTGTAGAAACTCAGCAGGTCAGACAGCGTCCTTTATGTAGCAAAGATAAAGTTGCCTAACCAGTGTTTTGGGCTTGAGCCCTTCATCAAGGTGTTAGCAAAATGTAGGCAGGAGCATGAATAAAAAGGTGGGGTGGGGAAAGCAGATGTGGAAAAGTTGTTTCCCATGGCAGGGGACAAGAGGGCACAACTTCAGGATTGAAGGACGTCCATTTAAAACAGAGATGCGAAGGAGTTTCTTTAGCCAGTGAGCAGATTTGCTGCCATGGGCGGCTGTGGAGGCCAGATCATTGGGTGTATTTAAGGTAGAGATTGAGAGATATCTGAATAGTCAGGGCCTCAAAGGTTATGGAGAGAAGGCAGGGGAGTGGGTTTGAGTGAGGATTGGTAAGAACTTCTCCTCCACCATCTCCATCAGTATCAGAGAACCACAGGGCTAGGTTCTTAGCCCCCCTGCTCTACTCACTTCACACCTACGCTGTGTGGCTCGGTGTGACAATAACACCATCTACAAATTTGCTGACGATATCGCGGTTTTGGGTTGTATAAAGGAAGGGGATGAGTCAGCGTACAGGATGGAGATTGAAAACTTGGCTGAATGGTGCACCACCTTGTACTCAATGTTACCAAAACTAAGGAGCTGATTGTTGACCAGGAAGGGAAACCCAGAGGTCTACAATCCAGTGATCACTAGGGGATCAGAGATGGAGAGGGTGAGCAAATTTAAGTTTTTGTGAGTTACTATCTTGGGGGATCTTTCCTGGACTCAACATGCCAATGGCATCATGAAGAAAGCATGTCAGCACCTCTACATTCTCATGAATTTGTGGAGTTGGTATGACACCAGAAAGCCTGGCAAATTTCTACAGAGATGTGGTGGAAAGTGTGCTGACCTGCTGCATCATGGACTGGTATGGGGACACCAATAACCCTGAGTGTAAAGCCCTCCAAAAGGTAGTGGACACAGCCCAGGACATCACAGGCAAAACCCTCCCCACTAATGAGAACATCTACAGGGAACGCTGCCCTTGGAGAGCAGCAGCAATCATCAAGGATCCACACCACCCAGCACACGATCTGTTCTCGCTGCTGCCATCAGGAAAGAGGTCTAGGTGCCACATGACTTAGAACACCAGGGTCAGGAACAGTTGCTACCCCTCCACCATCAGACTCCTCAAAGATGAACTCTCAGAGTCTAATTTAAGAACTCTTACTTGTGCACTTTATTGATTTTCTTTTGTTCTCTCTGTATTGCAAAGTCAGTTTGTTTACATTTGTTATCTGTTTACAGTTCTTTTATTTATTTACATGGTTATGCTGTGTCCACTTTATTTTTTGCACTACCAATTAATGCTAATTCTGCGCGCCCGCAGGAAAAGGAATCTCACAGTTGTATGTGATGTTCTGTATGTACTCTGACAATAAATCTGAAATCTGAGTGGGAGAACGGATCAGCTAATGATGGAATGGCAGAGGGGGCCCTGACTGGTTGAACAGCCTACCTCTGCTCCCGCATCTGATGATCTGGAATCTAGAAAACTGGTGAATGCCTTAATAAAACAGTGGGGGAGGGGAGGGAGAAAGGAGGAAGGGACAGGGGGAGGAGCATGGGCTCAGAGGTGGGAAGTAGAAGAGGGAAAACTAAGAAGTGAGAGGGTAGAGGGCAAAGAAGGATAACTCTCTCAGGAGAAGGAAGGGATGGAGATGGGGAGCTGGAGGAAGGGAGGAGAGAGAGAGAGACACCGGAGGAAGGGGGAAATTGGCGGTTGATATGGATGCCATCTGGCTGGAGACTGCTGAGTTAAAATGCAAGGAGTTGTTCCTTGAGTTTTGCGAGTGGCCTTGATTTGGCAATGGCACGTTTGTGCATTGCATTTGACCTCAGCATCTGCAGATTTTGTTGTTGAACAGTGAGAGTACGGTGGAGCTATTACTTTAGCACCTCATTGAAAGTGCACACTCACAGGGGCTGCATCCCTGACAAGATTTACGAGGCTTATTCCTGGGATAAGAGCGATGCCCTGCCGTGAATGGCTGAAATAGACAGATATGTGCTCTGCAGTTTATGTGAATGAGGGGTGATCTTATTGAAGCACATGATCCATAGAGTAGGCGTGGAAACATTTCCACTGGTGGGAGAGTCAGCTCTCTACTGACAGGAAGACAGAAGCCTAAGATCCAGCATCTTTGGATCAAGAACAGTTGTTATCCAACAGCTACAAGCCTCTTGAACCTCCCCACACTCCCCTGACCCCAACCATGAACTATTCTGAACCATCAGATGATCTCACTGAGCCTGAAACATTACCTATTTATTTCAGTGCAACTATGCATATTTATTTCTCTACTATTTTATATTTATTATCTATCTTTCTGTCTTGCAATACTGTGGTAATTTAAAGTACATCATCTGAATCAGGTTTATTGTCATGAGCATGTGTCACGAAATGTTTTGTAGCAGCAGTTTTGTACATTTCAGGTACAAAATCACTATAAATTACAGTTCCATAAATCCAATATTTAAAAATAATGAGTGCAAATAAATTGAAAGTGAGGTGGTGTCTATGGTTCATTATCCGTTCAGAAATCTGATGGCAGAGGGGAAGAAGCTGTTTTTGAACCAATGAGTGTTCATCTTGAAGCTCCTGTACCTCCTTCCTGATGGTGGCTGTGAGAAAAGGGCAAGGCATGGATGGCGAGAGCCCTTGAGGATAGAGGTTGCTTTCTTTCTCATTGTAGTTGGTGTATCCTCCATACGTGTGGGGCTGCAGGAGGTAAGAATCTCAGGGTTGTATGTCATGTATGTACTCTGACAATAAATGTGAAAATTGAACTTCCAACTGGAGAAAAACTAATCCAACTGATGGAAGTGAATTGAATTCCCACCTGACATCAGTCCAAATTTATTGTCCTTTTGTCTGAAGTAGAGTGAGAAAGTTTGTTTTACCTGCAATCCATATGCAACACAGTCCAGCGTTCAGAGTGACAGAGAGATCAGAGGGAACAAAGCAGGAGTTGGTTCCTCAGCCACAGGCCTTCTCTTCTGAGACAGTTTCACATCACTCTGAATCTCCTGGTCTTTCAAAAGTGTGGGTACTTTCGATCGTCCCAGTAACCTGGCCTCCACAGCCTCTGGGGTAGAGAATTCCAGAGATTCACCACTCTCTGCTAGACAATCTCCAGCTCTTGCCATTTCAGTACCTCTTGTCTCTCTTTCTCCTTGTATACGGTCCCAGTAAACCTGGGTCACCTCCTCTCCCATCCCAGTGGACCATTGGTGGACATTCCTGCCCATTTCTGACTGTCCATGTAATTTAGCCAGCTAATGTCGATGCACGTCGGACACAGAAACCAAATCCTCTCTCCTTCCGTCCTTTATCACATTATCTGCCGTGATTCCCCCACCCCTTCTCTGTTTTACACTGCATTGTATCTGGTACAAGCTATAATTGGAGTGTGATTCACAGTGTTGGAGCTCATCGTTGTACATCCTGAATGATCTCACTGCTAATCCAACCAGCTTCACTGCTTTGGTCTCTATTTCAGTCTCTTTCACTCTATTTCTTACTATTTTAGCCTTTCTCCAACTTTCTGATTTCTCTTCCTGTCCACTGCTTTTTCATTCCATTCTTTCACCTCTCTCTCTGTTCTCTTACTCCCTCCCTCTCTCCTCATCTGTTCATGCCACTATTTATTTCTTTCCATTTTATTTCTCCCCATCTCTCTTATATATATCTTTCTCCTCTCCCTCTCTCCCAGTTTTGTTTCTCTTTGCTTCTCCACCCTCTATCATCTCGCTATCTTCCTGATTCTCACACTTGAATTTACTTCCCTTTCATCTTCCCTGCCTTCTGTTCCTACAAATTTCCCCACACAACAAATTCTGACAGAAGAAACTGCAAATAAGGAGCGAGCTGCTTAGAACCTATGATGTTGAAATTCAGGGTTTGAGGTTCCTTTTATTGTCATGTAATAATACATAAAAATGTAATATTTATGTATTAGAGGAGAGATGCAGGGCATGATTTTGTTTTACATATTGAGTGGTGGGTCCAGGAGCATCAAAAACAAGACTGCCAGCCTGGGAAATAGTTTCTTCCCTCAGGCTGTGAGATTGATGTAATCTTGGGTCTCTTATTAATGAAATGAGTAAATTATTCCATAAAAATTCAATATTTCTACATATTTGTATTATATTTTAATGAATATTGTGGTAATTACGTGGCGTGTGTGTGTTGTGCTCTGGAGAAATGTGGCTTTGTCTGGTTGTTTATGTACAGTCAGATGATAAGAAACATGAAGGGTTGCCACGGGTAGTGGTAGAACCAAAGGTTGAAAGGTTCCTTTTATTATCACTTTATAAGACATTAAAAATGTAATATACATGATATAATTTAACTTTTGTCTGCCGTAAGGCAAACAAACAGTCACTATGAGCATTGCCCGGCGCCCCTAACAATAGGAGAAAGCAAAAGAGAGTCCCTTCAGAGTCACTGAGTGTCCATGGATTTGCCTTCAGTGCAGTTACAGAGAGAGGTCAGTTTGTTACAAAGGTAACAGTAATTTACTAGTGAGTAAGAAATCGTCTTTGAATCCAATAGTGCATGATCTCACACTTGTTGAATCTTCTTCCTGATGGGAGAGGGTTGTGTGAAAAGAATGTGTCCGGGATGGGATGAGTCATTTAATATACACAGTAAGTGGGAGGGCATTGGGGAGTGGGGTAGAACAAAGGGATATGAGAATACAGGTACATAATACCATGAAAGGGGTGTCACAGATAGAAAGGATTGAAAAGAGAGCTTTTGGTATTTTAGCCTTCATAAATCAAAGTATTGAGTACAGGTGTTGGGATGCCATTGTGGAGTTGAGTAAGACATGGGTGAGGCCAAATTTGGAGTATTGTGTACAATTTTAGTCACCTAACTGCAGAAAAGATGTCAATAGGTTTGAAATTGTTCAGAGAAGATTTACTAGGATGTTGCCAGGACTTGAAGAACTAAATTACAGGGAAAGGTTAAACAGGTTCAGACCTTATTCCCTGGAGCATAGAAGAATGAGGGAAGATTTGATAGGGGTATATAAAATTATGGGGGGATAGACAGAGATAAAAACTAGAGGTCATGGGTTAAGGGGGAGCATTAGGGGGGACTGCACACAGAGAGTGGTGGAAGTGTGGAATTGAGTTGCCAGCTCATGCAGGCTCCATTTTAACATGTAAGAAAAAAACTAGATAAGTTCATGAATGGGAGGGGTATGCTGGGATATGGACTGGATGCGGGTCAGTGCGACCAGGCAGAATAAATTGTATGGCACAGACTAGAAGAGCCGAAGGCATGTTTCTGTGTTGTTGTGTTCTATGGTTCTGTGTGTTGGCTGTTTTTCCAAAACAGTGGGCATTATAGATGGACTCAATGGAGGGGAGGGAGTGTGTGTGTGTCTGAGCTACATTCACAACCCTCTACAGTTTCTCGCAGTCTTGGGTGGAGCAGTTCCCGTCCCACACGGTGATGCACCATCACAGGATGCTTTCACTGGTGCCCTTGTAGTTGTTAAGGAATGCAGGCGACTTGCCATTGTCATTGATACATCAACTTCAGTGCATCCCAGAGGGCTTTACACCAAATGAAATATTTCCAGGAGCTGTTATGCTGTAAAATGGAGAAATATAACAACCTAACATGTGCACAGTAATCTCCTAGTAATAACCATGAGCTGATGAGCATCTACTCTGGGCATTCTGAGGAATGGCAGATCCTCTGCTCAGTGCCCTCTCCATCATCAAGGACCTTGGGCACCACAGCTGTGTTTTATTACTTCTCTTCTATATTTTGTGGGAACAATCAATCAGTTGGTCACCAATAGCAGGCACATCGATCAATCAGCCTTCAACCAACTATACTTGAAGAGTAAATGTAAAGTTTCTTATTGATTTGATTGCATGAATTATTCACATTTTTAATAACAAGTCGGCGTGACTCAGCGTGGTTCAGAAGCACCAAGACCATGATCTGTATTGAGGCTGTGATCAATATGCTGATAGCAGGCCATCTCTACCTTGTCCTGTGCACCTTGCCCTTCTTCCATATGTTCCTTTTCTTCTTTACTCTCTGTTTCTCTCATTCCTTCCACCTTCAGCCCCTTACCAAAGCCTTCTGCAGATACACGCCACCTTCGATCCTCAGTTGCTCTCCATCCAATCCAAATCCAATCCCCAGCTATCTGACAACCAATTCAGATCCACTCCTCACCTCTCGCCAAGTAAAAGCAAAATGCTGGAGAAGCTCAGCAGGCCAAACAATGTCCTTTATCTTCTTTTCTTCTTCTTTGGCTTGGCTTTGCGGACGAAGATTTATGGAGGGGTAATGTCCACATCAGCTGCAGGCTCGTTGGTGACTGACAAGTCCGATGTGGGACAGGCAGGCACGGTTGCAGTGGTTGCAAGGGAAAATTGGTTGGTTGGGGTTGGGTGTTGGGTTTTTCCTCCTTTGTCTTTTGTCAGTGAGGTGGGCTCTGCGGTATTCTTCAAAGGAGGTTGCTGCCCGCCGAACTGTGAGGCGCCAAGATGTACGGTTTGAGGCGATATCAGCCCACTGGTGGTGGTCAATGTGGCAGGCACCAAGAGATTTCTTTAGGCAGTCCTTGTACCTCTTCTTTGGTGCACCTCTGTCACGGTGGCCAGTGGAGAGCTCACCATATAACACGATCTTGGGAAGGCGATGGTCCTCCATTCTGGAGACGTGACCCACCCAGCGCAGCTGGATCTTCAGCAGCGTGGACTCGATGCTGTCAGCCTCTGCCATCTCGAGTACTTCGATGTTAGGGATGAAGGCGCTCCAATGAATGTTGAGGATGGAGCGGAGACAACGCTGGTGGAAGCGTTCTAGGAGCCGTAGGTGATGCCGGTAGAGGACCCATGATTCGGAGCCGAACAGGAGTGTAGGTATGACAACGGCTCTGTATACGCTTATCTTTGTGAGGTTTTTCAGTTGGTTGTTTTTCTAGACTCTTTTGTGTAGTCTTCCAAAGGCGCTATTTGCCTTGGCGAGTCTGTTGTCTATCTCGTTGTCGATCCTTGCATCTGATGAAATGGTGCAGCCGAGATAGGTAAACTGGTTGACCGTTTTGAGTTTTGTGTGCCCGATGGAGATGTGGGGGGGCTGGTAGTCATGGTGGGGAGCTGGCTGATGGAGGACCTCCGTTTTCTTCAGGCTGACTTCCAGGCCAAACATTTTGGCAGTTTCCGCAAAACAGGACGTCAAGCGCTGAAGAGCTGGCTCTGAATGGGCAACTAAAGCGGCATCGACTGCAAAGAGTACTTCATGGACAAGTTTCTCTTGTGTCTTGGTGTGAGCTTGCAGGCGCCTCAGATTGAAGAGACTGCCATCCGTGCGGTACCGGATGTAAACAGGGTCTTCATTGTTGAGGTCTTTCATGGCTTGGTTCAGCATCATGCTGAAGAAGATTGAAAAGAGGGTTGGTGCGAGAACACAGCCTTGCTTCACGCCATTGTTAATGGAGAAGGGTTCAGAGAGCTCATTGCTGTATCTGACCCGACCTTGTTGGTTTTCGTGCAGTTGGTTAACCATGTTGAGGAACTTTGGGGGGCATCCGATGCGCTCTAGTATTTGCCAAAGCCCATTCCTGCTCACGGTGTCGAAGGCTTTGGTGAGGTCAACAAAGGTGATGTAGAGTTGTTTGCTTTGTTCTCTGCACTTTTTTTGGAGCTGTCTGAGGGCAAAGACCATGTCAGTAGTTCCTCTGTTTGCGCGAAAGCCGCACTGTGATTCTGGGAGAATATTCTCGGCGACACTAGGTATTATTCTATTTAGGAGAATCCTAGCGAAGATTTTGCCTGCAATGGAGAGCAGCGTGATTCCCCTGTAGTTTGAGCAGTCTGATTTCACGCCTTTGTTTTTGTACAGGGTGATGATGATGGCATCACGAAGGTCCTGAGGCAGTTTTCCTTGGTCCCAACAAAGCTTGAAAAACTCATGCAGTTTGACATGCAGAGTTTTGCCGCCAGCGTTCCAGACCTCTGGGGGGATTCCATCCATACCTGCTGCTTTGCCACTTTTCAGTTGTTCAATTGCCTTATATGTCTCATCCTGGGTGAGGACCTCATCCAGCTCTAGCCTTAGGGGTTGTTGAGGGAGCTGGAGCAGGGCGGAATCTTGGACTGAGCGGTTGACACTGAAAAGAGATTGGAAGTGTTCTGACCATCGGTTGAGGATGGAGATCTTGTCGCTGAGGAGGACTTTGCCATTTGAGCTGCGCAACAGGCTTTGGACTTGGGGAGAGGGGCCGTACACAGCCTTTAGAGCCTCGTAGAAACCCCTGAAGTCGCCAATGTCCGCGCTGAGCTGGGTTCGCTTGGCGAGGCTAGTCCACCACTCATTTTGGATCTCCCGGAGTTTGCGCTGAAGATGGCTGCATGCGCGACGGAAGGCTTGTTTCTTCTCTGGACAGGACGGCTTTGTAAGGTGAGCCTGGTGGGCAGCTCGCTTCTTTTCCAGCAGCTGCAAGCTCAACCTTCACTTCAAGCCAAAGCCCAGGAACAGTAAAGCCCCCAGAAAGAGGTTCAATGTTGGAAACCTGCAGTCAGACGAAGTGAGAGGAAACTTCCAGGCAAACCTCAAAGCAAAGCTCGACGATGCAATCCGCCTCATGGACTCGTCCCCTGAAACCCTCTGGGATCAGCTGAAGACTACCATACTGCAATCCACTGAAGAGGTACTGGGCTTCTCCTCCAGGAAAAACAATGTCCTTTATATAGCACAGATAAAGATACAGAACCAATGTTTTGGGCTCAAGCCCAGAGGAAACCATGCAGACTAGGGGAGAATGTATAAACTCCTTAGATGCAGCACTGATTTCAGATTTTGGATTTATAATTTATTGTCAGAGCCATACACGACATCACAAATAACCCTGAGATTATTTTTTTTCTGTGGGTGAGGCAGAATTACCACTTATTGGCAGTGCAAAAATAACTGTACACAATATATGCATGTAAACAAATGTAAACAACTTTCTGTACAATATAGAGAGGAGAAAAGAAACAACAATCAATAAAATGCAAAAGTAAGAAACCTTAAATAAGCCCTGATTGAATTTGTTGTGGAGGAGTCTAATGTGGAGGGGGAGCAGCTGTTCCTGAACCTGGAGGTGCGAGTCTTGTGGCACCTCGACCTCTTTCCCAATGGTAGCAGCGAGAACAGAACATGTGCTGGGTAGCGTAGATCCTTATGATTGCTGCTGCTCTCCGATGCTACACTCACCTTGTCAAATTCTCTTAGCCAATCCTAACCTCATGTACTCCCAGTCTATAACGAATTGTGGCTGAGTTCCCAGTCACCCCAGGTTATGCCACAACACCTAATAGCCTAAATACACCTGGGATTGTCTGTACTTGAAAGCTAAGCAAGCACAGGACTACTCAGTACTTGGAGGGGAGACCGTCTAGGAACAGTAGGTTTCTGTAAGGGGTGCTGGACAAAGTGGTGACTCTCTGACATCCTTATGGTAGACAAAAGAATTTCATGTGTGTTACATTCTGAAATGTTGTATTACGTGACAATAATGGAACCTTTACCTTTACTTTTAATGGTCTTCCCAATCTGGATCACTGGACTATGCCCAGGATGAGTGTGCCTAGTGCCATGCTTGTGTACAATGAGGAAAACCAGCAAACAAACACTTCACTGTGATGAGGCCTTGTGGTCTGCACAACTGAAGACATTTATTACAACCCCTCCTTCAGACAGAACATCAACAGGCTATTTTCCAAGTGTGAATTCATTTCCAACATTAGCTGTAACCGTGAGTTACATTTTCATCATCACCATGGAACACTACAGCACAGAAACAGGCCCTTCAGCCCATCTGCACGGTTAGAACTGTGGCCTTCATGAGAGGTATAGAGAGAATAAATGCAAGTAGGCTTTTTCCTCTGAGGTTAGATGAGATACAAACTAGAGGACATGGATTAAGTGTGAAAGGAGAAAAGTTTATGGGGGGGATCTTAAGGGGAATTTCCTCACATCAGGAGTGGTGGGAGTGTGGAACAGGCTGCCAGCTGAAGTGGTGAATGCAGCTTAATTTTAACATGTAAGAAAAATCTGGATATGTACATGAATGGGATGGGTATGGAAGGCGATAAACTGGGTGCAGGTCAGTGGGACTAGGCAGAATACTAGTTTGGCACAGATGAGAAGGGTTGAAGAGCCTGTTTTCTGAGCTGTAATGTTCTATGATTCTTGATTAAGTGGACAGTAATTTCTCCATTGTTTATCCTGCAATTAATTCTGTTACGAGCCCAGAGAACCCCAAACCCAGCAGCAATATATATTCACCAAGACAAATGGTTAAACAAAAGTTGCTTTTAATTATCTTTAAACATGAAAATAGAATCAAACTTTAACTTATCACTATTAACTTACTTAACCTAACTTAACCCTCTTGTAATTCTAAGTGCACATGAATGTAATGTGTGTGTAAGTTCAGAAAAGTTCTTTGGTTCACAGTCCAATCTCACTTCTCATTCCTCTAAGTTCACTGGTTGTAGGCAATTCTTATATTGTGCACAGAATTTAACATTTATGAATTTCACCAGGCTTTGATGCTTGAAAGGTAAATGGTTACCACTCAGGAAGGTTCTTGTTGGTTTTCGGAGAGAGATTTGTTGTTCCTTTTTAATCAGCCACTTCAGTGCCTTGCTGACGTAACTTGCTCCTTCAGGGTTCACCAGATGATAACCTCTTTCTTTCAGGTCACCATAGAGTTCCTTTTTTGTTTCTCTATTCCAAGTGAAATATTAGGCAGTCAGTCCTCTCCTCTTGCATGAACCACACAAGGGCTTTGACCAGGCTGTCTTCCAAATGGGGCTTTCCATAAGCTTGTCATTTGCTTCTGCTGGCTGTAACAATGTACAGTGATCTCTCTCTCTCTCTCTCTCTCTCTCTCTCTCTCTCTTCCCCCTCCTTCCAGACAATCTGCGGCTCCAACAAGATCTTTCATCTGTTGCCTTTTGTAAACAACAATCCATTAGTGAAGTCACTTGAGCACACTTCAAAGCTCTTGCAAAAGCTGTGGAGCTGATATGTCCAGCATGAGGCAGAGCTCCAGTATTTCAAATAAGATCTGTTTTAAAGTGTTTGTATGTAACCTACTCTAACAAACCTTTCCCAATTTATCTCCCAAAAACATTTCTAAATACTTTGTCACAATTCCCTGCTGTTTAAATTGTCAGCAAGTTGCATAAAGTGAATCTGAATGCTGCTTGTTCATGTCCCCTTCAAATGTTCTCCACAAATATCTTCCAGACTGTTTCCATGTTTGTATATCTCGGGAGGATCATCCAGCACCATTTCCAAACACCGTTTACCTTTTATGTCCTGTGGACACTGTGTGACCTGCTCAGTTTCTCCAGTACTTCTGTGTGCCGATCTATTTCCAAGCAACTCGGGAACAATTCCGTCTTGTGTTTATCCCCAATCCAACATCCCTCAAGTAGTCACTTGCCGCACTGCTGTGAAGACTTGTTAGAGGTATTACCTGCATTATTTCAACATTATTCCCTTGAAGAGACTTCAGAAGGGCTTGGTAGGTTTTGAGCCTCTGTGGAACACTTTAATATGGTCTTAGGAAGACTTTCTTTCTTTGGGGTTGACCATCATTCTTCCTAATCTTCCAGTCGGTTTTCTTTTCCCATTCAATCTCCATCACTTTTATTTTAAATTTAGACATACAGCACGGTTACAGGCCCTTTTGGCCCATGAGCTCCTGCTGCCCAATTACACCCAATTGGTCTACAAGCCCGATAGGTTTTGAATGGTGGGAGGAAACCAGAGCACCCGGAGGAAAACCACACAGACATGGGGAGAACGAACAAACTCCTTATAGAGACCTCTGGTTTCGAACCCCGGTCCTGATCGCCTGTGCTGACACTAACGATGCCACCCTAGCTGAGCTCAAATTACTCTGCTCTCTTGTTCACTCCTCTATTTACCTGGTTCTAGCCAGAGGTCCTGAAATTCGCATGACGCAGTGCAGGAGCAGCTAAAATTAATACATGATTTATCTCGCTTTGTTTGTATTATAAATTTAGATTTAACTTTAGACAGACAGACAGACAGCTAACAGGCCCTTCCGGCCCACGAGCCCATGCCGTCTAAATACATCCATTAAGCTACAAACCCCTGAGTAGTTAGGTTGAGGGTGGGAGGGAACCAGAGCATCACGCAGAAACGGAGAACCTACAAATTCCTCACAGACCACAGTGGATTAACTTAATGAAGGGTACAAATGCAGATTTTTAGTTGTTCTTGTATTTTAAGTCCATTTGAAAAAAGTCAGTAAATGCTGTTCTTGCAATTAATATCTACATCCTAAAAAATGGATGCTGAACTTACAGTCAGTCCATAAAGCTATAAGACCATTAGACATTAGATCAGGAGCTGATCCATTTTCCCACTCAGCCCCACTGCTCCGCCTTCTCCCCATAACCTTTGATGCCCTGACAAATAAAGAACCTATCAATCTCTGCCTTAAATGCACCCAATGATCTGGGCCTCCACAACCGCCTGTGGCAACAAATTCTACAGATTCACTACCCTAAGGCTAAAGGAATTCCACCAAATCTCTGTTGTAAACGGACACCCTTCAATCTTGAAGTTGTTCACAATGAACTGTCTTCTAATTTTATTATCGCAGAGGGTGATTTATTTGTCACATTGATCATAGTTTTTTTGTGAGTAGTTTAACAAATTACCTCTAACATTTATTCAATTGTATAAAGAGCATGATTTGCAGAATATAGACTTACGATGAAAAGAAAGATCAATTTAGCACCAAGCAAGGGCAGTGTGAGAGCACTGTGGTGGGGTTCATTCGGGAGCCTGATGGCTGTGGGGAAGAAACTATCTTTAAGCCAATTGGTGGGGGCTTCCACACTCTTGAGCCTTCTCCCTGATTGGAGGAGGGAAAAGAGAGTGTACCGCGGTGTAATGGGTCCGTCAGTGAGTCGGCTACCTTTCCCAGACAGTGGGAGATGTGGATGGTGTCTATGGATGGAGAGGGAAGTTTCTGTAATGTCCTGAGCTACATTCACCACCTCCTATGGGTTCTTCCGACCGTGAGCAGAGTAGCTCCAGCCCCACACTGTGACACAACCAGCAAGTATTGCCGAGAGGATAATTTTGCATAGATTGGGGAGTTGATCTCGGGATAGAGGAGGTGCTGAGGTCTGAGGCACCTGAGTCATGATCACGTGGAAGGGTAGGACAGACTTAAGGAGCCAAATGGCCTGCTTCCGCTCCAGGTTTGTTCTGATAGTGTTGGCAATATTTCTCCAAGTGCTTTGCTGCATCAAAGTCACCTTTTCAACAAGTGCATTTGTTCTGTGTGATGCTTAGTAAATTGGGAGCATTGCTTTAACCCTTCTGTTTCAGTTGGCCTTGGTGAGACTGTGCTAATGAGGATGGTGTCTCTGCATTATTGATTAATCAAAGACAAGATCCTGTTTCTAATGGATGCTGATTGCTTACAGATATTCAGGCAAGGATCAATCAATCCCTTCGTGGATATTTATCCAAAGCACTTGAGCGTTAGTTACGCTGGCTTGAGTAGTAATTTTCCATCCTACGTATCTGCTGCTCCCCACCTTCAACCTAACTACTCAGGGGGCCTTTGATTTATTAAAGACCCACACCACCCTGCACATGCTCTGTTCCTGCTGCTGCCATCAGGAAAGAGGTCTAAGTGCCACAAGACTCGCACCACCAGGTTCAGGAACAGTTGCTACCCCTCCACCATTGGACTCCTATGCATTTCATAACTTTGTAAGTCACCTCTCATCCTTCTTCGCTCCAAAGAGAAAAGCCCCAGCTCTGTTAACCTTACTTCATAAGACACACTCTCCAATCCAGGAAACATCCTGGTAAATCTTGTTTGAAACGAACCAGGGATGTAGGTTAATTTGAAGTAAATTGGGTGGCACAGACTCGTGGGCCAAAATGACCTGTTACCGTGCTGTACGTCTAAATTTAAAAAAAAAATCTCCTCCACACCCAGTTCAAAGCTTCCACACCCTTCCTGTCATGTGACCAGAACTGAGCACAATACTCCAAGTGTGGTCTAACTGAGTTTTATAGAGCTGCAACATTGCTTGATGACTCTAGAACTCAATCCCTTGCCTAATGAAGGCCAGCTCACCATATGCTGTCTTAATTATATTCTGACTGGGTCTCTCGAACTCAACATTAAGTTCAACAATTTCAGAAAATGGATTGGCTTCTTGCATTTCCAGGTCCTCTAGATCTACCTTCCATTTAAACTCAAACAGAGTCTCATTTAAGGACTCTTACATTTCACGTTATTTATTACTGAATATTTATTTTCTCTATTGCATTGACTGTTTACATTTCTTTCTTTTGTACATGTTTAATTTCTTGAGTACAGTTTTTTGCACTATCGATAAGTAGAAATTCTGCCTGGCCTGCACAAAAACAATCTCAGGATTGTATGTACTCTCTTAATAAATCTGAACTTAAAAACAAAATTGGCTTCGCCCCTTAAAACGCTGCCATGGTTTCAAATGACACAACAGATCCAACAGTACCCATGGAGAGAGAACAGGTTTATGGGTTTTGGGTCTGGTTCTTTATTGTAATTGGCTCGAATTGGTTGACTCATTTTAAGGGGCAAAGGTAGGAAAGAATATGAGAGCTTCAGGCAAGGTCAATAGGGAGAGGGAATGAACAGGGCAGGGGTCATGGTGGGAGATGAAAGGCTGATATAGGTGGACAGGAGAAAGTGGATCTAGAGAAGCTGGAACTGTGAGAAGCTATCCATTTTTTGGTTGTTGAACTAAATGTTGAATCCGAGAGGTAGCAATGTGCCCTGTCAGAATGGTCTTCAATAATTCGGGGATTGAGTTCCAAGAGTTGTGAGTAATGTTGCAGTTCTATAAATTTCTGGTTAGACCACACTTGGAATATTGTGTTCAGTTCTGGTCACCTCATTATAGGAAGGATATGGAAGCTTTGGTGTAGTGTTTTACCAGGATGTTGCCTGGTTTGGAGACTGTTAACAGAGCTTGGGCTGTTCTCCTAAGAGCAAAGAAAAATGAGTGGTGGCTTAATAGAGGTCTACAAGATTATGAGAGGCATAGATAGGGTGAACAGCCAGCACCTGTTTTCCAGGATGAGACTCACAAATACCAGAGGACATCAGTACAAGGTGAGGAGAGGAAAGGATAGGGGAGATGTCAGGGGTAATTTTTTTTACACAGATTGTACTGGGTGCCTGGAATGCATTGTCAGGGGTGATGGTGGAGGCTAGAAAAATAGGGACATTTAAAAGACTCAGAAAGGCACATGGATGAAAGAAAAATATAGGGTTATGGGTAGTAAGGAAGGGAAAGTTTTGATTGTTGAGTAGGTTTATTAAGGCCAGCACAATATCATGGGCCGAAGGGTCTGTACTATGCTGTAATGTTCTTAATGATATCAGGTCCATTTCCTCACACCTGTGTTGAGATTTATGGAACATCAAATGATGGGGTGGCACGGTTAGTGTAGTGGTCAGCGCAATGCTGTTACAGTGCCAGCGACTGGGGTTCAAATCCCACGCTGTTTGTAAGGAGTTTGTAACGTCTCCCCGTATCTGCCTGGGTTTTCCCCGGGCACTCTGGTTTCTTCCCACCCTTAAAAATGTATCGGGGGGGAGGTGGTGGTGTAGGTCAATAGAGTGTAATTGGGCAGCATGGGCTTTTGGGCCAGAATGGCCTGTTACCTTGCTGTATGTCTAAATTTAAAATGTAAAAATTTTAGTAGGTTGCCATGCGCAAGTTGCACTGAAGGGTCTGTTTCCATGTCGCCAAACTCCACGAAGAGCAAGCGTAGGTTGGAGTGTGCACTCTTTTTGATTCACTGCACGAGTGCTGCACTGCCGGAAGTGACCCCTTTCACCACTGTGGTCAGATCAAGGCTCTGCTGGCTCCCTCTGTGATAGATAGCTCCTCACCATACCAGGAAATCACATCCACTTCACTGATTTTCACTGGAGAACCAATGAACTTTCCCTTCAGCTGTGATTTGCCAGAGCACACTGAGGACAACAAACCTGCTCTTGCCACTCCAGGGTGGAGGAGGAGGTTGAGAGGAAGGGAACTCTTGGGTTGGACTGATGGAAAGACAGACCAGAGAAGAACTCATTCACGTGTGAACATTTCTTTGATGACAAGCATGAGATGGTGAAAGCATTGTATAGACATATTGGTGATAACAAACTCATTAGTGAAGCCACCTTGGCTTGTCCGTGGGAACAAGCCTGGTGACCTACAATGAGTGTTTAGCAGTAGCGTAACAGTTAGAATAGCATCATAGAATGGCAGTTAACGTGACACTGTTACAGCACCAGCGACCAAGGTTTGAATCCTATGCTGTCTGTAAGGAGTTTGTCCGTTCTGCCCATGTCCTGGTGAGTTTACCCAGGTGCTCCAGTTTGCTCTGACATTCCAAAGATCAAAAGGGGTTGTCGGTCAATTGAGTATAATGGGGAGGCATGGTTTCAATGGCCGGAATTCGCTTCTACTGTGTGGCAAATAAAATTTTAAACAATTAAAAAATTAAAAGATGTAGGAGTGGGAGGAGGATAAATTTCTTTGCACAGAAGGTTGTGAACTTCTCACCTTCTTGAAGCCATGATAATCTTTCAATGATGACGTTGAACTCATTGAACACAGCAACAGGCCCTTCGGCCCAACTCATCCATGCTGACCAATTTTTCTAGTTGAGCTGATCCCATTTGCCAGTGTTTGCCCAATATCCCCCTAAACCAGTAGTTCACAACCTTTCTTTTTCCCCACTCACAAACCACCTTAAGTAATCCCTTACTAACCACAGAGCACCTATGGCATCCTATGCTATTGAGAACTTCTGTCCTATGGCATAGGATACCATAGGTGCTCTGTGGTTAGTAAGGGATTACTTAAGGTGGTATGTGAGTGGAAAGAAAAAGTTGAGAACCACTGCTTTAAACCTTTCTTATCCATGTACCTGTCTAGATATCTTTTAAATATTATAATTATCCTTGCCTCCACCCCTTCCTCTGGCAGCTCTTTCCACACTCCCACCACCTTGAGTCCAAAACATATTGTCCCACAGGTCTCTAAATCTTCCCCCACTCACCTTAAACTTGTGCCCTCATGATCCATATGAACTAGGATGGCACGGTCAGCCTGGCAGTTAGCTCGACATTATTACAGCGGCAAGCAACGTGGGTTTGAATCTGGTGCTGTCAGTAAGGAATTTGTTTGTTCTCCCTGTGTCTGTGTGGATATCCTCTAGGTGCTTTGGGTTCTTTCGCTGTTTCAAAATGTACAAGGTGGGAAGGTTCATTGGTCACATGTATTTAGTTGGCATGGGCTCATGGGCTGGAAGGGTCTGTGACCATGCTGTGAGACTAAATATAAATAAAATATAATACTGGAGGAACTCAGTCGGTCAGGCAGCAACCACCAAAGGCAATAGTCGTCCACAGATTCTGCCTCAGCCGCTGAGTTCTGCCAGCATTTTGCAAGCTGCTCCATTTTCCCAACATCTGCACACTCTCTTGTTTCCCGAAGGAATTGATGAAATGCAGGGGGAGAAAAGTGTACTGGCCCACCCTGTCCTTTGTCAAGTCTTTTGATGCTGTGAGAGGGATAGATAGGGTGGACAGTCAGCACCTTTCTCCTGGACTGAGACTAGCAAACACCAGAAGACATCTGTACAAAGTGAGGGGAAGAAAATTTCTGGGAGACCTCAGGGGTAGGTATTTTACACAGAGAGTGGTGGGTGTCTGAAATGCATTTCCAGGGTTGGTGTTGGAGGCTGAAACAATAAGGAGATTTAAAAGACACTAGACAGGCACATTGATGTAAGAAAAATAGAGGGTTATGGGTATGAGGTCGGGAAGGGTTAGATTGTTGAGTACGTTTATATAGCTTGGTATAATATCATGGGCCAAAGAACCTGTACTGTGCTGTAATGTTATATATCCCTGAAATAGAAGGTTCTTCACCTGAGCTGGCTCTTGCCAGTAGATTGGTCTTGGACTGTCGCCATCTGTTTCCAAAGCACCAATCACACCCCCCCCCCCTAATCCCCCCAAGGAGCAAGAAAGGGGCATTAGATATGGAGAGGGAAGCGATTAAGAAACTGTTGAGAACAGCACTTTTTGACTAATTGCTTGAAACCACTGCTTATTTAGTGGAGCCTGGGTTAAACTAGTAACTGGCATCATTCTTCTGTAAATACTTTATTGCCTCCGTTAAGTTTAGCACCTGCCACTCCATCTTCTTTATGGATTCATAAATGTCCTCAGGATATTGGCTGCATTGGATAAAAAAATAGAAAGTGGTTTTAATTATCCTTCCTGGGTTTAATTCATGCAAGTTTATTGCGGGGAAGATAGCATTTATGTGATTGGCGTCGTAAGGCCTTTACTTAATTCAGAGAGCACTGACAATTTATGTTTTTCATTTCTGTTAACAGCCCCTTCAGGAGAGTGACACTTTCCTTGGAATATTACTCTGGGTTTAGAGGAAAGAATATTGTCATATTAAAGCTAAACTGTTTTTTTTAAAAGCAAGAATCCTGCCTGTGATTTATCTGTGTAGTCAGGGACTGGGAATAGTGTGGGAGAATTCCTTTGATATCACAAGATCGATCACAAGGTATAGGAGTAGAAGTAGGCCCATTGGTCCATTGAGACCGCCCCGCCATTCTAATCATGAGCTGATCCATCCACCCTCTTCGCCCCACTCCCCGGCTTTTTCCCCATTGTAGAGCGCGTCGAAAGAACCAAAGACTTGTTGATCCAAACCAAGGCTTTTATTAATTAAAAGACTGGAGCATATCACATGTAGGTCGACCAGTCCAGAATGACCTGGTCTGGCGAGGAGCAATCCTTTAAGACCTGCCAGTAGGTGTGGCTACGCTCTCAGCCAATCACAGTCATCCTACACTACCATCTGTACATAAACACATTGGTGATAGAATCTGTACTATCACACCCGTAACCCTTCGATGGCCTGACTGATCAAATATCTGTCAATCTCTGTCTTAAATACACCCATCGACCTCACTTTCACAGCTGCCAGTGGCAGCAAGTTCCACAGACCCACGACCCTCTGACTAAAGAAATTCTGTTTTAAATTGATGCCCCTTTATCCTGAAATGATGCCCTCTTGTCCATCAGGGAAACAACCTTCCCACATCGACTCTCTCCAGGCCTTTCAGCCTCCAAAATTTCTCTTGGAGGTCTGCCCCTCATCCTCTGTACTCCAACGAGTACAGTCCAAGAGAGCAGCACAGTACTCCAGTCTGATGGTGGAGGGGGAGCAACGGTTGTTGAACCTGGTGGTATGAGCCTTGTGGCACTGATACCGCTCTCCCGATGGCAGGAGTAAGAACAGACCACGACTTGGGCAACTTGGATCCTTGATAATTGCTGCTGCCCCCCCCCCCCCCCCTCCAACAGCAGTGTTCCACGTAGATTTTCTTGATTGTGGGGAGAGTTTTGCCTGTGATGTACTGGGCTGTGTCCACCACCTTCTGCAGGTTTTCAGCTCCGAGATATTGATGCCCCCATCCCAGGATGTGATGCAACCGGTCAACATACTTACAACTGTAGAAGTTTGCCAAGGTTTCCAGTGTCATAACAAACAAACCTCTGCAAACTCCTGAGGAAGGAGAGACCCTGATGAGCTTTCTTCACAGTGATATGTTGGGTCCAGGAAAGTTCCTCTAAGTTAGTGACTCCCAGGATTTTAAATTTAAATTTTCTCTCCCTTTTCACCTCTGATCACCCTCTCTCCCTGACAGGGTGTTGTTCCTCCAGTTGTGGGTAGCTTCGATTTGGCAGCATATGAGGTCATGGACAGACATTTCAGTGTGGAACTTGTGTGTCCACGTGGAGGTCAACAAGCCATCACCTTTCTCTCCAGATCTTCTCTCCATCTGCAGACCCCACTTTCAGAGCAGAAAGCCCTCCTCGAGACTGTTTACACTGAGCCATTACCAGCTGCCAATTTCTTCTGTTTGCTCTGCCTTGTCTCCTCCCTGCTGCAGTCTATTAAAGTTCTCCGGAGATTATCTGAGGGCAATTCAGTGATCAGTCATTCATTCATTATTTGCCCTCCCTGTGTTTACCAGGCAATGTAATAGGTAAACATTTGCCTTGTCAATGGGGATGCTGATGGGTTTTTGCGATGCAATGTGTTCTCTGGGGGACAGACACCTCTGCTCCTTTGACCATAAGTCCCACTGATGACTCCTCTCTTGTTTAGAAACTTGGAGGGATCTAGCACATGGCTTGGGAAATGAAAGCATTCTACAATGAGAGTTAAAACTTCAGCAAGATTCCTTCTTTCTCATCATTTAAATTTAAACATACAACACGGTAACAGGCCATTTCAGCCTACAAGCTCGTGCCACCCAATTACACCAATTGACCTACAACCCCTTGAACGATTCAAATGGTGGGAGGAAACTGGAGCCCCCAGGGAAAACCCACGCAGACCAGACATCATGGGATTCCAAACCCAGTTCTGGGGTAATAGGTGGATGAGGGAACAGTAGCGAGCAGGGGGAGGAGAGATGGGTAGGTGGATAGAGACAGCTCTCCTCCTCCTTCCCTCCCTATCCACCTCATCATCCCTCCTTCGCCCCCACCCTTGCTTACTGCTGTACCATCCCTCCTGCCTTTGATACCATACTCCTCTCTCCTTGCCTTTTTATTTGGATCCCTGTTGACATTTTTCCATACCTTGATGAAGGGCTCAGGCCTGAAATGTTAGGTATGTATTTTTACCTTTCCTTATATAAAGGACACTGTTTGACCTGTTGAGTTTCACCAGTACTGTGTTTTTACTGCAGACGTTCATGCTATACTGTTGAGATACAGGTGGTAGTTCAGGACAGGAAGAAGTGACTGATCAGTGTTTCTGACTGGCATGGAAGCGGCTGGATCAAGTGCAAGCAGCAGATCTTTAGGTGTAGCATCATGTTCAGCATAGACACATGGGCTGAAGGACTTGTTCCAGTGCTTAAGCAAGAAAGTCTTAATCTCTGGGGCCAAGTGACATGCTCAACATGCTGGAGAACCTCAGCTGGTCTCCCAGCATCCAGAGGAAGTAAAGGGTAACCGATGTTTAGGCCTCGAAAAGGGCTCAGACCCAAAACGTTGCTTACCCATTGCTACTTATGATGCTGGGTGACCTGCTGAGGTTCTCCAGCACGGTAGTGTATTTCACTCAACCCCAGCATCCACAGACTTTCTCGTTTAACTCAGTGTGGCTCTCTTCTGTGTTTTTAAGAGGGAGAAAATGAGGACAAACTGAATGAACAGGGTTGAGGTGTGGAGTGAGGAAGAGAGAGAGAGTGTGGCAGGCTGAGAGGTGGAGATATAGTGATTTGACAGTGAAAGGGCATGAAAAAAGTGGATGAAGAGAGATAAAGAATGGAAGATATGATAAGCAAGTTAGGGAAAAAGAGAAGAGAGGGGGGAGTGAGGAACATCCAGGAGAAAGAGAAAATATATAGCTAGCGCTCAGGAACGCTGCCTCAAGAATTGAGGTGTAAATGTTAACCCCAGGGAGTGGAGAATCTATGGAATTCTCTGCCCAGGGAATCAGTAGAAGCTAGAATGAATGCAAAGCCCCTTAGACGCTGAGATTGTTGTAAAAACACAGAAATACTGGAGGAACACAGTCGATCTCGTAGTGTCCATAGGAGGTAAAGACATATAACTGATACTACAGGCATGTGACCTTCAAAGTAAGTAAAGACTGCCTCAGATATCAAATTTCAGATTTATTGTCATAGTAAATGCATGACATCACATACAACCCCGAGATTCTTTCTCCTGTGGCTGAACTACCACTATTGGTAGTGCAAAATTAAAAGCTGTACACAGCATATACATGTAAATAAAAAAAAAGATGTTAACAAACTGTGCAATAATAAAGTGCAAAAGTAAAAGTTCTTGAACGAGTGTCTGATCGAGTTGGTGGTTGAGGAGTCTGATGGTGGAGGGGTAGCAGCTGTTCCTGAACCTGGTGGTGTGAGTCTTGTGGTACTTATTTCCTGATGGCAGCAGCGAGAACAGAACGTGTGCTGAGTGGTGTGGATGCATTAATTAAATGTATTATTAAATGTATTTAACATTCAGATAGATTTTTGTAAAGTTGGGGAATTAAGGTTCTGGGGAAAAGGCGGATAGGTGGAACTGAGTCCACAGCCAGATCAGGCGTAATTGTATCGAATAGCAGAGCAGGCTCGACAGGCCAAACAGTCTCCTCCTGCTCCTCGATCTTATGTTCTTGTGTATGTACAGAGAGGAAGGGAGATATAACGAAGTAGTATCTGGGGTAAAAGATGGGGATTATCATGAGAGAGATGGTTAAATCTATACATTATGGAGAGAAAAAGGAACAACCGACAGGGAGAAAAAGAGCAAAATATTCCAGTAGAGCGAGAGAGAGAAGCTTTTTGTGTCAGTTTGAGATGAGATTTCAGCTCCTGTGTTGTGCACTGATTCAACAGGGGAACTGCTTATCACCTGTACACACACCGATGCTGAGTGCAATTGTTCCTTGATAGAGAGTCTCTGCTCACTGTAGTGTGTGCACAGAGCTGGCCGAGTCTCTTGTCTCAGGGAGCAGAATGGCAGAGTGCCTACCTTCTGTCAGAGGCACAGTTACGCAGAGTTCCTTCCCTCCTCATCCAGCTGCACTAAGCAGCAGGAATGGCTTATCGGCAGAGCCAGTAAAAGACCTTTTTTTTTGTCATTCTGCACAAATGGTTTTGTTTCCGGCCGCCCTTTTCACACTTCATAGAAGGCTTTTTTTGGAATTTAAAATCACTCCAGTCACCATCTCCCTTCTGCTTGTTCCCCCCTCCCCCCCATCCCATCCCCAATATTGAAACCATGTCTCGTTCTTGACCTTGTGGCCACTCCAGCCTATTTCACAGGACAAACCTGGATTGTTTACTTTGGGGGCTGAGGGGAGACCAGATCAAAGTTTATAAAAATTATGAGGGCCATTGAAAGGATGGACAGTCAGAATCTTTTAACCAGACACTGTCGGACCTGCATTGAAGGTGAGGGTGGGGGGTGGTTGGTGGGAGAGAATTTCAAGGAAAGATGCAGGTCAAGATTTTATTTTTATATCAAGAGGTGGGGTACAGGATAATCAAAATCAGGACTGCCAGGCTGTGAAATAGTTTCTTACCACAGGTTGCAAGACTGAAGTTGCTTATAACCTTGAGTTGCTTATAAATGAAATGTGTAAATTATTCCAAAATATTTTATATTTTAATGTATATTGTGGTTATTTTGTGCTGTGAATGTGTGTATGCTGTGCTCTGGAGAAACGCTGTTCTGTCTGGTTGTATATGTACAGTCAGATGATAATCATCTGGGGCGGCGTAGTTAGCATTATGGGCCACGTGGATAGTGTAGCAATTGGCGCAACGCTATTACAGCACCAGTGTCTGCAAGGAGTTTGTATGTTCTTGCTGTGTCTGTGTGGGTTTCCCCAGATTCCCCAATTTCCTCCACCCTTCAAAAATGAACTGGGGGTTTAGGTTAATTGGGTATAATTGGTCAGTATGGGCTCGTGGGCTAAAAGGGTCTGCTACTGTGCTGTATGTCTGCATTAAAAAAAACAATAATAAACTGGGATTCCTTTTTTGTCACATAATAATACAATAAAAATGCAATGTGCATGATATACTTCAACTTTTGCCTGCCGTAAGGCAAACCAAGTCTCGCCACGAGTATTACTCGACGCCCTTAACAATAGGAGAAAGAGAAGTGAAAGAGAGTGAGTGCCTTCAGAGCTTCTGTGTCCGTGGTTTCGCCTCCAGTGCTCCCGCAGCCTTTGTAGCTGCACAGACCCCTGTTCAAACCATCGGCAACTTGAGCTCCAGATCCAAACCTCTGATGTGATGAAGAAGCCTTCAGTGCCCGAGATTCTTTGGGAGTCCTTCTTGCCCTCTGTGCTCTCTCGAATCCCATTTCTGATACCTGGTTCTCATAAGCCAGTCTCCAGTAGCCTGCAGCCTGTCTGGGTCCTTCAGCCACTAATTCAGTGGTTCTCAACCTTTCTCTTTCCACTCACATACCACTTTAAGTATTCCCCATGCTATAAGTGCTCTGTGATTAGTAACAGATTGCTTATGGTGGTGTGTGGGTGGAAAGAAAAAGTTTGAAAAGCACTGTTTTAATCGTCCCTAATTGACTCGTTATGTGCACGGTTTCATAACTCAAAAGGAAATGGACCAATGAGAATTTTTCTCAAGCAAAATATTTCAGTAGCAATTGGGTCTAGAGCAGTGATTTTCAACCTTCCCTTCCCACTCACATCCCACCTTAAACAATCCCTTACCAATCACAGAGCACCGATGACATAGGGATTGTTTAAAGTGGTATGTGAGTGGAAAGATAAAGGTTGAGAACCACTGCTGTAAGCCTTCTCAGTCCTGTAGTCAGAGGGTTGTTTTGGGTTAAGCCCCTCATCAGGGAAAAAGTTCAGAAGGTTTGGTTACCTTTTGCTTCCTACGGATACTGCGTGACCAGTTGAGTTAGAACCTTAGAACCATAGAGCACAGAAACAGGCCCTTTGGCCCTTCTAGTCTGTGCTGAAGTATTATTCTGCCTAGTCCCTCTGACCTACACCCAGTCCATAACCCTCTATACCTCTCACATCCATTTACCTGTCCAAATTCTTCTTAAATATTAAAATTGAGTCCACATTCATCACTTCAGCTGGCAGCTCATTCCACACTCCCACCACTCTCCGAGTGAAGAAGTTCATCCTCATGTTCCTCCTTTAGCCCATGTCCTTTGGTTTTTATCCCACCTAACCTTCAGTGGAAAATGACTACCTACATTTACTCTGCCTATCCCTCTCATAATTTTAAATACCTCTCAAATCTCCCCTCATTCTTCTTCGCACTAGGCAATGAAGTCCTAACCTGCTTAACCTTTCCCTGTAACTCAGGTCCTGAAGTCCAGGCAACATCTGAGTAAATCTTCTCTGCACTCTTTCAATCTTATTGATATCTTTCCTGGAGTTTCTCCAGCACGTCTGTGTTGAATAGGAATTTCTCCCTTTGCCTTTCTGTATGCCTTGGGAACTTCCAGTCAGGATTGAACACGGCCTGGCAGCCAGTCAGACTTGGCAATTAGCAGGAGGAGCAGCCTGCAGTATTGGCCATTAGCTGGAGTTTACAGTTCCAAACTGCAGATAATGTTCTTCTTGCAGCCAGTCATACGACCCATTTATAATCTTGTCCATTCATTGTAGCACTGGAAACAGCTGCATCGGGCTATTTCCAGCACAGATTATTGCTGCAGTTCTTAATTAAGAGGAAGTTGTTCCCTTGTAAGTGACTTTTTCTATTGTGTACATGTGGAGGAGTTCTTGGCAAGGTGGCAATGAGCAGGCTGGGCTAGCCTGAGCCCTTGCCTTTTATCACTGGTAATTTTCCTCATTTTGATTTCTCCTTGTCATTTAGAATTCCCCCCATTCATTACTGGGACACTTTAACACACAACAGAATCCCGGTGATGGAAGATGTGAACTGTTTCTTCTTGTAATTATAAGCCTTTGTTCCTAGTACACAAGAGAGTAACTGTGTGAGTCTTTGTTTTGTGTGTGTGTGTGTATGTACATGAAAAGTGTGTTCATGTTTGAGTGTCTGATTGTGCATGTGTGTGTGTGAATGCTTATATGTGATTAATTGCACATGCTTGTGTGTGTGTGTGTGTGTGTGTGTGTATGTGTGTGTATATGTATGAGAGTGTGTAGATGAAACCATAAGAGCTGAATTAGGTCATTCAGCCCATTGAGTTCACCCCACCATTCCATTATATCTGGTTTACTATCCTTTTCAACCCAATTTTTCCTGCCTTCTCCCCATAATCCTTGATTCCCTTCCTGATCAATAATATATCTACCTCTGTCTTAAATCTACCCAATGACTTTTCCTCCACAGCCGTCCGTGGCAATGAATTTCAGAGATTCACCTCTGGGTTAAGAAATTCCTCCTCCGAGGGATGTTTTTGTATTCTGAGGCCGTGCCCTCTGGTCCTAGAGTTCCCCACCACAGGAAACAGCATCTCCACATCCACTCCACGTACGCATGTTATATAAGTGTGTGCATGTGCAGGTGGGAGTGTATGTGTGTATACTCGCACATGTGTGTCTGTAAGATCGCACGATGTAACATCAATTATCCCTCCTATGATCGGTGACCACTGTGTCCACAGAGACCCATGGATGTGCCTCAAGACATCAACAGATACAGAGGCAGCCAATCCCAGGCTGTATGATACCAGGAGCAGTCCATTGGCTGCCTGCCCCTGGACTGTGCAGGAGAAATGCTACTTAGAAGGGCCACTGAGAAACATTCCATAAGTGAACAGTTCAGCATAACTCAGAAGTGTTGGATCATGCTTAGCTTAGCAAAAAAAATCATGGAAAATAAATTAAAAAAAAGAATAAAATAATAGGTAAAAAATATGCACGTTTTAAATTGTAAAAGTAAATGTTCTCTGAAGTAACAGATAAACCTTTGGTAAAGATGGGAGCAAATATTGTTCGTGCTTTGGTCATAGCAGCTGTTTGAATAAAGTTGTGTGAAACAACAGTGGTGTCGCCCAGAATAAAGAGCTGGTTGATGCTGCTTGCCTTTGGGGTGACTCTCTTAAAATATCTCCTTATCCCTGCTTAGTAAGAGTCTGTATTAGTATATTATTAATTATATTAGTAAGGCTTTATCTGTAAACTTGGGGGAGGGAGGTTAATTTTCTATAACGTTATAGTTTGCCTTTCGGGCAACTCAATGGGGGGGGTCGGGGGGAGGGTGGGGGAGGAACCTACAGATGTAGCGACGGTTAAATGTTTTCAAAGAATGTGGCTGAAAATAAAGTAAAATGCTTTAAGGTTTATACCTTATGCATGTTAAGTTTGTTCTGTGTAAATACAATATAGTTCCTTTTGTCTTTTAAACTGTTTATTGCTAATGCAGGTGTATTAGTTGGACATTGTAAGAGTAAATCCTAAGCAACTAGAAAATACATTTATCCGGCATCTACCAATCACCATAGGTGCTGGATACCAGGGGTCTTACTGTGCAATCATTCTTTGGTATTTTCAACAGTTTTTCTTGCCAAATGAACACGATGAATTAAGGCAGGAATGATTTATTGATCTGTGCATCTTTACTTCTTATATTTTGACAGGTGATTAGACAAGCTTTAAAAGATGTACTGTCATTTAGAAATTAAGATTAATTTTGTGCAGTCCTGCAATTGATATATCTAAATAGTGAAATATAAACATTGATTATATTCGGAATTATGAAAATAAAAATAAAATAATATTCTGCCAAATCCAATCATACTTAAGCAACGGTTGTTTGGGCTAGTATAGAATTTGTCCAAATAGTCTTACTGATATCAGTGGGCAGACCATGCTAATTAAGGGCCCCTCGTGGTTGTTGAAGGATCAGGTAGCTCCTGGCCAAGATCCTCCTTTCAGTGTAAAACTGTCATTTTCAGATTAAGAGTTTATTGTCATGAAGAGGTCCCAAAATGTGTGGTTTTGCGGCAGCATTACAGGTGCAAGTATTGATATAAATTATGTTTAAATGAATTAGTGCCAAAAGAAGAGAAAGTGAGGTAATGCCTGTGGCTCATTGTCCATTCAGAAATCTGATGGCGGAGGGGAAGAAACTGTATTTGGACCATTGGGTGTTCGTCTTCAGCCTCCTGTTCCTCTGCCCTGATGGTGGCCCTGAGAAGAGGGCAAGGCCTGGGTGGTGAGGGGTCCATGAGGATAGAGGCCGCTTTGTTTCTCATTGTAGTTGGTGTATCTTCCATATCTGTGGGGCAGCAGCAAGTAAGAATTGCAGTGTATCTGTACATTGTACTCATGAATATGACAATAAACTCTTGTTACAAACAAGGGGACACTGGTTCTTGTAGAAGTCCTTAAAGGAGTGAAGACTGATGTCCATGATGGCGCTGGCCAAGTTCACAACTCTCTGTAATCATTTAATGTCCTGTGCATTGGCACGTCCATACCAGACAGTCAGAATGTTCTCCCTGGTACACCTATTGAAGTTTGCAAGAACCCTTGGCGACATAACAAATCTCCTCAAATTGCATCAACATGGAGGCTCCACGACAGATCTTCAGAGATGTTGACACCTAAGAATTTGAAGTTCTTAATCCTCTCCAACTACTGACCCCTCAATGAGGACTGGTTTGTGTTCTCCTGGTTTCCTCTTCCTGAAGTCCACAGTCAGTTCCTTAGTTATGTTAATGCTGAGTGCATAGTTAATGAATCCAGCAGACAATCAGAAGAGAATATGGGGACTTGCTCCACAAGGTATGATTGACGAGGTGTGAGTTCCCCTCACCATTCCTAACCAGACATGTCTGTCCTTGACCTCATTTGTCACCAACTTGAGGCCCAATGTAAACTTGAAGGACAACCTGGTCAGTCTTCAACCCAATGACATGAGCTTCGATTTTTCTCATTTTAGGTAACTCCCTCCACCTTCTGATTTCACTGATTCTATGACCTCTCGAACAACTTCAATTCTTATTTTTCTCTGTAACCTTATCCCTCCCGGTAGTCTTTACCTGTATCTCCACCTTTCCCTCCTTCTGTCTAATGTCCTCTAACCATTTAACCCTGCCCTGACTTTCCAACCCCCCCCCCCCCACCACCACTGCCCAGATATCATTAATACCTCCCTTCCTACATCCTTGTGAGTCCTTTCTTCTGTGCCCTCTTTTCACATTAAGTGAACAACTGTATGTTGGCTGACAGCTTCCAGTAGATCAGAATTCAACACTGAACCATTCTTAAATAAGGAGAAAATAAAGAGCAAAAAACAGGTAGGAAATTGAACAAGACTGAGACAGGGAGAAATTTCTTGACTGGTGGAATGAATTTGTCTCTGCTGGAAGATTGTCGATTCTCAGATTCTTGGGATCCAGTGAATGAGATTATTGTTTATACACAAGTCAATGTACAGATGTAATGAGAGTCTGATAACAGCAGGAAAGAAACTTCATGAATCTGGAACAATGTATAAAGTGAAGGGAGGGAAGTTTAGGGGAGACATCAGGGGTAAGATTTTTTACATGGAGAGTAGTGGGTGCCTGAAATGCCTTGCCAGGCATGGTGGTGGAGGCTGAAACATTAGGGGCACTTAAAAGACTCTTAGACAGGCACATAAATAAAAGAAAAATTGAGGGTGATGAGCTAGACAGGGTTTAGTTTTTTTTTTGTAGGATTATAGATTGGCACAAAATTAAGGGCCAAAGGGCCTCTACTGCCCTGTAATGTTCTGTGTTCTGGTACAAAAAAAAATGCTGGAGAAATTCAGCAGGTCACGCAGTTTCCATGAGAAGTAAAAGGTAATCGTTGTTCAAGGCTGAGCCATTCTTCAGGAGACCTTTGTTGCTGCATAACCTGCTGGGTTCTTCCAGTTCTTTTGTGTCCTGCACGAGAGCCCAGCATCTGCAGATTTCCTTGTTTACCATGAATCTGGAAGTATCTTCTCCCCAACAGACTGGGGCAGGGAGAGAGATTGACCAGAGTGGAACAAGCCATTTAATATGTTGCTAGCTTTCCAATGAGTCAGTGGGAGGTACAAATGATCAGAAGGGGTTGTTGGAGGGGAGGGGGATTGTGATAGTCTGAGCCACATTCACAACCCTGTAGTTTCCAGTGCCCTTGGAGAGAGCAGTTCCCATCACCCGGAGTGATACATCCGGACGGGATGCTTTCTATGATGCAACTATAGAAATCGGTGTGGGATACTGGCTGCATGCCAAATTTCAACAGGTGTCTGAGGAAATAGATGTGCAGGTGTGTTTTCCTGGACCAGACCAGGTTGTTGATCTGAAAAGTATTGACCAACACACTCTGTGTTTGCTCAGAGCTTCAAAGTTGAAGCTTCTGCCTACTTTCAACTGACCTTCACCCAGTGGAATGGACCTCTGACAAGCAGATCTTTGCTGAGGATTTGGCTTCCCTTTAGTCAGGGTCATGCTGAGGCAAGAGAAGGGAACACACTTCAACTCTGACTGACCACACAAAATGATACTAGCCATAAAAGATTTGCAGCGGGGGCATTTTGGTTCCTCTGTGGACTCAGAATAGGAGAGGGTGGTAGGAAATGTGGAATGAGCTACAAACTGAAGTGGTGAGCGCAGGCTTGATTTTGACATTTAAGAAAAATTTGGATGGGTACATGGGTGGGAGGGGCATAGAGGGATATGGACAGGGTGCAGATTGATGAGACTAGGCACTTTGGCATTCAATCCATAGAACAGAACACTGCAGAACAGAAACAGGCCATTTAGATCCCTTCCTCCTCCTTCAACCACTCTCCATCTCTCCACCCCTGATAATCCCTCTACCCCTTGATACTTCTCTTCCTCCCCCTGTGCTGATCTAGTATCTCCTTTGCTCTCTTCCCATGGTCCAGGTTCCAAATTCTGCCCATTCTCAGGGGAAAATATTTATCTTCACGATTAAATGGAGGGACAGACTTGATGCCCTGAATAGTCTATTTCTGCTCTTATGTCCTTATGGTCCTCAATGTCATCTGAAATGCATTGGTTTTTAGTTTCCTGACACATGGAAGTTCCTTCACGGCATATTCCCTTATCTGGAGATTTAACAAGAAGAATTATGATCAGATGACTTCTTGAACCTCTCTTTCTCCCCCCCAGCCTATCCTCAATCTCATAGCACTATCTGGCTCTGGATTCACCCTTGGAAATCTATTTGCTTACTGATTTTTTTCCAGTGCTTTTTTGGGCTACTGGAACCAGGCATGGACTTCCCATTGGTTGGAAAGGCCATTGGTGTAGCCTCACTACAGATGTGGTGTTCGTACAGTGCATAAATGTGCTGGAGAAACTCAGCAGGTCATGTAGCATCCACGTGGAGTAAAGGGTAACTAATGTTTCAGGCATGGCCATTTCATCACGAATCTGGAAAAAACAGATGTCTGAATAAAAAGGGAGAGGAGGGAGGAAGGGGAAAGGGGAGGAACATCAGCTCAGGCAAGATGTAGGAGGTGGATTACAGGAGCTAGGGTAGAAAGGAAAGAAGCTGAGAAGTGATAATCAGAGAGGGCGGGGACTAAGGAGTGCAGCCCTCTGACTGGAGGAAGGGAATGGGGTATGAGGCTGGAGGGAAATAGAGACGTAGGCAAAGAAAGAGACTGGGAAGGGGTTGAGGGAAATTGAGGAAGTTCATATCAATGTTATCGGGTTGGACATTGTCAAGATGGAATAAAAGGTGTTCTTCCAATATGTGGATGGTTTTGGTTAAGCAGTGCATGAGGCCATGGACAGATGTGTCCGTGTGGGAATGGTGTATGAAATTATAATGGTTGCCGACTAGAAGGTTCTACTGTTGTAGTGGACAGAGCAAAGATGCTCAACTAAATGATTTCCCAGTCTTCGTTCAGTCTCTCCGATGTAGAGGAGGCCATATCGGGAGTGCAGGCTCCAAGTGAAGTGTTGATTCACTTGGAAGGGCCGTTTGGGGTGCTGACAGGTGGTGGGGGAGGAGGTGTGGGCACAAGTGTAGCATTTCTTGCAGTGACAGGGATAAGTGCCAAGGGGTTGATTAGTGGGAAGGGAGGAATAGATGAGGGATGATTCCTATAAAGAGTGGAGAAGGAACAGGAGGCCAAGATGTGTTTGGTGGAGTGATCACATTGTAGGTGGCAGAAATTATGGAGGATAATTGTATTGGCAATTGTGGCTGCCTGGAATGCATTACTGGGGTGGTAGTGGAGGCTAGTTCAATAAGGAACATTTAAAAGGCTCTTGGACAGGCACATGGATGAAAGAAAAATGGAGGGTTGTGGATGTGAGGAAGGATTAGATTGTTATGGAGTTGTTTTACATTATGGGCCGAAGAGCCTATACTATGCAGTCATAGGTTAGATGCGGAAGCTGGTGGACTGTAGGTAAGTGCAAGGGGTTGTTGGTGGGGCTGTAGGTGAGTACAAGGGGAGCCTTTTTGGGCTGCAGGTGAATACAAGGAGAGACTTTTAGGGCTGTAGGCAAGTACAACGGGTTGTTGGTGGGGCAGTAAGTGAGTACAAGGGGAGGCTGGTGGGCTGTAGGTGAGTACAAGGGGAGGCTGGTGGGCTGTAGGTGACTACAAGGGGAGGCTGGTGGGGCTGCAGGTGAGTACAAGGGGTTGTAGGTTAGGGTAGCGGTGTTGGTGGCTGAGTTTGCAGTCCAGAAATATTAGTGGGCTTGGGTCCTGAGACAGAGAAGGGAAGCTAATTTATAAATTTAGACATACAGCACGGTTACAGGCTCTTTTTGCCAATGACCCCATGCTGCCCCATTACACCCAATTAACCTATACCCCCCCGGTAGATGGAAACCAGATCCCCCGGGTAAAACCCACGCAGACACGGGGAGAACGTACAAACTCCTTACAGACAGCATGGGATTAGAACCCTGGTCCTGATCACTGGTGCTGTAACAGCATTGTGCTAACTGCTACATTAACTGTGCCTCACTAAGAGTGGCAAAGGGGGTTTCCCCTCCTCTTCTTCCCCCTTTCCCGTATTGCTCCCCTTACCCCACTACTCAGGGATGGGGAGAGCCTGGTCAGGCAGGGGATGGGGCAATCGGCAATCTCAGTGCATGATGAATGCCTCTCTGACTTCAAGCTGACGAGCATATACTTCTTCATTAATTCAGTCCATTACAAGGTGGCTGGCTCTCATTGATTCCAATGTGCGGGCATCATCTGTTGTTAAAAGGGTATGATGAGCTGGTGGTGATGGCTAATAGTGCGCAGTCAATGCATAGCCTGCAGCCTGCTTAATATGGAAACAACAGGCGTAGGGTAGGTCTCATTAAGCACCAGCCTCCCCTTGCAACAGAAAGCAGAGAACTCTCCTTTCAATAACCATTGGAACACAGTCAGTCCACTGCCTACAAGCAAGCTACGCTTCTGGAACCTGGTCATAAGTGTGTTTTATCAGAGATAAAAACACATTCATGATGTCAATGGCATGTTTGCCACAGACTCAGTAAGAAATATATAAGAACCATAGAACACTACAGCACAGAATCAGGCCCTTCAACCCTTCTGCTCAGTACCGGATTATTATTGTGCCTTGTCCCTCTGTCCTGCCCCCAGTCCATATCCTTCCATACCCCTCCCATCCATGTACCTGCCCAAATTTTTCTTCATTGTTAAAATTGAGCCTGCATTCACCATTTCAGCTGGAAGCTCGATCCACACTTCCACCACTCTCCGCATGAAGAAGTTCCCCCTAATGTTCCCACTAAACTTCTCCCCTTTCACCCTTAACCCACAACTTCTGGTTTGTATCTCACCTACCCTCAGTGGAAAAAGCCTAGTTCCATTTATCCTATCTGAGCCCATCATAATTTTATACACCTCTATCAAATCTTCCCTCATTCTTCTAATTTCCAGGGAATAAAGTCCTAATCTGTTTAACCTTTCCCTGTAACTCATTTCCTCAAGTCCAGGAAACATCCAAGTAAATCTTCTCTGTACTCTTTAATTGTTATCTTTCTTGTAGTTAGGTGACCAAAACTACAAACAATGCTCTAAATCTGGCCTCACCAATGTCTTGTACAACTTTACCATAACATCCTGACTCTATAATAATACTTTGACTTATGAAGACCAATATGCAAAAAGCTCTCTTTATGACTCTATCTACCTGTGATACCACTTTCAAGGAATTATGTATCTGTGTTCTCTCTGTTCTTCCACTCTCCTCAGTGCCCTCCCGTTTACCGTGTATGTCCTACCTTGGTTAGTCCTTCCAAAATGCAACACCTCACGCTTGTCTACATTAAATTCCATTTTTCAGTCCATTTCTCCAGCTGGTCCAGATCCCTCTGCAAGGTTTGAAAACCTTCTTCACTGTCCACAATGCCTCCAATCTTAGTGTCACCTGAAAACTTGCTAATCCAATTTGCCATATCATTGATATAGATGACAAACAACAATGGTCCCAACACTGATCCCTGAGGCACACCACTAGTCGCAGACCTCCAGTCTGAGAAGAAATCATTCACTACCCCTCTCTGGCTTTTCCCACATAGCCAATGTCAAATCTAGTTTACTACCGCACCATGAATACCGAGCGTCTGAATCTTCCTGACTAACCTCCCTTGTGGGACCTTGTCAAAGTCCATGTAGACAGCATCCATTGCCTTTCCTTCATCAACTTTCCTGGTAACCTCCTTGAAAAACTCTATAAAATTGGTTGAACATGACTTAACTTTTTAAAAAGCTTCATTTGCTCTTTGAACAGTGAAGTAGAAAAGTTTGAATCAATAGTCATGAACTAATTTCACCAAAGTGGATGTAAACAACTTTGTTTTAAGTAAAATACTATTCCGAATCCTGTGTCAGCTGAGCTAAAATTGGAAAAGAGTTGCAGACAAAATAAGTAAGTAATCTTGTTCAGGTCACAGTCTTCGGACACTGTCTGTACAATACCTGAACTGAGTGCTGGAGGTAAATCATAGCATCCCATGCATGTTCCCAATAAGGGTGGCTCTCCATTTTAATGCACATTCCAAACACATCCCAACGGCTGGCGTTCAATTTTATTACATTAGGGATACAAACCCTTCCGACCCCGAGCCTGTGCACCCATGTGACCAATTAACCTACTAACCCTATACATTTTTGGAAGGTGGGAGGGAACCCACATAGATTATGGGGAGAACTTGCATACTCTAGATAGATTGCACTGGATTTGAACCTGGGTTGCTAGCGTGGTAATGCTGTTGAGCTAACCCTGCTGCTCAGGATTACTCAGGGTTCACATTGCATGTTGGATTTCCTGGGGCCTGACTCAAGGGTTCAGTTATGGGAAGAAATTTGATTCCCTATGAGGCCAAGGGGTGAGAGGTTTATAACATCGTGAGGGGAATGGATACAGTGAATGCACACAAGTCATTTTTCCAGAGTAGACGTATCTAAAAATGAAGGGTGTGTGTTTACGATGAGAGGGGAGAGATTGTAGATGCACCTGAGAGGCCATTTTTCTCACTCAGAGGGGGTGTTCCATACCTGGAATGAGCTGCCAGAGGGTGCACTTTCCACAAGCAAAAGAGCATCGGATGGTTAGTGTAGGCAGTCCCTTTGGTCGTTCAGCATTCTCACTGCCCGTGGGAAGAAACTGTTCCTCAGCCTGGTGGTGTTGGCTCAGATATTCTCAGATATCTCTTTCCCGATGTAAATAGTTGAAGGATGCTGTATGTGGGGTGGTAGGGGTCCTCAATGATTTTGCACGCCCTCTTCAGGCAACGATCCTGGTAGATCATGTTGATGCAGGGGGAAGGGGAGGGATGGGGGGTGGGGGAGGGAGACTCCAGTGATCCTCCCTGCCACTCTTATAGCCCTGTAGATTGACCTCCAATTCATTTCACTGCAGCAGCCGTATCACATTGTGATGCAGCTGGCCAGGATGCTCTCAACAGAGTTCCTGTAGAAGGTTGACATACTGTCATGGTGGCTAGTAACTTTGCCCACTACAATCTTCTCATGAAATGCAATCACTATTGTGCTTTTCTGACAAGAGAGGAGATGTGTGACCATGATGTCATTAATTAAGTGAACTCCAAGGAACTCCACTCTCTCCATTACTGAGTCATTGATGTTATGTATTTGAAGGGGGAAATAAATGGGAAGGGGAAAGCACACTGTGAGGACAGACATTTCTGTGTGGGACCAATGGGGGGAATTCAAATAGTTGACAACCAGGACTTCCATCTTGGGTACGTGGCGTTCTGACCCAAAACATCGACCTTTCTTTGTCTCCCACGGATGCTGCTCGACCCACTGAGTGTCTCCAGCAGATTGTGTTTGGTTTCAGACTCCAGCATCTGCCATCTCCTCTGTGTCCCCAACAAGATGTTCCCTGTTTCTGTTGGTAATCCACAGTGTTCTGAGAAGCAGTTGAGTTCGACATGGTACTGGGGATGTTATGAAGGGCTGTCATCCCTCAGGTGGCAAGATTCCCCCTGTCTTACGTTAACAAGGGCTGATGCAATGCATTTTTCCTTTCTCGTGACACATCAGTGTAAATTGGAGGCTAATTTAATTGTTTCATGGGGGATATTGCTCACTAATAACTTGAACATTGAGCATTCAAACTTCATTAATGTTTTAATTTTCAAAGAGGAGGCAATTCCTGCACAAAGGTGGACGTGAGCTGCATCTGAAAGCACTTGGCAGTTTGTGCTCTCTCCCCTCCCTCACACTTTCCCTCGCTCTCTCACTCTCTCTTGCTCTGTCTCTCACTCTCACACTCGCTCTCACTTTCCCTCACTCTCTCTTGCTCTGTCTCACTCTCTCACACTTGCTCTCTCACGCGCTCTCTCCCTCATCTCTACCCAGAACAATAACAGAACAGTCAGCCCCTTGAATTCTTTCTATCATTCAATGTGATTCTGGATGTTCTATGACCAAACTCCACAAACCCTTTAACCCTTATCTCTTCTGGTTTTTTTTTAAATCAATCTCCAATATAAAATTAATATCTGGATCTGTTCCCTGCAATGGAAGTGGTTTCCTAATGTTTCTCTCCCTCTGAGCATAGAAAATTTTAGCCCATGGCCTCTCAAATAGCCCCTGGTGTCTGGCTGAACTGGTTTTCATGTGATGTTATTGTGTGAGTCTGGGCTTTACAGTAGAGTAATTTTTCAGCTTCTCCATTCTCTTGTTAATTTTTCTGACCCATTTCATGCTTCTGTTGGAAGTAAAGAGGTGTATTGATTCCGCACACTCTCTTGCCTCAAAGCTCTGAATCCCAAGTAATTCTGTTTCATTTGGGAAATGAAGCAGCGAGAATGTGGTCAATAAAGCCTGTTTGGAAGCGGCAAAGAGAGCTACAGAGAGGGAGCTATGTTCTGTTAACTGTTCAATAATTGTGAAATCTTCACTTGTTCTCTAGCCCCTGGAGTCCTCTTAAGGTTATCAGACTCTAGTCAGTATGACTGTGGAACAGCCCATCACCCAAGCCACCGTAGGCACACGCTGAGTCTCACATGAGGACAGATAGACTGATCTGTGTGTGTGTGTGTGTGTGTGTGTGTGTGTGTGTGTGTGTGTGTGTGTGTGTGTTTGTACATGTATGTGAGTGTGCATGTGTGAGTATGAGTGTTTGAGATAGTGTTGCGCTCATTTGAGGTGTGTGCATGTTATAATGTGTTTGTGTGTGTGCCAGTATGCACGCATGTTGCACATGCATCTTACATGTGTATTTGAGTGTGTGTGTGCATGATTTTGTATATGCATATCTGCGTTTGTATCTGTCTATCTCTCTCTCTATATATATATCTGTGTGCTTAACTGTGTATATATGTATATGCAAGTCTATATATGTTTTTGTATTAATATGTATGTGTGTGTTCTATACATATGCAAAATCAGGGATGTACAGTGAGAAGACATGAAAATAAAAATAAGCGCGCGCGCGCGCGTGCACACGCACACACACACACACACACACACACACACACACACACACACACACACACACACACACACACACACACACACACACACTATCAGCAATGAAGAACGTCAGATGCTACTCTCAGCAAATTGTGTTCCTTCCTGTTAAATTAACTGTGACAATAAATGGGATAAATGCTTGCAGGCTGCCTGGACAGACAAAGCTTGTGGTATAACAATGAAACAATTGACCAGAGATGGGTAAATCTCCCCCCTTCCCATCATATGGACAGCACCTTTGTCATGGGGTGGCGAGACCTACAGGATGAAACATTTCTTGGTCTCGTCAGTCTCCAAGCATTCTTCCCCATAAGCAAGAAGTGAGTGTTGTTCTCCCATAAACATTTTTTTGGTTTCATGAATTTTTAAATCATTAATAAGCCTTTCATGTCAGAAGACTAAGATAGTATTGTCGCCCGCCCTCCCCACCATGGAATCCTAATTTTACTGCAATTTAGTATGAAAACCCTCGAGGTTGTGGAGAGAGGGGAGATGTCAAATGACTCTTCCCCAAAGGGAAGTCAGTGATGGGGGGGTTACTGAGGGGGAGGAGGAGATGTAGCTTCAGTACAGTATCTCGCACTCCATTTAGGGATATTTTTCCAATGAATTTTGACTGGCTTTTCAAACGAATGAACGCTGATCAAAATATCAGCTGACATTCACATTAAAAATTTAACTTGGAGGGTCAAAGGCCATTTCCTGCCAATCCCCTGATGAGGCAGCTCACTGGCCCTAAGGCTAAAGCAGAGGACTGGGTTAGAAATGAACAGCAGACAACGGGCCTGATCTTGAAGAAGGAATCCAAGCAAGCAGCAGGGTGAATGGAAGCAGAGAAATGAACTGTAGGGTCATAGCAAGCGGAAAGCCATTCACCCCTTTGAGTCTGTACTAGCTTCTGGAAGAGCAGTCCTTGCAAGGTTCAAGGTGGAGGCACACAGGAGGCTGCAGATGCTGGAATCTGATGCCAAACACATTCTGTGAGAGGTTGTGGATCTTACAAAAAGTAGGGGACACAGTTCAGGACGTCCCTACCATCAAGGACATGTACAGGGAACGCTGCTGTCAGAGAGCAGGAGCAAACATCATGGATCCACACCATCCGGCTCATGCTCTGTTCTCACTGCTGCCATCAGGAAAGAGGTCTAGGTGCCACAAAATTTGTACAACCATGTTCAGGAACAGCTGCTCCCCCTCCACCATCGGACTCCTCAGCCACAAACTCAATCAGGGACTTATTTGAAGACTCTTAGTTTGCACATTTATTGATTAAAAAAAAAATCTCTGTATTGCACAGGCAGTTTGTTCAGTTCTTTATTTGTTTTCATGTGTATGTGTACTTTTTTGCACTACCAATAAGTGGTCATTTTGCCTGGCCCGCAGGAAAAAGAATCTCAGGGTTGTATGTATTATTATGAATGTACTCTGACAAAAAAATCTGAATTCAGCAGGGTCAAGCAACATCTGCAGGAGAAAAAGCATGGTTGAAGTTTTGGGCCGAAACCTTTTGTTGATACTGGGACACTGATGTTGCCGACCCACTAAGTTCCTCTGGCAGACTGCTTTCAGGTTGAGGTTCATATATTTCCCTATACCCAAAATGTATTCTCCTCAGTTCACCCTGTTAAAAATGCACTAAGAAGCACCACTAGTCCAGGCATCCGAGTGTCCCTCCTCGGCCCCCTTGTTTCCAACCCCACGATGCGATCAGCAAGCTGTCAGGGCCCAAGCCTCCTTTGAGAGCCCTGCCTGCCATTGGCACCCTCATGGATCCTGGTCCCAACAGCTGATTCTCACGGGCCTGTCTTCAGCAACTCGCATCATGGTGTGAGCCCTTATGTCTCCGAGCTCCTCGCTGGTCCTCTGCCATGATCTCCCACCCTGCAGGGTCCTCTCCCAGGCTTCTCCCACAATGGGGTTGTAGTGTGGTGTTCTCAACTTCTCCTCACAACTTGACACACTATTTTCCCTTGTCTGCCACTCCAGTTCCCTCCTGAAGACCCAGTTTCCAACACCCCCTGTAAGCTGTGAGTTCCACATCATGACGACACTTTGCAAGAACAGATTTTATTTGCATCCATTTGCATCTGTTGCCCAGGGCTCGATATCTGTGTCCACCAGTCCTTGAATCATCTGTTTACCCACAATCCTGTCCAAATCAGTCATCTCCTCGTCAACCTCGAATGGTTAGCCTAGCAGTTAGCATAACACTGTAACAGCACCAGCGATTGGGACCTTGGTTCGAATGCAGTGCTGTCCTTAAAGAGTTAGTTCATTCTCACTGTGTCTGCAACCATTCAAAACATACTGGGGTTGTAGGCTAATTGGGTGTAATTGGGCGACACGGACTCGTGATCTGAAATGGCTAGAGAATTAGCCACTTGAGAATTTGAATTTTGAAACTTGAACCTTAATTCTTGAATGTTGAATTGATCGCAAGAGGGTTTGATTCTTAAATCTTGAATTCAAAAGAGTGACTTTAGAGGAGGCAAGAGAGAGGGGAAAAAGTGGGAGCATGGAAGATTTGAAGGATGGTGGAAAAAGGTGAAGGAGTTGGGGAGAGAGCTGTGTATTCAAGGTGAGAGATGAGATATGCTGGGACTTTTATGTCTCTTGAAGGTCACAGGGTTGACCCCTTCATTAGTTATTGCTTCAGGAGTATATGGATGGCACCAAAGTTTCCATAATTGGGTTTTGGTCAATCATGGGATATACAAGAAGCATAAAATGATTGTGGTCGAATAAGTGATGATGAGCTTTGACAAGATGATCATGAGGGAGCAGAAGAGGTACTTGATTGTTGCTCGAAGATGAGCACACTGTGATTTTGTTGTCAAATTCTTTTCTATTTCTTGGCATTGAGGAAAGGCCCAATCTATCTTGGGAAAGATGGGTTCCTGTCTGATGCTTATCCCTGAAAATGTGAAGCAATGTTTGATTGCCAGTCTACTTATCCTTTCAAATATTGGACTCCTTCACGCCAATGCTCAGTGGCAGCTCAGTGTATTCCCCCCGACAAGGTGAAACAAGAAAGTCTGCAGATGCTATGATTGTAGTAAAAACACACAGAAATCTGGAGGAGCTCAGCTGGTTTTGCAGCGTCCATTAGGAAGTAAAGATAGATAACTGATGTTTCGGACCTGAGCCCTTCTTCACGAATGGCCTGGGCTCCACAAATTCCTGTGGCAACAAATTCCACACAGTTAACCCCCACCCCCCCCCCCCCCACCCCGGTGAAGAAATCCTTCCGCGTCTCTGTTCTAAGTAGATACTCTTCAATCCTGAAGTTGTGTCCTCTTGTCCTTTACTCTCCCACCTTTGGAAACAATCTTTCTACCTCTACTCTGTCCACACCTTTCAACATTCAAAATGTTTCCATGAAATCCAGCCCCCCCCCCCCCCCCCCACCACCGCTCTTTCCCCTAAACTCCAATGAGTGTGGGCCAGGAGCTGTCAAATGCTCCACATATGATAACCCATTCATTCCTGAATTCATCTTAGTGAACTGTGTTGGAAGCCTCTCCAATGTCAGCACATCTCTTCTTAAATGAGGACCCCAAAACTGTTCACAATACTGCAAGTGAGGTCTCCCCAGTGCCTTATAAAGCCTCAACATCACATCCCTGACTTTATATATTCTATTCCTCTTGAAATGAGTGCCCACTTTCTGTTTGTCTTCTTCACCACTGATTCAACTTGCAAATTTACCTTCAGGTTATCCTGCTTGAGAACTCCCATGTCCCTTTGCAATTTTCAATTTTCTCCTCATTTAAAAAATAGTCTGCCCATTTATTTTTCCACCAACGCAGATGACCGTACACTTTCCATATTATATTTCACTTCTCTGCCCATTCTCCAAATCTTCAGCCTCCGTGTTTCCTCTACACTACATCTATCTTTGTATCATCTGCAAAAGCAGTGTGGGCCTAAGTTTCATTGCCGAGTTTGGTTTCTAATCATTCTTGGAATGTGGGTGTCTCTGGGAGAACCCACAGTAAGATACCTGTCCTGCCTTCCTCCTGAGAGGCCAGTGGTGACCCAGGATCTTGGAATCTGCATCATGCATGCCAGAGATGGGGTTATTATGAATGGGCTGCCAGGATTTTGACTCTTTGGCAACAATGGGACAGCAATATAATAGCATGTAGTATTATGGAATGAGGCTATTCCACTCATTTGGTCAATGTTGACTTCAAATTATTGGGTGTCAACATCTCTGAAGATCTGTCCTGGGGCCTCCAAGTCGATGCAGTCACGAAGAAGGCTCACCAGCAGCTATACTTGGTGTGAAGTTTGAGGAGATTTGGTATGTTACCAAATACTCTTGCAAATTTCTACAGGTGTACCCAGTTTCCATTCTGACTGGCTGCATCACTGTTTGGCACAGAGATGCCAATACACAGGGCAGGAAAAGACAGCAGAGAGTTGCAAACTCAGCCAGTGCCATCATGGACATCAGTCTTCACTCCATTGAGGACGTTGCCAAGGTTGGTGAATCAAGACAGCTGCTTAACTCCTCAAGTACCTCCACCACCCAGGCCAGGCCCTTTTCTCACTGCTACCATCAGGAAGGAGGTACAGGAGCTGAAGACCAAGGTTCAACAGCACAAAAACAGCTTCTTCCCCTCCGCCATCAAGTTCCTGAATGTACTATGAACCACAAACACCACCTCACTTTCTCTTATTTTGCATTAATTTATTTATTGTTAAATATAATATTTGCATTCATGCTGCCGGAAAACAACTTTCATGACACATGTTCATGACAATGATTTCTGATTCTGACTCTTTAAAAGAGACTGACATTCTCCTCAGCATCTGTGGTGGGGTTCAGTCACTGCAGCTGATCTCTGCATTCTTGTCAAATAATTTCCATTCTACTTTTGCCACAGAAGGAGCTCATTCAGCCTCTCAAATCTACTCCCTGTCACCTACTTTGCCCACATTCCCGTCCATTCCCACCAGATTCTATCACCCACTGGGGTCAATTTGCTGTGGTTAAATAACTTTCTTTGGGATGAGGGAGCAATCAGGGGTAACCCCTGGAGTCACAGTTCAGGGGCGACATGTTTAGTATAGTGGTTAGTGCAATGCCATTACAGCACCAACAACTGGGATTCAAATCCGGTGCTGTCTGTAAGAAGTTTGTATTCTCCCCATTTCTGCATGGGTTTAATTTTAAATTTTAATTTAGACGTACAACACAGTAACAGTCCCTTCCAGTCCATGAGCCCATGCTGCCCAATTATCCCATAATACTTTATATATTTTGGAGGCGGGAGGAAACCAATGCAGACACAGGAAGAACGAACAAACTCCTTACAGACAGTGCTAGATTTGAACTTGGGACACTGGTGCTGTTACAGTGTTGTGCAAGCCACCAGGTTCTCTGGTTTCTTCCCACCCTTCAAAAATGTACGGGGATTGTAGGTTAATTAGGTGGCACAGACACATGGGCTGGAAGGGCCTGTTACTGTGCGGTCTGTTTAAATTCACAGGGGAGTGTGCAGACTCCTCACAGAGAGTGCTGGAGGTTGGGATCGAATACTGGAGCTATAAGACAGCAGGTGGAACTGGGGCAGCACCATTTCACTGTGTCTTCTCCACAGGAATCACTAAAGGATGAGGTTCACCAGGATTATTCTGGAGATGAGGGGGTTAGCTGATAAGGAGATATCGTCAATTGAGTCAATACTTGGCTGGAATTTAGAAGAATGAAAGAGCATCCTGTGGCCACACCTAAAATAATGAAAGGGAGAGATGAGATAGATAAGTTGTTTCCAGTGGTAGGTGAGACTCGATCCATGGGGACAGAGCCTCAAAAATAAATCACAAAATTCTTAAGGCACCTCTCTCTTCTTTGGCTTGGCTTCGCGGATGAAGATTTATGGAGGGGTGATGTCCACGTCAGCTGCAGGCTCGTTTGTGGCTGACAAGTCCGATGCGGGACAGGCAGACACGGTTGCAGCGGTTGCAAGGGAAAACTGGTGGGTTGGGGTTGGGTGTTGGGTTTTTCCTCCTTTGTCTTTTGTCAGTGAGGTGGGCTCTGTGGTCTTCTTCCAAGGAGGTTGCTGCCCGCTGAACTGTGAGGCGCCAAGATGTACGGTTTGAGGCGATATCAGCCCACTGGCGGTGGTCAATGTGGCAGGCACCAAGAGCTTTCTTTAAGCAGTCCTCGTACCTCTTCTTTGGTGCACCTCTGTCTCGGTGGCCAGTGGAGAGCTCGCCATATAACACGATCTTGGGAAGGCGATGGTCCTCCATTCTGGAGACGTGACCTACCCAACGCAGTTGGATCTTCAGCAAAGTAAAACACAAAATGCTGGAGAAACTCAGCAGGTCAAGGAGTGTCCTTTATGTAGCAAAGGCAAAGATACATGACTGATGATTTGGGCTTGTGCCCTTCATCAAAGTATGAAAAAATGCCAGCAAGCATCCGAACAAAAGGGTTGTGGGGTCGTGGGGGTGTCAAGGCAGGAGATGATAGGTGGAGAAAAGAGGGAGGGGACAGGTGCAATGAGGAGCAGAGTGGGGGATGGTAGGGCTGAGTGGGTGAAAGAAGTGGAAGGACAGGAAAGGGGCAGGGAGAAGAAAAGGCAAGCGGGTTTAAAGGAAAGCAGTAAAGTCGATGTTCATGCCATGTGGCTGGAGGGCCAGAAGATAGGGTGTTGTTCCTCCAACCTGTGGGTGGTCAAGGTGGGACAGAACCTCAAAGTTCAGTGAGTAGGTTAAAACCAGAGCTGAGGAGGAACTGCGTCTCCCAGAGAGTGGCAAATCTGTGGACTTCTCTGCCCAAGGAAGCAGTAGAGCAGTGGTTCTCAACTTTTTTATTTCCACTCACATCCCACTTTAAGTATTCCCTATGTCATAGGTGCTCTGTGATTAGTAAGGGATCGCTTAAGGTGGTATTTGGATGGGAAGAAAAAGTTTGAAAAGCACTGTTTTAATCGTACCTAATTGACTCGTTACGTGCACGGTTTCAGAACATCAAAGGAAATGGGCCGATGACAATTTTTCTGAAGCAAAATATTTCAGTAACACTCGGGTCAAGAGCAGTGGTTCTCAACCTTACCTTCCCAGATACCACCTTAAGCAATCCCTTACTAATCACAGAGCACTGATGGCATAGGGATTACTTCAAGGGGTATGTAAGTGGAAAGAAAAAGGTTGAGAACCACCTGCAGTAGAGGCTGTTTTAAATGTACTTAAAACAGAGTTAGAGATTCGCCAGATGCTTCTTGTTGTGAGATCTGCTAATCCCCACCAGCCACTCAGGATGAATATTAGAGTCTTGCTATGCCACATCATCTCCTTCACAGCTTGAAACTCAGAGAAGCCCAGGGGCCATAAGAGGTGCATAATAATGGCGCGTTCTTTCTCTCTTTCACCCACTGCAGGCAGAGTGAGATGGTGGTCGAGTCCAGCTCTGCTGAGGATAAAAATCCTGACTCGCATCCTTCCCCGCAACTGCTTAACGAGAGAAATTCTTCAAAGGTCTGGGAAGATGCTGGACTTTTCCAAGCAGTAACTGTGACGTTCAGCTCAATGTTCCCTTTGGTGATCTTGTTGCATTATTTACAATCTTTCCATGCAGAGATAGTCTCAATTAAAGTCACAAGGGACAAGAAAGAGCTTTTGGTTTGTCTGATTTATTTACTTGAATTTTGTCTAACCTTTTCACACTGTACATCTGAGATGCCTGTTCATCCAGCCAAGGATTCTGTAATTACGTTTGGATGACGCTTGAGACACTTCGTGGGTAGGGTGAGTGGTGGGATGTGGTGTGAAGGATAAAGGTTGGCCAGGGTACCCAAGAGAACACCCGTCACTTCCTTGGGCTCTCTGCACCAATGCAGGACACAGCGTGGAATGGAGGTCTCATTTTATCAGGGGATCTCAACACTGTGTTTGTGGCATCAGTCTGGTTGTGGGTCAGATGCTGAGAGCGTGTATTGTGTATGTGTGTGTGCATGCATTTCTAGATGTGTGTGGATGTCTGTGTTTATGTGTGCTTTTAAGGTGTGTCTGTTTTTGGGTATTTCTGTGTTTTCATGCTCATGAATATGTATGTCTCTGTGTGTGTCTGTGTTCTTGGGTGTTTTATGGGCGTGTGTCCACGTGCATGTGTGTGGGTGTGTGTGAATGCATGTGTGTGTGCGTTTGGGTGTGTTTGCACATTTCAGAGTGTTTGTGTGTCTGTATTATTGGGTGTTTATGAATACAGGCGCGCGCGCGCGTGTGTGTGTGTATATCTGTCTGGCCGTGTGAACGTTAGCCTCCGTGCCCAGCACTTCATCCTTAGCAAATGAACGCAAGCACACTCTAAACACACTGTTAACACAGCAACTTCAGCAAGCTCTTGTGGTGAGATCGACCTGAGCTCTTCATTAAGCACCAAGATTCTGAACAACTTGGCCGACTCAGAGCAGTTAGTAACATTTGAGGCGCTCTAGTGTTCAATAATTTCACCGGCTTTGTGTCTGATATGTTGACAGGCACTGCCCTGAGAATACCCTGTACCTCAGTGTAAGTGAGAGATAGGGCTCATTGTAATTGTTTAATAATCCATTGATTCAGTAAATTAACTTGCTGTCACATTCTTGTCAAAACTTTTTTTTCCATGTCCTATTTTCTCCCCCTTCCCCACAACTCTTCAAAGCTTTGTTGAAGAAGCATAACCCCTCTCCCCATTTACCGATTTCCCTTCTCTCTTTCATATCCTTCATCTCTTTTTCTTTCTCTCATTCTTCCTCCACTCTCACCATCTCTCCCACTCAATTCTTTCCCTCCTTTTCTCTTTCAATTCTCTCCCCATTCATACCTTCACAGTTCTCTAACCCCAACCCCTCCTTCCTTCCTCCACCTTTCTCGTTCTCTCTCTTCCTTACCCTTTCACTTTCTCTCTATATATCTTTCTCTCTGTTCCCTTCTGTCTTTCCCTTTCCTCTCTTTCCTTATATCCCTCGCATTCTCTCTCCCACTCTTTCCTTTTCTCTTCTTCCACTCTCTGTTCACTCTATCTCCCTCATTTTCTCGTCCCCTTTTTTATCCTCCTTCCTCCCTCTCTGTCTTTTTCTCTATCTTTCTGTCTCTCTGCCTCTTGTTTTCTCTCTCTTGCTCTCTTTCTCTCTGCCTATATCTCTGTCTATCTCTTTCTCACTCTCCCCTCTTAGATGTTCCTTGAAGTCATTCTCTTATTTGGACCCGCCTCTGGGTGTGAGCTGTGGTTCAAAGAGATGGGCTCTGTTGAACCCTGTGCATTGCAGCCCCACCCCCCCCCTCAACCCCCCAGAACCACCTCCTCCCCCCGTGGAGACCGAGTACAGAGTTCAGGTAGATGTGAGCTTGCTTGCCACGCCATTCTGCAGGAGTGATGCATCGCTGTGGGGTTGCAATGAGAGGAAGAAGTGGAAGGGGGGGTGGGGGGTAGTCTGGGAATATATCCCTGATAGTAGCGTCACAGGTGGATCAGGTCATAAAGAGAGCTTTTGGTATATTGACCTTCATAAATTAAAGAATTGAGTACACTGATGAGGCCAAATTTGAAGTATTGTGTGCAGTTTTGGTCAACTAACTACAGAAAAGATCTCAATAAGATAGAAAGAGTGCAGAGAAGATTTACTAAGATGTTGCCCAGACTTCAGGACCTGAGTTACAGAGAAATGTTAAACAGGTTAGGACTTTGTGGTGGTACACCACCAGCCTACTGCAGGGGGCAACCTCTGTACCTGCAGGAGTGTGAGGGGACAGGACAACACCTGTGCCGGCCTCCCGAGGCCTCACTCAGAGTTGTTGCAGCCACAGCCAGCCTGGCTCTGAGAAGGTCTTTGTGAATTAAAGCCTATTGTACAGTCTTTACCTTGAGTGTGTCTAATTCTGTCTAACAGCGCACCACAGACTTCATTCCCTGGAGTGAAGAAGAATGAGGGGGAGATGTGATAGAAGTATTTAAAATTATGAAGGGAATAGACAACGTAAATGTAGATAGGCTTTTTCCACTGAGGATAGGTGAGACACAAACCAGAGGACATAAGTTAAGGGTGAAAGGGGAAATGTTTAGGGGGAACATGAGGGGAAACTTATTTACACAGAGTGGTGGGATTGTGAAACGAGGTGCCAGCTGAGGTGGGGATGTGGGCTCAATCTTAACATTTAAGGCGAATTTGCCAGATACATGGATGGGAGAGGTATGGAGGTGCAGATCAGTGGTAATAGGCAAAAGAATTGTTCAGCAGAGACTAGAAGGGCTGAAGGGGCCTGTTTCTGAGCTGTTATGTTCTATGGTTCTATGGATTTTAAAGAAAAATACTGAAAATCATGGTTTTGAGTTTTTAATTTGGGCATGCTGTAGGCCAATGGTTAAGACACTGAATCTGCACCAAGAGACGCGGACCACTGATCCAGAGACAGAAGTTTAAATCCTCCATGACAGCTGGGGAATTTGAATTCAAATAATTAAATCAATTTGGAATTAATGCTAATCTCTAACTGAAAACTACTGGATTAATGCAGAAACCCATCTCATTCAGTTACATCCTGCAGGGGATGAAATCTGCTGTCCTTACCAGACTACAGGAAAGATATCAATAAGATTGAAATAGTGCAGAGGAGATTTACTAGGATGTTGTCTGGACTTCAGGAACTGAGTTACAGGGAAAGGTTAAATGGGTTGCAGAAGAATGAAGGAAGATTTCACAAAGGTTTACAAAATGATGAGGGGGAGAGACAGAGTAAATGTAGGTAGGTTTTTTCCCCCACTGAGGTTACCTGAGATACAAACCAGAGGACATGGGTTAAGGGTGGAAGGGGAAAAGTTTCGGGAGAACATGAGGGGGAACTTATTCACATAGAGAATGGTAAGAGTGTGGAACGAGCAGCCAGCTGAAGAGGTGAATGCAGGCTCAATTTTAACATTTAAGAAGAATTTGGATAGGTTCATAGATGGGAGGGGTATGGACCAGATGCAGGTCAGTGGAATGAGGCAGAATAGTAGTTTGGCTCAGAATAGAAGGGCTGAAGGGACCTGTTTCTGTGCTGTAATGTTCCATGGTAAACAAATATGCAGTCATTAGCTTTCAAAGTTACTGGAAAGAAAAGGCTATTAAAAATGAGGCAGAGGTTAGCTTGTGCTGAACATCCCCTAATTAGACTCCCACCTTCTGGGAGTTGGAAGCAGAGCACTTATTGACAAGAACTTACCGTGAGACCTGGATGGTGGTTGGCTGCTGCAGAATGGGGTGGTAATTTATTGACATTGATGGCTGTGTAAAGTGTATCCAATTTGTGCATGGTTTGTGACCTGCGACCTTCGGGCCACATTTTATAAGACTCTGAAGGCAATTGCACACTTGTGGTCTGCTTCCCCAAGTCTCGGCAGCATTATCTGGTCCTCTTGCTCTCCCTCATGGTTGGAATATATTGCACTGGAGAATCAGACCAGCAGAATATCTGCCCTTAATAATTCACTGAAGGGATAGCTCGTCTCCGGCAATGCTGGAGGTCCCTGCATCCTTAATCTTGCAACTTGCTGCAGGTTCTAAATAAATCCAATCATTCCCGCCACACGCAGCATCCAAAAGGGGGGTAAAAATCAATTCCAAGAACCAAGGAAAGGAATTAAGAAGTCCCTGCTGTCTGAAAGGAGTTTGTACAATCTCCCTGTGTCTACATGGGTTTTCTCCAGATGTTCCAGTTTCCTCCCATCATCCAAAAAAACGGATGGGGGTTTTAGATTAATTGATGTATGTGAACAGCATGGGCTTGTGGATCAGAAGGGCCTGTTACCATGCTAAAATTAACTAAATACATATTAGAGGAATGGATAGATAGAAAGATAAAGTTCATGATTCCTTTATTGTCATGTAATAAAAACAGTGTAATATTACATGAAATTGCCCTTTGTTTGCCTTACGCCAGACAGATTCGCCATGAGCAGAAATTGCCAGGTGCTTCTTGCAGTCAAAAAGAGAGAAGCAAAAAAGATTTCCCCCCCCCCCCTCCCCGCCAGTCGTCGAGTGTCAGTGGATTCGCCTCCAGCACTCCCGCAGATGTACAGACTCCATTTCAAAGAATCGGCAACCTGAGCTCTGGATCTGAACCTCTGACACGATTAGGAACCCTTCAGTGCCCTTGGCATCCTCTTGCATCCTGGTTCGGTACCCCTTCAGCCTGGTGTGAATCTTTTGACCACAGTTTCCAGCAGCCTGAAGCCTGCGTGGGTTCCTTGCTTCAAATGGCCAACACCCCAACAAGAAATAAGCAAAATAAAATAAAATGGCATACACTTTTTAGGGGGGAATTCTAGGTAAGACAGTGGAAGAATAGGTCGTTAACAGTACAACAGCCTCTACTTGGAATAGGAAAGCATGTGGGTGGTGTAGATGAGGAGTGTTGGTGAGCAGCCTGAATGAATGATTGAAGTAAAACTCAGCAGGTCGGGCAGCATCTGTGGAGAGAGATACGGGCTTAACATTTCAGATCAAAAACCTTACACCAGGCGCAGGAGAAAGTTCTGATGAATTGTCATCTACTGGACACTTTAATCCTGTTTCTCTCTTCGTGGATGCTGTCTGGCCTGTTGAGTGTTTCCACTACTATTTTGGATTTCCAGGATGTGCAGGTTTTTTTTCTTCCTCTGACAAGGATAAATTAAGGCGAATTGTTTGAAAGAAAGAGTTGAGATGATGGAAGACTTGTATCACTGCCTGAGAGTCCAATGAAGGCTGATTCAACAGGAACTTCCAAAGGAAAAGCAGAGGAGGTCTTGGAGCAGACAAAAAGGTGCAGGAGGAACTCGTGGGTAAAAATGTTCAGTCAGAGATTCGGGTCAGCATTGTTCATGGTGGATGATTTCAACAATTCTTTCCTTGGTCAAGAGACTGGCATCTGTAGATTTTGTGTTTTATTTCAGAGAAATTCTTGATGGAGAATGAGATGGCGGTGCTGGGTTCATGGGAGAGCTATTCTAAAAGGATAGCATTGGCATCTTGGGCTGAATAGTGTCCCACTATTGTGCAGTGTTGGGGAAAGGACGAAGCAGAGGTTGTTGGTTCTTGATCAGTAAGGGGAAGTGGGAGGGGGGGGCACTAAAGGTTATGGGGCTGGGAAGAAAATGACATCAAGAGATAGCGATGAGCCAAATGGCCTCATTCTGCTTCAGCTTCTAACAGGAAGGATGAAGGGAGTGGAGCAAACAGAGTAGAGAAGAGCTGCTGCCAGGGTATGAATAGGCTATTTATTTTCTTGAAGGTCTTCATCACAAGGTCAAACCTGCAACAAGTCATCCTGTCCCATTGTATGTTCCCGCACAATGATCCATCTGCCTTGGGTCTGGTTTTATCATTTAGTGCAGAATCAATCTGTGCACCTTTCACAGAGATGCAGCTTGCTTCACTCAGCTGGACAATCATATCACATAGGTATCCCTGCTCCTCATCACTGCCATACACAGCCTCCATTTCTCGCGCTCTCATCTCGCTCTCTCTTTTTTTGAAAAGGGCTTATATAACTTTCCTTAACCTCGAAGGCAATTTTAAGATCAATTTTTTTCCAATTATTCACAGGTGTCTATTCTTATATTTCTTTTTATTTTTTCACTTTCAATTAACAATACTAAAGCACTTAAAGCATCAATTAACCTGAATGTTTTCTCTGGGTTGAGGAAACTCTTGCTACCTTCTGATGCCAGAAGGCCCACACAAAGCCAATGGACACATCTTGCTCTCTCTCTGCAAGGACATCTGTGCATGGATGTACCCTTAAAAGAGAAGAAGCATTTGGCTTGGACTCGCACTTTGATGGCCCGCTATCGAGATCTGCAAATGGACAGTCTGACGAAGAAGTCCCCTGATCAACTTGTTTCCCTTCTCCACACCAGGTGACCACAGATCAGGCGCATGGGGCTGAGAAGCAGCAAGGGCTCAAGAGGTAGCCCTGAGGAATGCCCCAAGAACGGTTGCAGGCTCACACAAGGACCACAATTCAAGCCACAAACATGACAGGTGGCATGAGAGCTCTGGAGTAGGTTCTATAGTATTGGAAAGTCTTGCATAACATGCTCCATCACAGATGACCTGTGTAGAGACACCTCCACTCAGGAAAACCCTGTTGCCAGATATCTAAGTCTGAAGCGCCTGGATAAAATGGGGAGATGGTCAATAATTTAATTGAAAGAGAACAGAGAACACTACAGCAGAGTACAGGTCCTTCAGCTATGCCACCCCATATATTCCTTCCAAAATAAAGAACTAAACTCTCCCTACCCTGTAACCCTCTACTTTTCTTCCATCTATGTGCCTAAGAGTACCTTGAATGCCCCTAATGTTCCAGTCTTCACCACCACCCTTGGCAATGCATTCCAGGGCCCCACAACTCTCTGTGTAAAATAACTTACCCCTGATGTCTCCCCTAAACTTCCCACCCTTCATTTTGTGCATACTGTATGAACTCTGGTGTTTGCTACCTCCACCCTGGGAAAAAGACGCTGGCTGTCCACCTTATTTATGCCTCTCAGAGTCTTGTAGACCTCTATTAAGTCTTATCTTATCCTTCTTCACTCCAAAGAGAATGGTTCCAGCTCTGTTTACCTTGCCTCATAAGAAAAATGAAGTTTTTTTTTACTTGAAGCACCAAGATAAAAAGGTTATAGTCAAATTGTGCTTAATGGGATTAGTGGAGATTGGTGCTTAATGGTTGGGATGGGATTGACGGGCTGACGGGCCTGTTTCAGTGTTGAATGGCTGTGAGAAGGCAAGAGAGCTGAGTCCATAAAAGGGGAACATAAAAGCTGCTGAGGCTGGAACCTTGAGCAAACAATGAGCTGCTGAAGGGTCTCAGTGGGTCAGGCAGTGTCTGTGGGGAGAAATGGTCAGTGAACGATTTGGGTCAGGATCTTTTATCGAGACTGAAGTAGAAAGGGGTGAGGAAAGAAGTGATCTACCACCTTCTATCACTTCTTAGCTGCTCCCCCGCGGTACAGCAGTGTTAACATAGTACTTAACACAAGTACATGACGTTATTACAGCACCAGTAATCTGGGTTCAAATCCAGCGCTCTCTGGAAAGAGTTTGCATGTTCTCACCATGTCTGCATGAGTTTTGTCTGGATGTTCCAGTTTCCTCTCACCCATCAAAACATAATTGAGGTATTTGGGTGGCACAGACTCATGAGCTGTCAGGGCCTGTTACTGTGCTATGTCTCTAAATTTAAATTTAAATTCTTCCCTTATTTTTCCCTCCCCTTGATCTCACCCATTCCCCCTCCCCCGCTTGATTCTGTGCCCTTATCTAACTATTGCCTCCTGCCTTTGGGACCGTGCTCTTTCCCCCCAACTCTCCACCCCACCATTTTGTTTGAGTGTTTGCCGACATTTTTCCATACCTTGATGAAGGGCTCAAGTCTGAAATGTTGGTTATGTTTCTTCATCTTTGTTATATAAAGTGACCTGCTGAAATTCTCCAGCAACGTGTTTTAACTTTTTCATATCACTGCTTCCTATTTTATTCTTGATGAAGGGTCCTGATCTGAAAAGTTGATTAATCATATTTCTCCATGGATGCTGTCTGACCCCCGACCCCCCACCACCACTACCTCATTGTTTAACCCTGAGTCTATGAAAGGAATAGATTGAAATGTTTGTCCACTGCTGTATGCCACATTCAGGTGTATTAACACACATTGATTTGAACTTCATTATCCTGAGTCCATTCCATTAATTTGAATTTCCTTCCTGAGTTCCTTACAGAACTCAATTCCCGTATACAGAAGGCTTGTCTTAATTAAATCCAAAAGGGAGCTGAGAAGGTCAGGGAGTGGTAATAATTTGGGGGTCGCTGGGAACTGGATGGGGAAGGATGAGATGAGGATTGTGTGCAGAATGAGTGTCACCGTGGACCTGAACTTTGCCCTCTATGATTGTTGGAGATGATGGAGATGGCAGGAGCTGAAATCTGGAGCAGCACACAATCTTGTGGAGGAACTCAGCAGGTCGAGCAGTATCAGTGGGAGGAAAAGAGCAGTCAATGTCTTCAGTCAAAACCCTTCATGAACACATGTCAAGGCTTGATGAAGGCTTCTGACCCAAAATGTCGACGATCCCTTCTCTCCCACAGATGCTACTCGCCTCACTGTATTCCTCCAGCAGATGGTCTTGCGATGGTTTCTGGGTAATTTTTTGTACTTGTGTGAATGTTTTCAGTGTGAGGGGGTAAAGGACTTTGTTGCAATAAATACAAATCAAAGCAAATCTGAACAGACAGCGGAAAAACTCAGCAAGTTTGGCAGCAACTGTGGAAGGAGAGCGGTTAATGGTTCAGGCCCTCAGGCCCTCCCTCCTTCATTCCAGTGTGAACTGACAACTGTTTCTCTTTCCACTGACACGGCCTGACTATTTCCAGCATTCTCACATTAATTATCAAAAATGTATGCTGCAGGTGTTTAAAGCTTCTTATAAACCTAGTTAGGTACACAAGCGAGAAAACAGGACTGTCAGGCTAGGGAACAGCTTCTTGCTGCAGGCCATGAGACTATTGAACAATTCTGCAAACCTGTAAATTATTTTTATGCATATTTATTTTTGTTCGCTATGTATATACTGTATGATGTTTGTGTGCAGGGTTCACTGTGTGTCAGTGTGTGTGCACTATGGTCCGGAGATACACGGTTTCGTTGGATTGTATATGTACAATCAAACAACAAAAAACTTGAAGTTAAAAGATCCACGGGAGCATAAACATACAGTACAGGTGTTTTGGGTTTAAATACTATTTAGTGTGTTTTGGTAAAGTTCCACACATCGCCTTTCAATAAGATCATTGTTAAGTTTCTGCTTTAAATTTATCCCTATGTCCTCTGAATATTTGGAGCCCAGAAATCAATTGAACAACCATTCTGCACCCATGGTTCTCTGGGAAAGAGATCTCCAAAGATTCACTGATCCCAGAGTGAAGTCTCTCCCCATTTCAGTACCCAATCCTTGTCTTCAGATCATCCTGAAGGGAAGCAGCCAGTTATCCACAAATGTGCATGAGGAACTCAGCAGGTCCCACAGCATCCAGAGGAGGCACAGATATAGGCCCAACGTTTTGGGCCTGAGCCCTTCGTCAAGGTAAGAGCAAAAAGCAGGCAGGTGCCTGAATAAAAATGTGGGGGGAAGAAGGGGCAGGGGGAGGAACACAGGCCAACAGGCAATAGGTCACAGATGGATTAGATGGATACGAATAGGAAGGCAGGAGAGGAGAGCTGAGAATTGGTCGGGAGAAGGGGGAATAGCTCTGTGAATGCAGAGGTGAAGGAAGGGAGACAGGGATAAGGAATGAGAGAGGTGGAGGAGGGGGAAGATAAGGGAAACCGAAGAAGCTGATACTCATGCCCCCCGGTTGGATGGTGCTCACTCAGAAGATGAGGTGCTGTTCCTCCAATTTGTGGATGTTCTCAGTCTGGCAGTGCATGAGGCCATGGACAGGCATGTCAGCAAGGGAATGGGATGGGGAATTGAAATGGGTAGCCACTGGGAGATCCTCAACAATTGACCTTTCAGTCTGTGTCCAATCTCTCAGATGGAGAGGAGACCACAACGAGAGCACTGAATTCAATAGGAGACTACTGCAGATTCACAAGTGAAGTGTTGTTTCACTTGGATGGACAGTTGGGGGCTCTGAGTGATAGTGAAGGAGGAGGTGTGGGCACCAGTGTAGCACTTCCTGCAGTCATAAGGGTAAGGATTTATGGGGAGATTAGTGGGAAGGGGGCAAGTGGATGAGGGAATCACAGAGAGAGCAGTCCCTGTGGAAGGCAGAAAGGCAGGACCTGCTGAGTTTCTCCAGCACTTGTATGTATCACTACAATCACAGCGTCTGCAGGCTTTCTTGTTTCCCAGCCTGTTTTCCAGACTTGTTCCCACATATAAACCTTGGTGACTCCACTAATGAGCTGCTCATTAGTTTGTTATCATAACGTCTATGTGTAATGCAGGCCAGATGGCTTCCACCAGATCCACACTTCTATTAAAAGAAATGATGACACTGTTTCATCTTTGCTCCTCTGCTTCCCCCACCCCTGCAGTTCTATCCATTTGGTTCCTCAGGAGTTTGCAGAGGTTTGGTATGACACTAGACACCCTGGCAAATTTCTACAGATGAGTGACAGAAAATATGCTGACAGGCTGCATCACGGTCTGGTATGGGGACACCAATACTCCTGAGCGTAAAGTCCTGCAAAAGGTAATGGGCGCAGACCAGAACATCACAGGCAAACCCATTCCCACTATTGAGAACATCTACAGAGAACGTTGGAGTCAGGAGCCACGCCACCCAGAACATGTGCTGTTCTCACTGCTGCCATCAGGAAAGAAGTCTAGTGGCCACAAAAGTCACACCACTAGTTTCAGGGCCATCTGCTCCCCCTCCACCATCAGACTCCTCAACAATAAACTCAATCAGGGACTCATTTAAGGACTCCTACTTGTGCACCTTATTGATTTTTTAAAATTCTCTCTGTATTTCATAGTCAGTTTGCTTACATGCGTTATCTGTTTACATTTCTTTATTTGTTTACATGTATACATTGCATACAGTTTTTTTTCACTACCAGTAAGTGGTGATTCTTCCTGGCCCGCAGGAAAAAGAATTTCCGGCTTGTATATGATGTCATGTATGTACTCTGACAACAAATCTGAACTCCTACTTGTGGTGTGGGCCTGGAGAGGACAGGGGCGAGATTGAAATTACATCATATATGGTGAGAGTCTGTGTGTATAATAGTAACTGGGCCATCTGTTATTCTTCATCAAAGATTATTAGCCTCACAGTGAACTGCCATCTTCTTATCTTCATTCCAAGTCAAGTTTATTGACTTGACGAAACAGTGTTCTCCGGTCCTCGGTGCAAAACACGCAGACACACAACCAGACATAATGAACATACAGAAAAATAATACAGATTAAAATTTCAGGCTTCTGTACCTTCTACCTGAAGATAGAAGTGAGAAGACGTTGTGAACAGGATAATGGGGACCCTTGGTGATGTTGGGTGCCTTCGAGTAGATATCTGCAATGGGAGCCTGTGGTGGACTTGGCTGTGTTTGTCTCATTTGTAAGCTTCGGCATTCCCTGGTCATTTAGACTCTAAACAGACTATGATACAACAAGTCAATAACTGGAGCCCCGCCGTTTGTGAGGTTTTGGTGTAACTTTGACTGCTTGCCATGGTTCCAGCAGTTCAAGTCAAGTTTATTGTCATCTGATTGCACAAGTACAACCTGACAAGTCTGTGTGTATAATAGTAACTGGGCCATCTGTTATTCTTCATCAAAGATTATTAGCCTCACAGTGAACTGCCATCTTCTTATCTTCATTCCAAGTCAAGTTTATTGACTTGACGAAACAGTGTTCTCCAGTCCTCGGAGCAAAACACTCAGTCACACAACCAGATATAACACACATACAAACAAACAATGTACATGCAGGATAAATATTTCATCTGTACAAATGAATAAATACATGTTGTTTTGTACAAATGAGAGTCTCGGATGGTTAGTGTGAGCAGTTCCTTTGGTCGTTCAGCATTTTCATTGCCCGTGGGAAGAAGCTGTCCTCAGCCTGGTGGTTCTGGCTCTGATACTCTTGTATCTCTTCCCCAACAGGAGCAGCTGAAAGATGCTGTGTGCGGGGTGGAAGGGGTCCTCAACAATTTTGAACGTCCTCTTCAGACAATGATCCCAGTAGATCACGTTGATGGGGGAGGAGGGAGACTCCTGTGATCCTCTCTGCCACTCTTATGGTCCTATAAATTGACATCCGATCCATTTCTCTGCAGCAACCGTACCACACTGATCAGCTCCAAAGTAGCTTTGGATCAGGTGAGGATGATGTGATTTTAACTTTCCCACTTTATGCAGAATCAATCTGCAACTTTCCAAAATCTTTATCCTCCAAAAATTCCACCTTCTTCCACAATCCTTGAAGTTCATCAGCGGCCGCTTCATCTTCCCGAGCTTTGGATTCCTAGCCCTAAACCTCTCTGCCTCTCTCCTGCTGCCTTCTTCCCAAACGTGCTCCTCAACACTGACCTCTCTCTCCGAGCGTCTGTCCAGTGTTCATCCGTGTGGTCCAGAGTCAGACTGGATCACTGCTCTGAAGTCATGAGTCATTGTGTTTGGAGGGGCCAGACCAGTGAGCAAATACCACCTCCCTCATTTGTTGTTCCCTTGCATTGCTGGCTACCAATGAAACTGGGAGGTTGAAAGGAAAGTTATGCACTTTCTGGGCTCCCCTGTTATTCCCAGAACAACATATGCAAGAAAAAGATAGGAGTAGGCTGCAAGAGCAGGGATGTGATATTGAGATTTTATAAGGCACTGATGAGACCTCACTTGGAGTAATGTTAGCAGTTTTGGGCTCATTGTTTAAGAAAGAATGTGCTGACGCTGGAGAGGGTCAAAGGAGGTTCACAAGGATGATTGCAGGAGTGAAAGGGTTATCAGACACACCCTCTTTGAAACATTTCGAATGTTGAAAGGCAGGGGCAGAGTAGATGCAGAAATGTTCTTTCCCTATTGTGGGTCCAGGACAAGAGATCAAAACTTAAGGATTGAAGGACATCAACTTAGAACAGAGATGTGGAGGAATTTATTCAGCCAGAGGGTGGTGAATCTGTGGAATTTGTTGCCATGGGCAGTTGTGGAGGTTGGGTCATTGGACATATTTAAAGCAGAGATTGATAGATTATTGATTAGCCAGAGCATCAAAGGTTATGGGGAGAAGGCCGGGCAGTGGGGCTGAGTGGAGAAATGGATCAGTTCATGATTAAATGGTGGGGCAGACTCGATGGGCTAAATAGCCTATTTCTGCTCCTAGCCTTATGGAAAACGCAGGCGTTTGGGAAGGGAACGAGAAGAAGAAGAAGTACAGAGTTTAAGATTCACGAAGACCTGTGCTGGAGGCTTTATTCCATCGCCCCACCCCCAACACTCAGACCCACAAAAGCAATCAGTGCACACTTGTATTGAACAGGTTCCTTTTGTAGCTGGAAACAATGTGGTTGAGTTAGTTACGTGGAGTCTGACGCACACCATCTGGTCAATAGCATCCTGTACCCTCGCTCTTTGAAGGACAACTGGTGGAGGGTGATGAGGGGAGGAAGAGGCTCTTGTTGTGTCAGGTCCAGAATGGTGCCGGAGAGCTGGGGAAAGGATGCCGATCAGACCGGCATTATGCAAAGAGAGAGAGAGAGAGAGAAAGCCTTCATGGAGGGGAGAGATGCAGAGCCGCCAATTAATCAAAGGAGCTGTGCAGAGCGACTGTTCATCTGTCTTGTTCTCAGAGGGGTGCAGGGTCTTGCTTGTCATATGCTGGGGGAGCTGAACAACAGGCTGGCTAATTAGTACAGCACCGTGAGCCTTAATTACCTTACAGTGGCAGCCCACAATAGGTAAAGACCTCATAGTCTGCATGACCATCACCACACCTAAGGTGCAAGACCTTTCAACACATACAGTGACACTGAGTTGAACCTACCTCAACAGTTATGTATAAATGAGCTATTATTTTTCCCCTGGTAAATGCAGCATATTCAGTTTATTTTGGGGATAACTGTCATTTCAATTATTTGAAAGTAAATAGACCATGGACTATTAACTCAGGGGTGAATCAACAGTGGAAGAATTATATGCTGTATAGAGGCATGAAAACACCTTTTATCCCAGCTTCTCCATCCTAACCATTGGTTCCATTTGCTTGCATTCAGCTCATACCCCTCTAAACCAGAAGTAGACACAAAAGTCTGCAGAGACCCTGGTTGATGTAAAAACACAATGCTGGAGAAGCAGGTTAAACAGATACAGAATCAGAATTTATTGAAATGAACAAGTCACGAACTTCATTATTTTGTGGCAGCGTCACAGTGGAAATATTCACACAAAGCACCTTACAGTGATAAATAAAAAATAGCACACAAAAAGTAAGGCAGTCTCTGTGTTTCATCGATTATTCAGAAATCTGATGGCAGCGGGTATGAAGCTGTCCTTGGGCTGCTGAGTGCTTGTTTTCGGGCTCCTGTTCCTTTTTCCCAATGGTACAAGAGTGAAGAGGGAATGGCCTAGTATGGTGGTGGTTCTTGAGGATAGAGGCTGTCTTCTTAAACACCGCCTCTTGTAGATGTCTACAATGGAGTGAAGTCTGGTGCCTGTAATCTTGCAGGCCGAGTTAACAACCCTCTGGAATTTATTCTTGTCCTGAGCGTTGGACATCTCTGTGCCAGACAATGATGCCACCAGCCAGAATACTCTCCACGGTAGCCTTGATGAAGGGCTCAAGCCCAAAATGTTGGTTATCCATCTTTATCTTTGCTGTATAAAGTAGTGTTTGACCTGCCAAGTTTCTCCAGGATTGTCTTTTTACAATTTCCTCTAAATCAGCCATTCTCAATGAGGGTCATATGACACCCCCCCCACCCCCCACCCCCCCACCTTGGCACCACCAAGGACAAGGGTTTTTTTGCACAGGGAGCACAGACTGATATCATAAAATAATTTTTATGTAGTTAGGAGAGAGTACGGAAAAAATCAACTAAACGACTGCTTCACAGGGGAAAGGGGCCCATAAACTTTGAGTGGAGTCTGAAGGAGGCCACAGCCAAAAGTAAATATTGAGAAGGGCTGAACTAAGAAATGAATCTTAGTTAGAAGTTATATTAGTGTCATGGAGTTCTACAGCATGGAAACAAGCCCTTCAGCCCAGCTTTTCAATGTTGACCACTGACCAATTGCTTGAAAGCAAGCATGTCCTTTATTTGGGCAAGGAAATCTAACTCTCCCCAATGCTCCAGTGCTCTCTTCCTCAGTCCCCATGAGTTGCAGTAAGATACCTTGATCCATTGATGCATGACAAGTGGATCTGTGGCCTCACACGTTCAATTCTGACCTTGGGTGTTGTTTGTGTGGAATTTGCATGATCTCCCTGTGACCACGTGGGTTTCCTCCCACATCCAAGCATGTGTGGGTTGGAGGGTTTATCGGCTGGGCATGTAAACGAGCGGCAGAATGGTGGAATCTGGAGGTGAGATAATGAGAAAGTGCGGAAAATAAAACCAATTCGGAGAGCAGCAGCTACGATCAAGGATCCACACCAGCCAACACACATTCTACTCTTGCTACTGCCATCAAGAGGTCTTGTTGCCTCAAGACTTGCACCACTAGGTTCAGGAACAGCCACTACTCCTCCACCATCAAACTCCACCACAACAAACTCAATCACAGACTCATTTAAGGACTCTTACTTGTGCACTTTATTGAATATTTCTACTTATCAGAATCAGAATTTATCGTCATGGTCATGCCACGAGCGCCATTAGAGTGCAAACATTGCTATAAATTACATTTCAAAAATAAATTAATAGGGCTAGAAAATCGGAGAAAGGGTGGTAGTCCCTGTGGTTCTTTGTCCATCTGGAAATCTGATGGCAGAGGGGAAGAAGGTGTGCAGGGAATTCTGTATTTGCATAGTCAGATTGTTTATATTTCTCTTGTCTACTTAACTTTCTTCTTAAGTACAGTTTACAGTTACCGTTAATTTAGAATTCTGCCTGGCTCGCAGGAAAAAGAATTATCATGGTTGTATGTGATGCCAAGTATGATTTTTATCCAGAAATAAATGAAAAATTCTGTAAAGAAATTTGCATACTTACCTCCAGAGTGGTCGTTCACACAGAACATTTCCTAAGCACTTTTACACTGCCTTCCCGTGTTGTGGAGTTTGTCGGAGAGTGAACGTGGTATTCATTAGCCCAATTTTTTATGGCGTGTCTGTGGTCAATTTACACTGCAGCCACCTCTGTAAAAATGTGGAGGGATTTTGGTGATGGAATTTAGCAAATACATTCTGTCAGGATATTTTTACTCTGCCAGCAGAGCAGAACATTCGCAGAATTTTTCTGCTTCTCAGCGGCTGTGTTAAAGTGCCTATATATGTACTTTGATGCTAAGTTTGAACTTTAAACTTTGAAGTTTAGGTCAGATGAGTTTGGATATAGTTGCCTGATAGTATGGACTTGGTGAGGCCATGGCCTCATTACTGTGCTGAATCTTTCAACGTTTCCTGGACTGTAATGGTGGATCTGGCATGGCTCTATGACCTTTGCTTCTGTACTCCAACCCTCTCCAAAACAAGGTCAATCAATATTTATTTATCTTTCGCTTTGTACTTTAATTTTAATTTAGACATACAGCACGGTAACAAGTCTTTAGGCCCGCGCTGTCCAAATACACCCGTGTGACCAATTAACCTACTCACCCTGTACATCTTTGGAACATGGAAGGAATCGGGAGCCCCTGGAGGAAACCCATGCAGTCACGGGATGAACATTCAAATTAATTTCAGACAATGGCTGTACTGTAATAGCATTGAGCTCACTGTGTCACCCCATGATAAACATTTTTTTCTGTATTATGGCACATTGTGTGTAATTTAATTTTTTTCCTTGTCCTTGGTGTTTCTTTGTGTGTGTGTGTATGTGTGTGTGGCTCCAGCAAGATAGAATATCAGTGCATCAATACCTTGTTTATGACAATAAACTCTCTTCTCCTATTGAAAGAAGAGATGATGTAGCAAACAAAAGCTGGCATCCACAACCCAACCAGCCAATAACTGCACCTATCAGAGAACTATCCTCAACGGCGGCACGGTTCATGTAGTGGTTGGAACGATGCTATAACAGTGCCAACGACCTGGGTGTGAACCCAGCGCTGTCTATGAGAAGTTTGTACGTTCTCCCATGTCTGCATGGGCTTTTCCTGGGTGTTCCAGTGTCCTTCCACCCACCAAAAGGTACAGTGTTTGTATAGGTTCATCGAGTCCACGCTGCTGAAGATCCAGCTGCGCTGGATGGGTCACGTCTCCAGAATGGAGGACCATCGCCTTCCCAAGATCGTATTATATGGCGAGCTCTCCACTGGCCACCGTGACAGAGGTGCACCAAAGAAAAGGTACAAGGACTGCCTAAAGAAATCTCTTGGTGCCTGCCACATTGACCACCGCCAGTGGGCTGATAACGCCTCAAACCGTGCATCTTGGCGCCTCACAGTTTGGCGGGCAGCAGCCTCCTTTGAAGAAGACCGCAGAGCCCACCTCACTGACAAAAGGCAAAGGAGGAAAAACCCAACACCCAACCCCAACCAACCAATTTTCCCTTGCAACCGCTGCAATCGTGTCTGCCTGTCCCGCATCGGACTGGTCAGCCACAAACGAGCCTGCAGCTGACGTGGACTTTTTACCCCCTCCATAAATCTTCGTCCGCGAAGCCAAGCCAAAGAAGAAAGATTGGGTGCAATTGGGTGGCTTGGGTTTAAATAGCCGTAAACGGCATCTACCATGCTGTGAATAAAGTACTTTCAAAAACGCTCTCCCCTTATCACGACCCAGTTTCTTTCTCTTCGGATGCAGATTGGCCTGCTGAGTTTCTCCAGAATTTCTGTGTTTTTACTACAATCACTGCATCTGCAGACTTTTGTGTTTCACTCAAAGATGACCATAATTGGACATAGATGGGAGGACAGGAGAGGAAAGGTGAGAATAGATCGAGGGAGGAGGGGGTTTAATCTAGGCCCTTTATCGTGAAAATTAGCAATTTGTAAAGATAGGTTTCTTCAGCTTTTAAGACTCCACTTACCTGCATAAAAAGTCCAAAGTTGGATTGGCTGGTCCAACGAGCTCCAGGTTCCCTTCACCAAATGTGGAATTGTCAGAGGTGGAGTGAAGTCACTCCGCCTCCTGTGTAAAAGGATTGCCGCTGAAAGTGGCTGCAAAGGGGGAGGGCTGATGATATCGCGATGACATTGTCAGCCTGCGACCCATGCACAAATTTTTAAGTGGAAAAAAAACAGTGCTGGAGAAACTCAGCAGGTCAAATAGAGTAAAAACTCACAATGCTGGACCCATCTGCGAACTCGACGCTTTCACTTCCCGCTGCATACGTTCCACGTCACGATGGCGGGTGGTGCTACTGCCTTCACCTTCGGAAGCCAGCTCAGGAATCTCCCTGTGTGAAAGGTCTGCCCGATCTGCATTTTTCCGTCCTCTGCATAAAAGGTAAATTCGCCTTTTTTTAAATGAGCAGGCGATAATGCGGCTTTTGTGCAAAAAAACCCCTTCTGAGTATGTAGAGCTGAAGAAGACAGAGGGAAATAGACCTCCCACCTATGACCTGTTGGCCTGTGCTCTTCCCCCTGCCCCTCCTCCCCTCTCCCCCCACGTTTTAATTCAGGCATCTGCCTGCTTTTTCTTACACCTGACAAAAAGTCCAGGCCCGTTACCCTTTCTGTAGATGCTGCGCGACCTGCTGAGAGTCTCCAGCCTATTTGTGTACTGCAACAGGAGGCAAATTCCTGTGGACGGTAGGCAGACTTGCCCAGCTATGCTTCGAGCAGCCAGCTTTTCTCGATGTCAACAGCTTGTCCCTCCCTCAGGGAGCCCGTCCAGTTAGGAAGTGCCTCTGCAAAGTGGCTCCCAGGGGCTCAATATACAGACATAAGAACCTGCTGTATCTCACCCCATTCACAGGCATGACATTATTATCATACCTCAGAACCCCTAATTGGTTGATTGCTGCTTAATTTATGCACACAATCAGCTCATTTATCATTCTCTTGCCTTGTAAGGCTTCTCTGCTGCTCTTTTGACTGAGGTGAAGGGAGGATTTATTTCCTGGAGTAACAAGAGTTGTACAGCCATCGGAAGAGGCTCTTGTGCATATTTGAGGAACAGCACCTCATATTCCGTCAAGGCCCCCTCCAACCATACAGCATTAACATCGATTTCTCCGGTTTCCGTTATCACCCACCTCCACCCCTTGTTGATCCCCTTCCCCTCTCCCTGTTCCCTTTTCCTCTCACTCTGTCTCTCTCTATATCTTTCTCTGTCTAAGTCAACTCTGCTTTCTTAGATCTACCCCTCCCCCGATCAGTTCTCACCTTTCCTCTCCTGTCCTCCCATCCATGGCCTCTGAGTGAAACACAAAAGTCTGCAGATGCTGCGATCGTAGTAAAAACTCAGAAAACCCATCCGGTCTGGAAGCAACCATAGGAGGTAGAGATATATTGTCAACATTTTGGACCTGATTCTTTCTTTATACGTTGAAGAAGGGCTCAGACCTGAAACGTTGGCGATATATCTTTACCCTCCTACGGTTGCTGTGAGACCTGCTGAGTTCCTCCAGCAATTTCAGTTTTTATTATAATTATACCCTTTTGCCTATTGGCCTGCACTCCTCCCCCTTGATATTCGGGCACCTGCCTTCTCTTTGCTCATATCTTGAAGAAAGGGTCAACACGGTAGAAGCCGATTCTGGCCACTTAAATTTGTTCTACCCAAAATTCTTTGGCTTGGCTTCGCGGACGAAGATTTATGGAGGGGTAATGTCCACGTCGGCTGCAGGCTCGTTTGTGGCTGACAAGTCCGATGCGGGACAGGCAGACACAGTTGCAGCAGTTGCAAGGGAAAATTGGTGGGTTGGGGTTGGGTGTTGGGTTTTTCCTCCTTTGTTTTTTGTCAGTGAGGTGGGCTCTGTGGTCTTCTTCAAAGGAGGTTGCTGCCCGCCGATCTGTGAGGCGCCAAGATGCACGGTTTGAGGCGATATCAGCCCACTGGCGGTGGTCAATGTGGCAGGCACCAAGAGCTTTCTTTAGGCAGTCCTCGTACCTCTTTGGTGCACCTCTGTCTCGGTGGCCAGTGGAGAGCTCGCCATATAACACGATCATGGGAAGGCGATGGTCCTCCATTCTGGAGACATGACCTACCCAGCGCAGTTTGATCTTCAGCAGCGTGGATTCAATGTTGTCGGCCTCTGCCATCTCGAGTACTTCGATGTTGCAGATGAAGTCGCTCCAATGAATGTTGAGGATGGAGCGGAGACAACGCTAGTGGAAATGTTCTAGGAGCCATAGGTGATGCCAAAATTACACCCACATTAACCTACTAACACCCCATATGTCTTGAAGCATGGGAGGAAACCAGAGCACCCGGAGGAAATCTACACAGATACAGGGAGAATGTGCAAACTCCTTACAGACCCGGGTCGAACCCGATTCGAACCCGGGTCGCTGGCACTGTAACAGTGTCGCTCTAACTGCTACACCCTCCCCCCCCCCACCCCATTCTTAACCTTTTTTTGACTGTTGCTTCCCTAGGACTGTTCAAAATTTATGGGCCCCCTTCCTTGTGAAGCAGTCAAGTAAGTTTTGGTTTCTTCCATACTACTCTCCTACCATTGAGATTGGTTGAGCTACACTATCCGTGCCTCCCACCCCTATAACAAGCACACAGACCACCAGTGTTGGGGAGGGGTCCATGTCTAGGCCCTTTGCTTGTCCAGTAATGGGAGTTTTGTGTTTGTTTTGGTGGAAGGGGAGTGGGTGGTGGGAACATTATTTTGTTTGGTGGACCAAAGTTGCCAAGCTCTCCCTGACTCCCACCTCCTTGGCCAAGACCCCCAACACTGCCAACTGTTGACAGTTAACCCTGCGAAGCACAGGTTGAGAACTCTGGTTTGGGGAGATTGGAGGCCTCTCCGTGGATCAATGTGTTCAGGGTGAACCCATCAGGAGGATAGGATCAAAGCCAGCACCACCAGGCTGAGGAACAGCTCCTTCCCACGGGCAGTGAGGATGCTGAACGACCAAAGGAAAGGCTCACGCTGACCACCCGAGATTGTCATATTCATAAAACAATATTTATTTATTTTTATAGATGAAATCTTTGTCCTGCATATGAATTGTTTGTCTGTATGTGTTGTGTCTGCATGTTTTGCTCCGAAGACTGGAGAACGCTGTTTCGTCGTGTTGTACTTGTGCATTCAGATGTCAATAAACTCGACTTGACCATTAACCCATGATTCAGGAAGTAAGTGCTGCTTCTGATCCCCAGTTGAGAACCTGATTGGGAGGGCTACCCATCGCACAGTGTGGTGGTCATATTAACCAAGGCTTCTAAATCAGCTGTCTGATTTGCAGCTGAAGCTCAAATCTAATCTATTCTCCAGAACTTTGATCAGTATTAGCATTTTACACACACATAAACACCTTTTCATTCTAGGCAGTTGCATGCAGTCCATGGTAAAATCTGGGGTAATCTGAGGCTCTGTGTAAGCACCAATTATTGAGTCATTGAAATGCAAATTCTGACCTGGATAACCAGCTCCGCCTGCAGCTCTCATCCTTCTGGCTTCCAGCAGCTACAATCACCTCAAGTCATGGAATGGTACAGTGCAGAAACAGGCCTATCACCACAACACCTTGATGAAGGAATCGGTCCAAAACGTCGACTATTCTTTCTCTCCCATTGATGCAGCTTGACAAGCGGAAATCTTCCAGCTGATTTCTTGTTACCCCTTCAGCTGAACTTGTAAATGGCTATTAAGAGTTACCTATTTGAGAACAAAAGGCATAAGAAATAGGAGCAGGAGTCAACCATCCAACCTGTCGAGACTGCTCCGCCATTCAATGAGATCACAGCTGATCTGGCTGTGGACTCAGCTCCACCTACCTGCCTGTTCCCCATCACCCTTAAGTCCCCTACTCTGCAAAACTATCTTCAATATATTTAATGAGGAAGTCTCTACTGCTTCAGTCTGGTCAATTCATTATTCAGTTCTGGTCACCTCATTATAGGAAGGATGTGGAAGCTATGGAGAGGGTGCAGAGATTTACCAGGATGTTATCTAGATTGGAAAATATCTTTTGAGGCAAGGTTAGCAGAGCTGGGACTTTTCTCTTTGGAGTGCAGAAGATTTAATAGAGGTCTACGAGATTATGAGAGGCACATATAGGGTGGACAGCCTATATGTTTCCCAGGGCAAGATTTGCAAACACCAGAGGACATGTGTACAAAGTGAAATTTAGGGGAGACATTGGGGTAAGTATTTTATGCAGAGTTGTGGGTGCCTGGAATGCCTTGACAGGGATGGTGATGGAGGCTGAAACATTATGGGCATTTAAGAGACTCTGAGGCAGGCACACGGATGGAGGAAAAATAGAGGGTTACGAGGTAGGGAGGGTTTAGTACTTTTTTAAGGAGTACGTGCGTCAGAATGCCATTGAAAGCTGAAGGACGTGTATGTCCTCCCCTTCCTTGGGTAGAGAATTCCACAGATTCACCACTCTCTGGGAGAAGCCATTCCTCCTCATCTCTGTCTTAAATCTACTTCCCCCAACCTTGAGGCTGTTTTCCCTAGTTCTAGTCTCACCTCCCAGTGAAAACAACCCCGCTGTTCCTAGCTCACCTGTCCCTTTCATTAGTTTATCTCTCTCTATAAGATCTCCACCCCCCCCCCAGCCCCTCCTCCCTCCCGGTCTTATATCTTTCCAAACTCCAATGTTCCAGTTCCCCAATCTTTTGTGCCTAATATCTCCCTAAATATTGAACCATGCAATGAGATATTAGGTAAGAGATTTTTAAAGGTCAACTGAGAGGTTAACTCATTCTAATCCCCAAACCTAGAGACTGTGACCCACAGTTCTAGTCTCACCTACCAGTGGAAACTACCTCCAACTTAGCTGTTTCATGATTTTATGTTTTTTAAAATTCCTGCTCATTCTTCTGAAGTCCAGAATATTCCAAGGTGTCTCAATGTTGGTCCAAATATCTTTTAAACATTGTACTCGTACTCACCTTTACCACTTCCTCTGACATCTTGTTCTACACACCCACCACACTCTGTGTGAGGAAGATGCTCCTCAGGTCTCTTTTAAATCTTTCCCCCTCACCTCTAACCTATGCCCTCTCATTTTACATTCACCTCCCCTGGAATGAAGGGATTAACATATGTGGAACGCTTGATGGCTCTTGGACTGCACTCCTTGGAGTTCAGAAGAATGAGCAGGGACCTCATGGAAGCATTTTGAATGTTGAAAGGCCTGAACAGAGTAGATGTTGCAAAGTTGTTTCCCATGTTGGGGGAGTCTCGGACAAGAGGGCACAACTTCAGGATTGAAGGGCACCCATTTAAAATAGAGGTATGGAGGAATTTCTTTATCCAGAGAGTGGTGAACCTCTGGAATTTGATACCATGGGCAGCTGTGGAGGCCATTTCGTTGTGTGCATTTAAGGCAAAGATTGATAGGTATCTGAATAATCAGAGCATCAAAGGTTATGGGGAGTGGGGCTGAGTGGGAGGATGGATCAGCTCATGATGGAATGGTGGAGTGGACTCAACAGGCCAAGTGGCTTACTTTAACTCCTATATCTTATGGTTTTATGGAAATAGATTGACCATTTACCTTATCAATATCCCTCATGGGTTTATAAACCTCCATAACGTTGCCCCTACAGTGGTCCAAGGTGGAAAGCAGCAGTTTATCCACCATTTCCATAGAACTGCGTATGAATGGTGGGTTGGTGATTAGTGTTAACTGGTTGGGCTGTAGTGCCTGTTACCATGTTCTATCTCTCGATGACTTCTACCAAGCCTTCTGGGAGTGAACCCCACATTCCCCATTCTCTGGGGAAAGAAGCTCCTCCTGAGTTTGTTCGTGAATTTATCTTTCCCGAATTTATCATTGAAGTTCCTAACTTCCAAGTGGAAACCTCTCCAGCTGCTCTACACCCACATCCAATTGACCAAACCCTGTAAAGGCCTCAGTCTGGCCAATCATTGCACATAGAATACTTTAATCTCTGGCATCCTTCTAAAGTTCTTTTGTTGTCATTTAACAATACATAAAAATGTAATATACATGATATTCTTCAACTTTTGTCTGCTGTAAGGCAAACCAAGAGTTTCCATTAGCATTGCCCAGCACACCAAACAGTAAGAGCCCATGAATTTGCCTCCAGCGCTCCTGCAGTTTCTGCAGATGCTCCTGTTCGATCCATCGGCAATTCGAGCTCCAGATCCAAACCTCTGACACAATCAGGAAGATGTTTGGCACCTGAGGCCCTTCGGGAGCCCTTCTTGCCCTCAGTACCCTCTCGAATCCCAGTTCCAAAAACTGGTTTCCATGAGCCAGTCGCCAGCAGCCTTTGTGAGTGCTTTAGTTGTAAGTTGGCAACAGCCCAGAGCCTGTGCATTCCTCTTTTATTTAAAGAACATAGAACATTACAGCACAGTACAGGCCCTTCAGCCCACAATGTTGTGCTGACCTATATAAACTTACTCAAAAACTAAAACTTGGTGACTGTGTTTAGTAGGAGGGTTAAATTAATATGTTTTTTTTTCTTTTTTTTTTCTTGCTGTTTTTACAACTAGAAGTGATTGGTCTATTTAGATCATCACAATACCTGTATTAAAATAGGAGGTGAAAATTCTCATAAGGATTTTTCACCCTTTTTGAGAATTATATAATTGATATGTGGCTCATATTCTGTATTGCATTGTATAAAACCTATATAATTAATTAATAAATATTTAAACAATTATATACATGTAACATTTCTCTATATCAAATTAATTCAAATATTTTAAGAAGAAAAACAAAACTAAACCTTCCCTGCCCCATAAATTTCTATTTTTCTTTCATCCATGTCCTTATTGTACCAGCCTCCTCCACCACCCCTGGCAATGCATTCCAGGCACCCATCGCTCTGTGTGTAAAAAAAACACTCCTGATGTCTCCCCTCAACTTTCCTCCCCTCGCTTTGCCCAGGTGTCCTTTGCTGTTTGCAGCTCTACCCCTGGGAAACTGGTGCTGGCTGTGCACCCTGTTTCTGCCTCTCATAATTTTATAGGCCTCTATTAAGTCTCCCCTCACCCTTCTTTACTCCAAAGAGGAAAGCCCTAGCTCTGCTAAACTGTAGCCTCTGCTATATTTATTTCTGTTGTAAACAGTTAACTCCACAATTTGCTTTGCATTGACAGAATGTACAAATGAATATGACAAAGAATTTGCACTGTATCTATATTTTTGTGTGTGTGTGTGTGTGTGTGTGTGTGTGTGTGACCAACTATTGGTGCAGACTTTGTGGGGGGTTACTGGAGAGATGAACCCTTTGAAGGTCAGCATAAAAGGTCAAAGATTAGAAGCTTATCACTTACTTTCCTGGTACACATTAGCCTTTGTGTTCACTGTAATTAATGGAAGGGGAGAACTCTATGTCACAATGTGTCAAATGTCCAGCTTTAACTCGAGTCTGAGGTCACTTTTTTTCTCGTACAAACTGCAACTGTGAATATATATATATCTCCTTTGATATTTACGATCTCTTTTTCTGTGTTTCACTTGTGGTCATGTAAGCTTCAAGGTTTAAGGTTCCTTTAATTGTCAGGCATAAAATGTAATATACAGGATCTACTTTAACTTCTGCCTGATGCAAGGCTGCAAGATTCACCGTTAGTGACACCTGGCGCCCCTTACAGTATGAGAGAAAGAGAAGCAAAAGAGAGTCTCTTGAAGTTGTACTTGTTTGTCTGCAGCTAATAAGAATATCCATACATTTGCACATTGTACTTATGTATTTGAAAATAAAGTCTCATTGGACATTGAGATGCGTTCTGATGGTGGCATCAAGGGCATACCGTGAATTTGGAGGGTCTGGGGGTCTTCTATGGCCTGGGAGGCCAGTGCAGAGCCTGACCATTGAGCACAGTGCTGGAGTCCTGAGATTCCCCAGAACTCATTAGTAACAATGCCCTTTTCTGTCTTGCTCTCTAGGGGTTCCAGGGAGGACTGAGACAGATGGCCACGGATCCAATCTAATCTGGGGGAGGGGTGGGTGGGGTTTGGTCGGTGCGCAGAGGGGAGACGGTCCTTCTGACTTTGCCCCTGTTAACAGGTGAAGGGAGGCACATTCCCACGCACGGTCAGCCCCCACCCCCATGCTCACCAGGGACATTAATTGCTCATCATCTGGAGGGCTACAAATGTGGCTGGAAAGAATGGCTCAATCTTACACATTGCCTCACTCAGCGGAAACAAGGATTTAAATTTACTCACTAGTCTGTGAAGAAAAAGCTAGAATATCGGATGCAAGCAACAGACTTCTAGTTTAACTTGGGCATTGTGTTCAGTGCAGACACGTGCTGAAGGGCATGTGCTGCACTATAATGGTTCTATATTTTGGGAGGCAGCCCACGGAATAACTGAGTATTGGGGATGGGATAATCGAAATTACACAGTTGTGGATGGGAGTCCATGGGAATGGGGAGCATAGAAGGCACAGCTTTGAACCACAAATCTTGATGCTGATTGCCTTTCATTTTTAGTTCTGTGTTTCCCCTGTCCCAACTCAGGAACACGTCAGCTTTGAGACGTGGGCTGTTTGCATCACAGCCCGGCTTGGGAATTCTAGTGCCCAGGGACACAGAAGGCTGCAAAACATAGCCAGGCCCATCACAAGCTGTGACCTCCTATCCATTACAGGCATCTATGTGAGATGCTGTCTCAAAAAGCCAGCCAATATCATATAGGCCCCCATCACCTTAGCCCCAACCTCTTCTCACTCCTACCTTCAGGCAGAAGGTACAGAAGCCTGAAGACCAGCACCTCTAGGTTCAAAAACAGTTTTTTCCTAACAGCTATCAGGCTCTTGAATCTCCCCTTGTTACACTAATCACTGACACCACAATAGGACTGTCTGCACTATTGCAAAGTCATTTTCGTTGCACGAGGATAACTGTGAATATTTATTATCTCTCTGAAATATATATTGTCTCTTTTAATTTAATTCATTTAGTTTATTACGATAGTTTTTCATTACAAGTACCTGTTTGGCTGTAGCAAGTAAGTATCTCAGAGCATGTGTATGTTGTACAATGTGTATGACGATGAACCCATTATCTTGATCTTTCTCAGGAGAACTTGTGGCCACTGTGATGATGAGTTCCAACAAATGGCTGCGCCTGTATAACCATGTGCTTGTAACAAGCTTGTCGGCCGCTTCAGGAGCCGTAGGGTTTTGAGTTTTGATTAGCGCTAGTGTAGTGTTGAAGTGAAGGTTGAGCTTGCAGTGAACCAGCCGGTGGTCAGTGTGGCATTCCGCGCTGGGCACGACCCTGGTGTGGCGCACATCTCGTTTGTCTCTTTCTCGCACCAGGACGTAGACCAGGAGGTGCCAGTGTTTGGATCGGGGATGCATCCAGGTAGTCTTCAGGCTGTCCCTCTGCTGAAAAAGGGTGTTTGTAATGACAAGCCGCTGTTCTGCGCAGAGCTCCAACAGGAGGCACCCGTTGTCGTTGCACTTGCCGACACCATGCTTGCCCAGGATTCCTGGCCAAGTTTCTGAGTCTTTGCCGACGCGAGCGTTGAAGTCGCCAAGGATGACAACCTTGTCGACTGTAGGGGTGCTTTGAATGAGGTTGCGCAGATCAGTGTAGAACTTGTCCTTTTCTGCTGGTTCCGCCTGGAGGGTTGGAGCATAGACACTGATGAGGGTGATGCGACGCTTGTTTTGAAGGGGGAGTCGCATGGACATGATCCGGTCCGAGAAGCCTGTCGGGAGGTTTTCGAGTTTGGAGGCAATGGAGTTCTTGACAATGAAGCCTACACCAGATAGGCGTCGTTCATCCATAGGCTTGCCAGACCAGTAGAGTGTGTAGCCTGCGCCGCGTTCTTGGAGGCTGCCTACATCTGCAAGACGGACTTCACTGAGAGCGGCTATGTCGATGTCAAGTCTGAGGAGTTCATGTGCGATGAGGGCAGACCGACATTCAGGTCGGTGGCTGTCAGCCTTGTCTAGCATGGTTCTGATGTTCCAGCATGCTAGCTTGAGTTTGTGAGCATCTTTTGAGGGGGAGGACGTGGAGGGGGAGGACGTGGACATCTCCTCGGGCCTGCGCAAAGGAGCTTTTAGGTGGAGTGCAGTGTGCGCAGTACTGGCCCCACCCGTAACACCCATGGTTCGTGTGCCATGGCCAAGCAAGCTGGGATGTGGCAGCGAGGTCCTTGGGTCACAGGTTTTATATCGGAGTGGCCTTCTCTTATGTTCGTTTCTTACATCCTGGGCTGGAGGGGCCTGCCTCCCCTCCTAGGTCAGACCATATCTGGTCGCAATCCAACCTGTTGGCCTCCGCCTGCTTCTCGGGGCCTCCGCCTGCTTCACTCTGCCGATGCCGGGGCCACCGCTTCCCCCTCGCTTTTGCCCGGATCAGGGCCGCCGCCGCCTACCCTATGCCCGGACCAGGGCCGGGGCCGCCGCTCCATTACCCCTCCATTAATCTTTGTCCGTGAAGCCAAGCCAAAGAAAAAGTGTAGTGTTAGCACAACTCTATTGAAGCACCAGTGATCCGGTTCAAATCTGCCTCTGTCTTTAAGAAATGTGTACATTCTCCCCGAGTCTGCATGGGTTTCCTTCAGGTGCTCCAGTTTCCTCCCACTCTTCAAAAGCATACCAGGGATTTTAGGTCAATTGGGTGTAATTGGGCGACATGGGCTATGGGCCAAAAGGGCCTGTCACCGTGCTGTATGTCTAAATTTAAAATGTAAAATTTAATGGTAGTGACAGCAGAGACTTGTTACCCCGAGCTGCTGGAGTAAAAGTTCAAAGTTCAGATTTATTTTTAGGGTACATCCAAGACTTCACATACACCCCTGAGAATCATTTTCCTGTGGGCCAGGCAGAATTTCCACTGTCGGCAGTGCAAAAAGTGTAATTAAGAAAAGATTCATAATTATCAGAGAGAAATGTAAACAAGAAGCAAGTGCAAACAAACATGATTGTGCAATTCAGAAAAAGAATATTCAGTAATAAATAATGCGTAAAGTAAGAATTCTTCAGTGAGGAGTAAAACCCGAAAGTCTGCAGACACCGTGACTGGAGAAACTCAGCAGGTCGAACAGTGTCCTTTATGTAGCAAAGATACACAACTAATATTTTGGGCATGAGCCCTTCAAGGTATAAGCAAAATGTTGGCATGCATCCGAACAAAATGGTGTGGGGGGAGGGGTGGGGGAGGAGCATGATCCCAAAGGCAGGTAATAGGAATAAGGGAGAGAGGGCACAGAGCATGAAATGGGAGGAGGGACGTCTCTGTGAATGGAGAGGGAAGGGGTGGAGAGCTGAGGGAAGAAGACGGGGGGAAAGGAAAGGGAGGGAGAATGGAGAGTAGGCAGAAACCGAAGTCTTGGATTGAGTTTGTTGTTGATGATTGTGATGGTGGAAGGGTCTTGTGGCACCTATACCTCCTTCCTGAAGCTTCACTGATTTATTTGTACCCACTGAACCTCCAGTCTGTGGATTACAGACTCCCACTTCTGAAAGACTTTTCATGTCCTTTTCAAGGTGTCAAATGTCAGACATGAAGAGGATGCATACAGTGAATGACGAGCCTCTTAAAAGCAGTGATATGCAGAGGGATCTGAGGGTCAAGGTCCATAGCTATTGAAAGAGGCCACACAATTAGATAGGGCAGTAAAGGAGACTTATGGAATGTTTGGTTCATTGGGCGGGCCACTCAGGGCATTAGTAAGCAAGTAATGTTGCATCTGTATGAACCTTTAGTTTGACCACAATTGGAGTATTGTGCGCAATTCTGATTGCCCCATTATAGGAAGGATGTGGAGGCTTTGAAAAGGTGAAACAGTTGGTTTTTGCATCATTTAGAGCAGCCATTCTCAACCTATTTTGGCTTTGCTCTCTGCCCCCCCCCCACCCCCCACCCCTCCCCATGAACTCTGCTCACTTACATCTGGAATTATTGTCCTTTACCTGCTAACCTGGTCACACCCACGCCGATATAATGACCCAGAAAGTGCACCAGTCCTTAGAAGCCTGAGGACATTCACCATGTCACCCTGAACAACTCCTACAAGGGTACCTGTCAGGGTGCATCACTGCGTGGGACGAGAGCTACTCTGCTCAAAACCACAAGAAGCTGCAGAGGGTTGTGAACGTGATTCAGACCCTCACATACCTCTCCCCTCCATTGACTCCACTACACCTCCCTCCCCTCCATCAGCTCTATCACACACCCCTCCTCCCCTCCATCAGCTCTATCACACACACCGCTCCCCTCCATCGACTCCATCACACATATCCCCTCCCTTCCAACGACTCCATCTATGACTTCCACTGCTTTGGAGAAGCAGCCGACAGAATAAAAGACTCATCCCACCCTGTCCATACTCTCTTCACCTCCTCCCATCATGAAGAAGATTCACGAGTGTGAGATCATTCACCCCCAGATTCAAGGACAGTTTCTTTCTCTCCATTATCGGGCTCCTGAATGATCCCAAAATAGTAAATTATGTTGCTTTTGTTCCATTCCAAAGAATCTGTCTCTCTGAAATTCTACATCTGCCCTGTATCTTAGTTGTTGTACTGTGTACGAGATGCCTACTCTGCTTGCCAAATATCCTCGATGACTGCATTTTTGATATGTGTGACAACAAACAAACTTGAGACCTGAAGGGCAACAGGTTAGGGGCCTGGCCCTAGGATTAAGCAATAGTCACAAGAAACAGGAGCCGCAGTCGGCCATTTGGCCCATCCAAGTTGAACCGCCATTCAATAAGATCATGGCTGATCTGGCCATGGACTCAGCTCCACCTACCCGCCTGCTCCCCCATCACCCTTACTTTCCCTACTCTGCAAAAATCTGTATTTTCAATACATTCAATGAGGCAGCTTCTTGGACAGAGAATACCATGCCTTCACTAATCTCTGAGAGAAGCAGCCCCTCCTCATCTCTGTCCTCCAAATCTTGAGGCTCAGTCCCTTGGTTTTGGTCTCACCACTGTAGACGGTGGGAAATGCAAGGCTTTTCGACTGGCATAAGGCACAGACTGTTGAATGTGCCCACATGGACACTGTGGGCTGAATGGCCTGCTTTGCTCCAAAACATGTGGTATTGACCTCCCTGTAATTTATGAGGCTGTTTTCCTTCAAGACCAATGTGGAGGAACGTCTCTCCACTGAGCACATGAAGTGACTTTGCAGAGACGAATGTGATTTTATTTTGTTGCAGTGGATTGCTGCAGGAAATCCCAGCTAATTTTATAATTTTGTTGATATCTGGCCAAGTGTCAACAGCACCGGATGAGATACAGAAGTGATACAGAGCTAATTGCTATGTGTTTTCTGCTGTTCCCTGGGCCAGTGCCCACTCCCTGTATTATACTAATTATTACTTTGATTCAAAGATGATGGAACCACTCCGGGCTCTGTTTAAAACAAAGCTGGTTCAGTCCCTGAATCCGACCATCCTTAATGGATCCCATTTGGCCTGGCCAACCATTTTCTCATCCCACAATCACCGTCAGTAGTACAATTTCCCTTGGCTCTATGTTTGTGATCCATTCATCCTGTTCAGAATCAGAATTTATTGAACTTGCCACGAAATTCATTGTTTTGTGACAGCATTACTGTTCAAATATTGCTATAAATTACATTTTCAAAATAAGTAAATAGTGCAAAGAGAAATAGGAGAAAGTGAGGTAGAGTCTGTGGTTCATTGTCCATTCAGAAATCTGATGGCGGAGGCAAGAACCTGCCCTTGTGCCTCTGGGTGTTCGTCTTTAGGCTCCTGTCCCACTTTTCTGATGGGAGCTGTAAGAAGAGGGCATGGCTCGGGTGGTGAGGGTCCTTAAGGAGGACACTCTCCAGCTGGATGGCATTAACATCGACTTCTCGGGTTTCTACTAACCTACTCTCCATTCTCCCTCCCTTCCCCTTCCCTTTCCCTTTGTCTTCTTGCCCTCTGCTCTCCACCCCCTCCCTCTCTATTCGCCTAGCCATCCCTCCTCCCCCTGCTTGCTGAGTTCCCTCCCTCCCTCCCTTCTCCACCTATTATTCCCTGCCTTTGAGACCATGCTCCTCTCCCTATCCTTCCCCCCTTACCTTTTTTGTTCGGATATCTATTGACATATTTCCAAACCTTGAGGAAGGGTTCAAGCCTATCATGCTTTACTTCTTGAAGTGGGGGTCCTGCTCCAAGTTCTTACAATTTATTGAGCCACATCTTCCAAAAACGGGGATCTAATCAAACAAAGCAGCTGCTATTTTTAAATATATAGAGAGAAAGAGACCGCTTTCATTTTGGCATGTGTTCTATTTACTTCTTTGGACAAAAGTATGGTGTATCCGCTCTGGATTCTGGTAACCAGACTGTAGATCAACGACCGTCTGGTCATTTTGATAATTACTCAGACTTGTTTCTACAGAATAAATTGTTCAATATAAACAAGACCACAAGCTTCTTGGATCTGTCAGCAATAAATGCTTCTGCAGAAAGTGGTGAGACCTTATTTCTTTCCACACTTTGAAGATGGCACAGAGCATCCCCAATCCAAGTTACAAACAATTAACTCGAATTGTTTTGCAGTGAGGAGGTCATACCTTAAGGGGTCGAGCGGGATGGGTTTATATTTTCTGTAGAGACCCTCTTACTGAAATATATGAGAGACTGAGATGGATTGGCGGCCGGGGAAATATTGTCAAGTTGGGCGGAAAAGTGGCAGATGGCGTTCAGCTTGGAAAAGTGTGAAGAGATGCATTTTGTAATTTTGTCTCTGGATCTATTAGTTAGGATAAGGTAGTGGGGATGAGTAGGCGGGAGGGTGAATTTGGACTCAACGGTGAAGCTTGTATATAATTGGAAAATGTAGTGTGTTTTTATTATAATGGATTATTATGGATTGTTGACACTGTGAGTTTGAAAAATTATAAAATGTTCAAAAAAAAGAAATGGACTTTGAAAAGTAGATCTTGATGCTGGAGTACATAGTTAATGTCAGGATTCTTAACAGTGTGGAGGAATGGGGAGATCTTGGGATCCAGCTCCACAGGTGCCCTTTGATAGCAACACAAGTTGATAGGTTGGCTAAAAAGGGCGACAGTGGGCTGGCCTCCTTTAGTTGGGGGATTGAGTTCTTTTCAATATTTTTATTGATTTTATCAAATAAATGTTCCATAGTTACATAACAATAAAGTATTAACAAATCTCATAAAGCAATACAAATAGTACTGAAACCTATGTTACATTAAAAAGAAAGACAGAAAGAAAGGGATTGAGTTCAAGAGCCATGAGGTAATATTGCAACTCTACAAAACCCTGGTTAGACAACACTGGAGTGTTGTGCTTACATTTGGATGCCCCATTTCAGGAAGGATGTGCAAGGGGTGTGGAGGAGATATACTAGGATGTTGCCAGGATTGGGGAATGTTTCTTAAGAATGGAATGGTTAGTGTAGTGTAGTGGTTCTCAACCTTTCTCTTTCCACTCACATACCACTTTAAATATTCCCTGCGCCATAGGTGCTCTGTGATTAGTAAGGGATTGCTAAAGGTGGTGGGTGGATGGAAATTTTTTTTGAAAATCACTGCTTTAATCGTATCTAATTGACTCATTATGTGCACGGTTTCAGATCTCCAAAGGAAATGGGCCAATGACAATTTTTCTCAAGCAAAATATTTCAGTAACAATTGGGTCTTGAGCAATGGTTCTCAACCTTCCCTTCTCACCTACATCCCACCTTAAGCAATCCCTTACTAATCACAGAGCCCCGATGGTATAGGGATTACTTAAAGCGGTACATGAGTGGAAAGAAAAAGGTTAGCGCAATGCTGTTTCAGTGCCAGTGATCGAGGTTCAAATCCTGTGCTGTTTGTAAGGCGTTTGTTTGTTCTCCCCGTGTCAGTGTGGGTTTTCCCTGGAGGCTTCAGTTTCCTCTCACTGTTCAAAATGTAGGTCAATTGGGTGTAATTGGGCGGCACGGGCTCATGGGCCTAAAGGACCCGTTACTGTGCTGTAAGGTCTTAATCATTTTTAAAAATTAAAAGGTAAAGTTGTGTGAACTGGGATTTTTCTCTCTAGAGTGTCGGAGGATAGGAGCTGACTTAATAGAGGTGTTTAAGAGCAAGAAGGGCATTGATAGGATGGACAGCCAGCACCTTCTTTCCAGGGCAGCAATGGCAAATATCAGAGGACATCTGTTTAAGGTGAGGAAAGTTTAGGGAGACGTCAGAGGGGCATTGTGATACACTTGCACAAGGCATTGGTGAGACCACACCTGGAATCCTGTCTGGGTTGTCCAGAGGAATGATGTCATTGTCAGAATTGAATTGGATGCACAGAGGTACAGTGAGAGACTTTGGTTTGCATGCGACCCAGCCAAGTCAACTCATACAGCAGGTAGTCCGATAGTAACACATCAAAAAAAAATCAATAAGACTTCAGTGTTGAAAGTAGTGCAAGGTATGGAAAAATGTATAGAAAGTAATTCCCCAAGTACACTTTTCCATGTATCCTCTCGCAACTGAATCCAAAGTAGTTTTACAATTCCATCCATCTATCCAGTTACTCTGGAGTGTTGATGTCAATTTAATGCCAGGCAACATACAATCTGAGGGCAGGATTTGGGGTCGGGCAATGCAAAATAAGACATCAATTAAGATTCCTCCATGATCTTTCAAACCCGAGTGAAAAGAATCAGAATTTATTGTCACGAACATGACACAAAATTTGTTGTTTTGCAACAGCATTACACAGTGCAAATATTGCTGTAATATATTGTTTTAAAATTGCATTTAAAATAACTAAAATAGTGCAAAGATAAGAGAAAGTGAAGTGGTGTCTGTGGTTCATTGTCCATTCAGAAATCTGAGGGCAGATTTTATGCCATTTGGTGTTCATCTTCAGGCTCCTGCAGCTCCTTCCTGATGGTAGCAGTGAGAAGAGGGCATGGCCTGGGTGATGAGGGTCCTTGAGGTCCTTTTTATTTATTTATTTCTGATATTTAGAAAAAGTTTGGATATACAGCACGGTAACGGGCCAAGAGCCTATGCCACCCAATTGACCTACAAGTCCCAGTATGTTTTTTGAAGGTGGGAGGAAAGCGGAACACCCGGAGGAAATCCACGCAAGCGCACGATTTGTAGCCTTGGTTGTACATCTTTTCCTCCTATGGACGCTGCGAGACCTGCTGAGTTCCTCCAGCATTTCTGTGTTTTTACCACAATCACAGCGTCTGCAGTCTGCCGTGTTTCATTCCGTTCAAACACGAGCCTGTGTTGCTCAGCAGAGTCTGGACTGAACATAAGCTTGCGTTCCCATGGGTGAGCGGTCAAACCCAGCAAGTAATCCTGAGGTTGTGTTTGCAGCTCTGAGCACAGTGACCTTTCCTTGTGTCTGAGCTCGAGGTCAAGACTATTGTTTGCCCAAAGTATGCCGTGTTATTATCCTGGCTACGGAGCACGAGCACCCCTTTATGACTTAATTAAGTTTCCTTGCAGGCAGCCAGCTCCATTTACGTGACACCTTCAACCCAGAGAAAATGGTCAGTGTATTTTCACAGGAGAGACCTTAAGCAAAGCACTGACACGAGGAAAGATGCCCAAATTCTTGATCAAAGGACAGTGTGGGGTTGAGGTGGGCGGGGTGTCAAATAATGCAGGAGAGGTTTGAGGGAGGGAATTCTCCTGATGCTGAACACACTGCTATTGATGATGGAGTGAAGGACATCACATTCATATTCATCGTAACATGCAGATCCTTTGAAATGAAAGAATCATCTAATAGAGATTATAATCGTCACAAAGGTTTCTTAGTGCGAGCTAATCCCTTGTGAAATATTTGTTCCAGCTAGTATTAGTAGTTATGAGTAATTACTGGGTTAGCTTAAACATTCTGAATTCCCAAAGGCAATATCCGATGTCAGGCTCAGTTCATTGCAATCTCTGAAGCCAGGGGAGGCTCAGGTTGAGATTTCTCTCTGTGACCCTGTTTTTGAGCAATGCTGTCTGTCTCTTTGAGTTCAAAGTTCACAGTCTTGCCCTGCTGGCCTTAAGCCTGACTTTGTTTCGCTTCTGAGACCAAGGGAAATAAGAAAATTAGGAAGGGATTACGAATGGCTGTGACAGACAGTCACTTCGGAGGAAGCAAACAGATTGAATTTCCTGCAAAGCTCAAACGGGCAATTGTTTTATTGACTTTTCTGAGTCAAAAATTTCATTCATGGAAAATAAATAGCAAGAAATATAAAACAATTGCACGGCTATCCTTCCATTAACAATGCTGTTCGGTCGATAGATCCATTGTGTCATTCAAGTTAATGAGTTGTCAATGTGAAGGACCAGTTCCGCGCACGTGAGTGACCTCTCTGGACGATGCACTCTTCAAGAGTTTGTTGGGTTGATCCTCTGCCCCTCAGTGCTCAGGACACTAGATGGTTGTCCTTCTCCACAGAACCTATCAAATTGTGTGGCAACCTAATGGGATCTATGGACATGGATCCCAAGATCTTTCCATTCCTCCACACTGTTAAGAATCCAGTCACACACCTGGCTTCAGTGTGTCCCTCAGAACATGCCCCTGCAGTTCGAAAGGTGCCAGTGGCAGGACTCCCTTAGCTGAGTTACAGGGAAAGATTAAACAGGTTGGGACTTTATTCCTTGGAGGGTTGGAGAATGAGGGGAGATTTGATAGAGGTTTACAAAATTATGAGGGGTATAGACAGAGTAAATGCAAGCAGGCATTTTCCACTAAGATTGAGTGAGATAAGAACTAGAAGAGATGGGTTAAGGATGAAAGGTGAGATGTTTAAGGGAACATTAGAGGTAACTTCTTCAAGCAGAGAGTGGAGGGTGTATGGATCGAGCTGCCAACTGAATTGGTAAATGAAGGCTCAATTTTGACATTTAATAAATTATTGGATGGGTCAAGTCAATTTAAGTTAAGTTTATTGTCATCTGATTGTACAAGTAAAACCCGACAAAACATCGTTCTCTGGTCCTCGGAGAAAAACACGCAGACAGACAAACAGACATAATACACATATAGACAAATGATACATATACAGGACAAGTATTTCATCGATACAAATAAATAAATAAATATTGTTTCATGAATATTGAAAATCTTGGATGGTTAATGTGAGCAGTTGTTTTGGTCATTCACCATTCTCACTGCCTGTGGGAAGAAGCTGATCCTCAACCTGGTGGTGCTGGCTCTGATCCTCCTGTATCTCTTCCACAATGGGAGCAGCTGAAAGATACTTGTGTGTGGGGTGGAATGATTTTGCGTGCCCTCTTCAGACAACGATCCCAGTTAATCACGTCGATGGGGTGTGGGGGGTGTTTGGGGGGAGGGAGGGAGACTCCAGTGATCCCCTCTGCACTCTTATGGTCCTGTGGATTGACCTCTGATCTATTTCTCTGCAACAAGGGTATGACATTGTGATGCAGCCGGCTAGGACGCTCTCAATAGAGCTCCTATAGAGTGATGTGAGGGGTATGGAGTGATATGGTCTGGGTAAAAATCAATGAGACTTGGCAGAATAATAGTCTGGCACAGACTAGATGGGCTGAAGGTGTTGTTTCTCTGCAGTAGAATTCTATAGATATCAGTGTACTGGAAGACAAACTGGTTCACTGCAGACCCACGTGTGTCCTTTACTATGTTGGGCATCATCCAGTCGGGCCTTTGTTTGTCTCTACTTGCATCTGTGAGAAGAGCCTGTGGATCAGAGAGTTCTCTACAACCTCAACACTTGCACCATTCTCCAGATAATCTTTGGAACGGATGATCCTTTTGACATCCACGTAGTTGTCGCAAAGGTAGTGTGTTAGGAGTGAGACCCTGACCATGGCCTTACTCATCACTGGCCGAGCAAGGTCCTGGTGCTTGTTGGTGAACTCAGGAGATGGAGCCAAATGGCTGTGATGGTCCATTTAGGAAACGTTTCCCAGGACCCATCTTGCCCTTCTCCCCTTGAGCATGCAGGATGCTCTACTCTGACCACTGCCTGATTGACGCAGTCAACAGCATTCCCACAGAAGGCAGGTTGTGCAGAAAAAAACCAGCTGAATGGAACTTGGGCGTCAACGAGACCAGGCCCGTTGTTTGCCACACCTGGAACAGGTGGGATTTCAGCACACATTGTACCTGGTGCCACACATAAAATACGGGAGGAACCCAACAGGCCAGGCAGTGTTCATGGAAGGTAATGGGCAGAGGACATTTCGGGCCATTGCCCTTCATCAGGAATCACTACCTACTGTCTTCCGCGGATGGTGCCTGACCCATTGAGCTCACCCAAGTTTTCCAGTGTCTACCAACTCTCTTGTTTGCCTTCAAAGGTGCTTGCGTACTTTGGACACAAAAGTGGCTGGGCGATGGTTTCACTGTTGTTGCTGGCAAGGCCTGCATTTGCTTCCGTCCTCATTCTTCCTCAAGGAGAAGGTAGTGAGTCATGATCTGTTCATGCTGCACAGTGCTGTTGGGTAGAGTTTCCAGATTTATACCCTGGGATGACAGAAGAATAGCTCTGATTTGTGAAAAGGGTACTGAGATTTACCAGCATGCTGCTTGGATTACAGGGTATCAGCTGAAGGGGAGTGTTGGAGGTGAATCCACGGATGCTCGGTACTTCTGAATGGACTCTCTTTTGATTCTCTGTCTTCTATTGTTCGAGGTGCCGGGCAATACTCATGGTGATTCCTTACGGCAAACCAAAGTTATGTATGTTACATTTTTAATGTACGTATTATTGTGACAATAAAAGGAACCTTGAACCTTGTAACCAACGTTTCAGGCCTGTACCCATCATCAGGACTTGGATCAAAAAGCAACAGAGTTTTAGTTTGATTCAGGCATCATGGCCATCACAGACACACGCTCTCGTTCTGTACTGTTCTATGCTCCATGTTCGAGATCACCTTGCGGCATTATCAGTGCTAAGTGCATGCGGCTACACCAGAAGTTGGCCCTTTGCTGGAGGCTCCATTAAATATCCTTCATTGTCATGTAATAAAACAAGTGTAATATTACATGAAATTTCATTCAGTCTGCCGTAAGGCAAAGATTTGCCATCGGCAGTAATTGCCATGCGCCCCTCACCATCAGAGAAAGAGAAGCCAAAGAGAGCCCCTTCAGATTCACTGAGTCTCCATTGCTTCCCAGCCTCTGCAGTTGCATAGCCTTCAGTCTGAACCATCAGCCTCCCGAGCTCCAGATCATGAAGACTCTTGCATCCCGGTTTCGATACCCCGTACCCCTTTAGCCAGTCTTGAGCCCGTCTCCAGCAGTCCACAGCCTGTATCTGCAGGTGTTTGGTTTGGCAACAGCACGAAGTGCTGTCCTTTGTTCAAACAAAAAAATCCACGGAACACCCCGAAATGCAAGATGCCAGATGGCTAATTGGGTTCCAGTGCAGAATGTCTCTGTCTTGCAGATGGCTTCAATCGCTTAACTTCCTTTGCAAATAACAAGAGTACTGTGTGTTTACAGAAACAGTGGTTAAATAGGTGTGACAGCTTGCTCAGAACACTGGCTCCCTTTCACATTTGACGCGCGGTTCACCGAGTGTAGTGAGAGGGCAGAGCTGCTGAATAGAAGGACTTACATTTATATAGGGCCAGTCACACCCCTTCCAGGGCATCTCTGATCACTTCGTGCTCACAGGCAGTGAGGCACTTTGGAGGTACGTCACTGTGGTGATTAAGTAGTCCATTTGGGCAGAGCCAACTCCCAGGCATTCAGACCTTTGCAAGTGTTCTCAAAGGGGCCATCTCTCGGTCAGTATTTGCCTGTGCTCTTGTGGTCTTCCTAGAAATATTTGTAAACCGAGGACCAGCTGCAGGTGACCTGGGTTCAATCCTGACCTCCGGCGCTGACTGTGTGGAGTTTGCATGCTTTTGCACTGAGTTTTCCCTGGGTGCTCTGGTTTCCTCCCACATCCCAAAGGCATATGGGTCAGTAGGCTGCTCGCATTGCCCCCCCAGTGTGGCAGTGAGGGGTGGAACCCTGGGGTAGTTGATGGAAACGTGGGGAGCTGAAGCCACAATGAATGGCGAACTAATATAAACTTGTGATTCCTGGGCAGCATAGGGGCTGAGGGGCCTGCGGCATTGCAGTGTCCACAAGGAAGGGTTAAAGTTGGCAGCAGAGAGGAAAGCTGGAGAATTGCATGGAGAAATGAGCGATGGTAATCGAGTGAGAAGTTCAAAGTTCAGATTTATTGTTTATGCATGACATCACCTACAACCCTGAGATTCTTTCTCCTGCGGGTCAGGTAGAATTACCAGTATTACAAAAAAAAACTGCAATTAAGAAAAGATGCATATACAAAAGAGAGAGCTGTAAACAAAAAGGCATTGCAAACAAACTGGGCAATACAGAAAATAAATATTCAATAATAAATGATGTGCAAAGTAAGACTTCTTGAATGAGTCCCTGATTGAGTTTGTTGTTGGGGAGTCTGATGGTGGAGGGGGAGCAGCTGTTCCTCAACCTGGTGGTACAAGTCTTGTGGTACCTAGACCTCTTTGCTGTTGGCAGCAGTGAGAACAGTGTGTGCGCTGGATGGTGTGGATCCTTGATGATTGCTGCTGCTCTCTGACGACAACATTCCCTGAAGATGTTCTCAGTAGTGGGGAAGGTTTTGCCTGTGATGTTCTGGGCTGCTTCTACTACCTTATGCAGGGCTTTCCACTCAGAGGTATTGGTGGCTCCATACCAGGCCATGATGCAGCCGGTCAGTGCACTTTCCACTACGCATTTGTAGAAGTTTGCCATGGCTTTCAATGTCATTCCGAACCTCCACAAACTCCTGAGAAAGTCAAGGCACTGATGTGCTTTCTTCATGATGACAATGGAGAGGGGATAGCAGGGAGCAGAGGTCCAAATGGCCTGTTTGACGTCAACGTGTCCCTCAGCACATGCTCCTGCAGTCCGGAATGTGATGCGATCTGGATGTAACTCCAGAGCACAGCTTGGGGATGGCTCTGGAACGTGGCAGCTGTCAAAACAGGAGAGCCGCAAGACTTTGCTGACAGCAGAACTGACCCGGGAAATCAGACCGATAGATTTAACCCTCGACCTGGTTCAAACCTCACCAGGAAAGGGTCATCTGGTGCGGTGATCATTGGAACTTAATCCTCAGCAGGACAGGAGCAAGAGACGATGGGGAGGAGGAAGGTTGTACTGTTTTCGTTGAAGGGAATCACTTATGTTTTATTAAGAAGGACAGTATGACTGTAGAGAATCTCTGTTGGTTCGAGTGATGAAATCTGATACAACACCAGGCAAATATGCAGTTCAATCAGCAAGTCGAAGGAAAATCTTCAAAATGATTTTGGATTGATTTGGCAGTAGTATAATTCCGTGCAGAAAAATAATTAAAAGCAACAATATAATGTGATGCTACGTAGGAAGCTCTCATCCCAACCCCTGCAGAGCGTGCTAGTTCTTGTTGGGTTTTGTTTGAACAGACCAAACTCTGCAGCCGTGGACAAGCGCTGACTCCCCATCCTGCGCCTGTTTGCTGCTCCCCCACAGTCTGCACTCTCTCGTGGTCCACTGCAGAGCACAGGTGCCGCCATCTTGGGCACAGACCTCTGTGGTTACAGGATTTTAAAATAAAACACCGTCGGCTCCTTTAACAAGCTCTTTGAAGCCTGTACAGAGCTGCTGTCATTAGAAAGGGCAGTAGGACTCTGCGAAGCAGCGCTGTGTCTCAACTACCTGCTCTCCTGGGTCCACACCCACACCAGTGCTGTTGGTACAGCAGCTCCAGCAACGCCGCCATTTTTTTTCTGCTTTCCTCGACCTGCCTGCTTAATGGCCTCAGCGCACCCCCGGGATCTTTTTATGCACAGACGGACTGTCAGGTGCAAGGGAGGAAGGGAAAAAAGAAACTGAAGCAGAAATAGAAATGGAAAGAGAGAGAGAAAATGAAAGGTAGCAAAGAATAGGGTCCCTGTTCTGCTCTTCTTTCATCTCAACTATTGTTTATGCCTCTTGGCTCTGGCACCCAGATTCAATCCTGAGCTCGGGCACTGTATGTGTGGAGTTTGCATGTTCTCCCGGTAACAATGTGGGTTTCCCCCAAGTGCTTTGGTTTCCTCCCAGATCCCGCAGATGTGCAGCTTGGTGAATTGGCCGCAGTAACTCACCCCAAATGTGGAGATAATTGAGAAAAGGTTGTAGACCTATGGGAGAAGAGAGAAGGGGAGTGGGACTGGTGGGTTGGTGACCATGGCAGCGGACCACCGAGGGGCTCAGTGGCTGAGGGACTTGCGATCTTCATAGGTTCAGGGTGCTGGAGACTAGCTCAAGGGCACCATGTATTGAAGCCGGGAATTGAGAGGGCTTTGAGGGCAAAAAGGGCTCCCAAAGAGTCGCGGGTGCTGAAAGGCTTCTTCATCGTATCAGAGGTTTGGATCTGGGGCTAGGGTTGCTGATGGTTTGTACAGGAATCTGTGTGGCTGCAGATCCTGCGGGAGCGCTGGAGGTGAATCCACGGACACTCAGTGTCTCTGAAGGGACTTTTTTTTGCTTCTCTCTCTCTCTCTCTCTCTCTCTCTCTCTCTCTCTCCTCTGTCCTCTGTAAAAAGTGCTGGGTGACATTAATGGTGATTCTTTGTCTGCCTTATGGCAGACAGAAGGCAATTTCATGTCATATTATATGTTCCATATTATATGAGAATAAAGGAATCTTGAATTGCTCAGTTGGGACTAAATCTCCTGGATGGTCTCTGGAACTCCAGTTAATGTGAGAACCTTCACCCTTCCTCTTGATCCACCCTGGGGTGGTGGTGGAGGCTGGTACAATGGGGACTTTTCAAAGACCCTTAGGCACATGGAGTTAAGGAAAACAGAGGATTGTAGGTGTGAGGGAGGGAAGGGTTAGATTGTTGTGGAGTAGGTTTACATAAGTTGGCACATCATCACGGGCTGATGGGCCCACATTGCACCCCCTGTATCCACAGCTTAACGCCCCAAGCCCCCTTTTACCACGCAGTTTCAATGTGGAGGGGGATGGGAGGGAAAGGCCTCCTCTGAGGGAATTTTCCAGCCATGCTGTCAAGAAACTGGGTGAGAATGAGTTTGTAATGTATTGAGGGCAGCGAAGATGAGCTTGCAAGAAGCAGGGTTTATTCAAGAATCACTGGAGGGGGACAAGCACTTGATTCAGGGAGGGAGAAGTTGAAGGCTCAAACTCTGTCCATCAGGAACCAACCATGGGCCATGACGCAGGCCTGGTTGATCAGTGGGCTGAGACAGAAACCAGCAGTGGGCAGCTCAACCCCTCCCCCTCCCCCTCCCTTTCCTCTCTGTATCAACTCCCCCTCTCCTTGCACACTTACCCTGTCATTGTTTAGTTTCAAGTAGGTTGAAGGCCACAGGGTGAGGCCCCATTTCCAGACAATAAGCAAAGGGAGAGCAAGTTGTGTTGGGCAGAAAATAAACACGGGCCTCAATGCAAAGAAGAGGTCAGCCGAAGGACAAGGCCAGTAACAATGATGGGTAGAGGGAGCCGCGGCCAGCCGGCGACACTCAAAACACAGAACGAGTGAGAATGGAACAAAAAGGAAGGAAGGAGGACATGAAGGAATTTGAGAGGGAGAGCGAGAGAGAGAGAGATTAGGATAAAAAAAGGGGGGAGGAAGGAGGGAGAGAGAGATCGAAGGAGAAAGAGAAAAGAAGTAAGAATGGGAAGGAAATTGCAGCGAGAACTGGGAGTGTTTGTGCATGAATGGCAGAGGTTAGCTTTCTGCTGCTCATCAGAATCAGGTTTATTGTTGATTTGTGGCATTACAGCCAGGTGGAAAGTTACAATTCTTCAATACAAGATTTAAAATATAAATCATCGGTACAAAAATAACAATGAGTTTATTGTCATACACATTCCACAATGTACATTTGTACCAAAATTCTTATTTGATGCAGCCGAAGAGGTATTTGTAAAGGAAAACTAAAATAGTAAACTAATTGAATTATTGGCAAAAGCAAAAATAAATACAGAAGAGACAGCACGGTTAGCGTAGCGGGTAGTGCCACACCTTTGCAGTGCAAGTGATCGGGAGCGGGGTTTGAAAGTGTGATGTTCTCCTTCACTGCTAGTGAGATCGAATTTAAGAGCAGGGAGGTTCTGCTACAATTGTACAGGGCACTGGTGAGGTCGCATCTGGATTCAAGATTTATTTATTGTCATGTAATAGTTCAAAATATGTAACATTACACGAAATTACCTTCTGCCTGCCATAAGGCAGACCAAGAGTCGACATCAGTGTCGCCCAGTGCCCCTTACAGTAAGATATGGTTTTTACACAGCCGTCGCGATAATTTCCCATTGATAATTTTCACACTTACCCTCCATAGTGGCCGTTCACACAGGAAGGACTTTTACATTAAAATAACTAAGTCACGGTAATTTCAAAGCCTAGACGTTGGCCGATGTCGACTGTGACGTAGACCCTGCGTGCGATGTACAGCGTCACAGCATGGATGTTGTCTTATTCATTTAGCCCATTGCTGCAGACCACTTGCAGTTCAGTTTAGACTGCAGGCAGTCTGCAATTGTGTCTAGGGCTACCACAGGAAAAATTTTGGAAACGGAATGAGTCACTCATTTCCATTCCAAACTTTTACACACACTGCATTGAGGGAATTTTGCGAACATTTCCTGTCACTCGGTGCTGTGTAAAGACCATAAGAGATAAAGAGAAGCAAAAGAAGGTTCCTTTAGGGACACTGTGTCCGTGGATTCCCCTCCAGCACTCCCACAGCCTCTGCAGCTGCACAGACTCCTGCTCAATCCATTGGCGACCCGAGCTCCGGATCCAAACCTCCAACACGATTAGGAGCCTTCAACACCTGAGGCCCTCCAGGAGCCCTTCTTGCCCTCAGCACCCTCTCGAATCCTGGTTCTGATACATAAGGTAAATAGGGCATAGGTACGAGATACAGATTTACAAAGGAAGTGAGGGGGGGATTTTTTCCACACAAAATGCATTGCCAAAGAAAGTTGGTGTGAACAAAAATTCTCACATAATTTAAGGACTGGACAAACGTTTGAATTACCAATAGTGGAATGCGGGAAATTAAGGCTTATGGGGGGCAGATGGGTAAGTGAAGCTGATTCCATGGCCAGATCAGCCATGTTCTTAATGAAGGTGAACAGGCTCGACGGGCTGGGTAGCCTCCTCTTGCATCCTGCTGGTAAACAGGATTGGACAAGATTAAAGGTTGGCATGGACATAGAAAGGGCCTGTTTCTGTACAAACTCTCTGTGGGATCTTGCTGCACTTTACTCTGCTCGAGACTTGTTGGTCTTCCAGCACACGGAGATGTCAGAGAGGGAAGGCTGCCAACCGGCACATTCTTGGCTGCAAGAGTACATGCTAAGGGATGCGCTGAGACTTGGCGCAGTCAACATGAGGGTGCTGTGGAGAAGGACCAGAATCCTTCCGTTGCTGGGCGTTGAGGGGCTGAAAACCCTTCAAACAACAGAGGGGGAGTAACAGCAAGCTACCTCTTTGGCATTGTTGTAAATAGTTAATGAATGGAACAATGTACAGGAATGTACATAGATAAATATGACATTTATATAAGGGTGGGAACACAAATCAGAAAATCAACCATCTATGCATATTACTTCTGTGTATGACAATAAACTCTTGTGTGTGCTGAAGGTGTTTGCTGTGATACCCTGCCCTTTGTATAACAGTAGTGATTTTCATTCATGGAATAAGGCAGAATACTTCTGATTCAGTGTACTGAGATATTTGTGTCCATATCAGGACCAATCATTGTTCCCTCATTTATTTTTACTTTTAATGTGCAAGGTTTGAAACCATGACTTTGGATCTTCTTCCTCACAGACCTGCAACCCATGTCATTTGGCCATGACTGTTTTAACACCCAGTCAACAATTACAGTCGGCCATCTCCCCTCCCTCCTCACAGCTGCAGTGGCCCTGGCCTGAGACGTTGATTGCCCTTTACCTCCTGCTGAGTTTCTTCTGCACCCTAACGTGTACTGCACTCGACCCCAGTGTTTGAAACGGTCGAGGAAGCACACACCCAGGGGCCATGATTCTACAGCCTCCACTGCTAATGGAACGAGTCTTGAATACTCTGTCCCTTGTGTTTCAATACATTCTCGTCATTGACTGTGGGGAGACGCTCGGGGCTTTATGTTGGCACTGCTCAGCACAAGGCCCCTTACCTCTGCTTTTGTTATGTTTGAACATTTGCCCAGCCATTGTTGGCATGCAGAGCCTTGACTGGCTGCTTATTTCTGCGGTGTTGCGTTGCCGAGCAGAGGGACTGTGTGTGGGTGTGTGTGTGTGTGTGTGTGTGTGGGTGTGTGTGTGTGTGTGTGTGTGTGTGTGTGTGTGTGTGTGTGTGTGTGTGTGTGTGTGTGTGTGTGTGTGTGTGTGTCCATAACCTGCTGAGGAAGAAGTGTCTCTTCCATCATTTCAGCTGCACTTTTTCTTCATACCAAGTACCTGTTTGGCTGCAGCAAAGAAGAATTTTGGTGCATTTGTTCATGGTCGTTATGTGTATGACAATGAACATTATGATTACCAACCAAACCAGCTGCATCACAGTGCGGTACGGTTGCTGCAGAGAATTGGATTGCAGGTCAATCCACAGGGCCATAAGAGTGGCAGAGGGGATCACTGGAGTCTCCCTCCCCCCATCGGTGTGATCTTCTGGGATTGTTGTCTGAAGAGGGTGCACAAAATCGTTGAGGACCCCTTCCACCCTGCATACAGAATCTTTCAGCTGCTCCTGTCAGGAAGGAGATACAGAGCCTGCACCACCAGGTTGAAGAACAGCTTCTTCCCACGGGCAGTGAGAATGCTGAATGACCAAAGGAACTGCTCTCACTAACCATCCGAGACTCTCATATTTACAAAACAATATTTGTTTGCATACATGAATTCTTGTCCTTCATTTGTATTGTGTGTGTGATGACTGGTTGTGTGTCTGCGTGTTTTGCACTGAGGATCGGAGAACGCTGTTTCGTTGGGTTGTACTTGTACAATTAGATGACAATAAACTTCACTTGACAAGTTGACTGTCACATTTTCTTAGTCAATGACCAAATAGGGGATGTTAAGAGCTTGGGTCACCTGAATCTCTGCTGTCAAAATACAAGCCTCTGCCCACCCTTGCATCATAATGTTAAGGTTTTTATCCCAATTAACTTGTTGGGTCTTGGAGTTGAGGTTTGTACCAAACAGATTTTCTGACGTTTGCATCTTGCCATTGAAGAGAAGGGGTTTAAGGAGGATATTGTGAGGGGCACTGGCAATTAAAATAAAATGATGCTGGAAGGCACATGAAAGATGGAGATGACTAGAGTAACTATCTTGTCAATAAGCGTTGAGACTGCATCATTACAAGTGACTGCGATTTTATTCACACATTAGATCCACAGACCCATAGAACATGACAGCACAGAACCAGGCACATCGGCCCTTCTAGTCTGTGCCAAACTATTATGTTGCCTTGTCCCACTGACCAACATCCAGTCCATCGCCCTCCATACCCTCCCATCCATGTATCTGTCTACATTTTTCTTATATGTTAAAAATGAGCCCACATTCACCACCTCAGCTGGCAGCTCGCTTCACTCCCACCACTCTCAGATGAAGTTCCCCCCACTGTCCCCTTTCACCCTTCACCTGTGCCCTTTAGTTTGTATCTCATCTAACCTCAGTGGAAAAAGCCTGCTTACATTTACTCTATCTGAACCCATCATAATTTTTTATACCTCCATCAAATCTCCCCTCATTTTTCTTAACCTGTTTCACCTTTCCCTGTAACTCAATCCAGGCAACATCTTAGAAAATCTTCTCTGCACTCTTTCAATCTTATTGAAACCTTTCTTGTATTTAGGTGACCAAAACTGCACACCATACTCCAAATTTGGCCTCATCAATGTCTTACACAACTTCCCTATAACATCCCAATTTCTCTACTGAGTGCTCTTATTTATGAAGGCCAATTTATATCATTCCTCTGCCAAATCCTTGCTGAGGCTTCAGTCATGAGTTCTATGTTATGGGAGAGGAAGGCCGAGCAATGGGGCGGAGTGTAAAAATGGATCAGCTCATGATGGAATGGTGGGACAGACTCAATAGGCTGAATAGCCTTTTACTGCTCTGTGTCTTAAGGTCTTAACATCTGCAGCATATTTTGACTTATTATTTGCTGTTAACAACAAGAAGCTGGAGGCACTCAATGGGTTAGTTAGCATCTGTGAAGAGAAATGATCAGTATTTCAGTTTCTGATTCTTGTGTGCTGTTCAATTTTCCTTGGGTCACAAAGTCATAGAGCACGGAACAAGCCCTTCAGCCTATCTCACCCATGCCAATCAAATTGGTATTCTGTGTTTGTCCCATTGGCCTGCATTTGGTCCGTATCTCTCTGCACTCTTTTTATACCTATATCTAAAATAAAGCCCAAAGCCTGCAGACAACGAGATTGAAGTAAGAACACAAGCTGGAGAAACTCAGCAGGTCAGACAGCGTAGTTTATATAGCAAAGATAAAGATACACAACCAACATTTCGGGCTTGAGCTTACATTTTCCTCATACCTGGATGAAGGGTTCAACCCCAAAACATTGGTTATGTATTTTTATCTTTGTCATATAAAACTACACTGTTTGACCTGCTGAGTTTCTCCAGCATTATGTTTTTACTATCTCTACATCTGTCCAAATGATCGCGGTGCCCATTTCTACAGCTACCTCTGGCAGTTTGTTCTAGATACAGACGTCCCCCCCAGAGGAAAATCTTGCTGCTCTTAAATCTCACCCCCTCACGCCTGAGACCTTTCCTCCCAGTTCTAAAATAGTCTCTGGAAGAATTCACTCTATTCATGCACCTAGTGATTTTATAAACCTCTGTAAGATCACCCCGCAGCCTCATTTGCTTTAAGGAATGAAGACCCAGCCTATCCAACCTCACCCCCCCACCCCCCATAACTTAACCAGGTGAATCTCCTTTGCATCCCTCCCACCTTATTGAATTCGAACATCTCTGTTTTTGTGTTACATGCACATTATCAATCAAAAATTCCTTTGCCTGAATTTCAAGAATAACCTTGACACAAATACTCACCTTCACCAGAAAAGGTTGCAGTGGTTTAAGACAGCCGTTCTCAACCTTTTTTTTCGACTATGAACTCTGCTCAAAATTGATGGGGGCCCTTCCCTGTGAAGCAGTTTTGCTTTCTTCCCTACTTCTCTCCTACCAACTACATAAAAAATTGTAAAAAAAAGTATTTATATTACATGAGGTGAAAAGGGAACAAGGCATTTATTTAAATGTTCTGTGGCTCCCAGGGGGGCTGTTGGGCCCCCAATGAGAATGGCTAGTTTAAGAAACCAGCTTGTCACCACCTACTCCAAGGGCAGGCAATAAACCAAGGTTCCCTTATAGTTCTGGCAAAACACGAAGTTCTACAGATGCTGTGATCTTAGTAAAAACACAAAGATGCTGGAGGAGCTCAGCCGGCCTCGCAGCGTCCTTAGGAGGTAAAGATATACAATTGACATTTCAAGCCTGAGCCACTGAGAAAGAGCTCAGGCCTTAAATGTCAGTAATCGAAATGTACCTCCGATGGACGCTGCAAGACCTGCTGAGTTCCTCCACCATCTTTGTGTTTTTACCCTCTGTGTCTCTCTCCGAATGTGTTTCATCAAATAAAACAAAGCCACAGATATTTTCTGCTGTATTTAATTTTTTAAAGTGCATTTGATCACAGAGAAGAGTCCTGTAAAAACAGAAGTGAGGACAAAGCTTATGTTATGGCAGTGATGGATTGCACAAGCTAAACAGAGAGACTGGGATCAGTTGACTGAGAAAGATTCAGAAATGAAATGATCAGTCTCTTGTGAAAAGGGCAGACCTGATTGAAGTTCATGATAATGGGAGAAATTAGGTTTGGACTACAACCAAAAAGGAAAACCATTTTATTTTAACGGGACTCAGCAAATTATAAATTACTTTTTTTTAAACATAGAGCATTCCAGGGCAGCACAGGCCTGACAACCCACGATGTTGTACAGATCTTTAATTTTTTAAATTTAGATTTATGTTAATTTACTTAACGTTTTAGATTTAAATTTAGACATACAGCACAGGTAACAGGCCCTTCCGACCTATGAGCCTGTGCCGTCCAATAACACCCAATTGACCTACAACCCCCAGTATGTTTTGGAAGGTGGGAGGAAACTGGATCCCCCGGGGGAAGCTCACGTGGAGAGTATGCAAACATCTCACGGACAGTTCTGGATTCGAACCCCAGTCCCAAACACTGGCACTGTAACAGTGTATTGCGCGTCGAAAGAACCAAAGACTTGTTGATCCAAACCAAGGCTTTTATTAACTAAAAGACTGGAGCATATCGCAAGTAGGTCGACCTGTCCAGAATGACCTGGTCTGGCTAGGAGCAATCCTTTAAGACCTGCCAGTAGGTGTGGCTACGCTCTCAGCCAATCACAGTCATCTTACACTACCGTCTGTACATATACACATTGGTGATAGAATCTGTACTATCACAAATAGTGTTGTGCTAACTGTGCCAACCATAAATCTATCTAAACCTACTCCACTACAATCTAATCCTTCCCTCCCTCACATCCGTAACCCTCAGTTAACCCTCATGTGCTATCTAAGAATCTTTTAAATGTCCCTATTTTACGAGCCTCCACCACCATTCCATGCACCCATCATTCTTTATATAAACAACTTACCTAGATTCTCCCCTGGTATTTACTACTGTCACCCAGAAAAACAGTGTTGGTTGTCCATCCTCTCTACGCCCCTCATAATCTTATACACCTCCCTGAAATCATGTCTCATCCTGCATAGCTCTGAAGAGAAAAGCCCCAGCTCTGTCAACCTTGCTTCATAAGATATGTTCTCCAGTCGAGGCAACATCCTGATAAATCTCCTCTGCATCCTCCCTAAAGCTTCTACATCTTTCCTGCAATGAGATGACCAGACTTGAGCACAATATTCTGTGATCTAAGCACAACATTGTCTCATGGCTCTTGAACTCAGTCCCCTGACTAGTGAAAGTCAGCACACCATGTGCCCTCTTAACCACCCTATCAAGTTGCACGGCAACCTTGAGGAATCTGTGGATTTGGACCCCAAGATCCATCTGTTCCTCCTCGCTGTGAAAATCTTGCCATTAACAACACGGTAACAGACTCTTCTGGTCCATGAACCCATGCTGCCCAATTACACCCAAATTAACCTCCAGCCCGTACACTTTGAAGGGTGGAAGGAGCCCAGAGCATCTAGAGGAAACCCATGCAGACACAGGGAGAAGGTACAAACTCCTTACAGACAGCACAGGATTTTAGCTCAGGCTACTGGCACTGCAACAGTGCTGCGCTATCTGCTATGGCGTTTGGCACGATGCAGTTACAACACCAGTGATTGGGACCGGGGTTTGAATCCTGTAAGGAGCTTGTACATTCTTCCCATGTCTGTGTGACATCCCTTAGGATGCTCTGGTTTCCTCCCACCGCTCGAAACGTATCAGGATTGTAAGTCAATTGGATGTAATTGGGCGGCACGGGCTCGTGGGCTGAACTGACCTGTTACCGTGCTATTAGTCTGTCTTTTCTTGTGACTGTGCCACACCAACTTTTATCAGTTGTTTTTAACCGTTTATTTGCTTATTAGAAAAAAGAACTGCCAGAAAGAGATGCTGCATCAATCGAACTCAAGTGAACAGTAACAGCAAATACACAATCTCAGTCACAGTAATGTTAAATTCTCCAAACCACTCCCTCCCTCCTCTGAACTGACAGAAATGGGATTGATCACAATAACCAGGGGCTGGCACCCTGCTCTTGGAGCAGCGGTGATGTGAAGTTTTGACGTCGTTGATGCATATTATTGGCGAGGAAGTTATCGGTCAAAAAATTAGTTTGTCCAAGAGACCTTTTGGGATTTCTTTATCCGGTTAAAGCTGAATGGCTCTCAGGAAGCTAAAGATGAGGAAAGTGATGAAGTGGTGACAGTCTGATGTTTAACCATGCTGCTTTCACAAATCTCCCTTCCTGTGGTAGACACTGTTGCAAGAAATGAGTAATTAATTAATCTTCAAGTGCCGCTATAGCCCAAAGTGTCTTTGTCTTCACAGTCAGCCTTTGTCACTGGGTATGGTACAGTGGAGAAGTAGGGTGACTTGAGTCCTTTTGTTTCAATCCTCTCTTTAACATTCAAATTGCACATTAAAAAAGTGTGTTTTCCCAGGATTGTAGCCATCCCTGCTCAGGATGCCCAGAAAGTTGGTGAAAGGTCTCGATTGTTAGAACAATTCCATCTGCTTCCACATTGTCCTCCATGAAAACTAATGCGCCATCTTTACCCAGACCAGCCCTCTACATGACTCCATCCCAGCCCATACGCAATTCCAGTCCAGCTTTTTCGTGATCCCACTCCACCCTTTACAAAAGTCCAGAACAAACAGGGAGTTTCTGCAGGGACTCATTTGGTCAGGCAGTGTTCCATGGAGGGAAATGATTCAGATTGGGACCCTTTATCCAGACTAAGGTAGGAAGGGACAGTCTCAAAGGTGGAGAAGGGCTGAGATAATAAGCCATTGGATGAGGTGAAGAGAGGTAGAGTAGAAGCCTAATAGCCTGAATATAGGTGAGATTGTTGGATCTTGTGGAAGCTAAGCAGACTCAGGCTGGACAGTACCTGGAGGAGAGGAACACCAGATGCTGTAGGTTGCTGGACAAAGTGGTGACTCTCTTCTGCCTTTCGATAGACAAAAGTCACAGAATTTCATGCATGTTCAATTCTAAATCTGGTATTATGTGACAATAATGGAACCTTTTCCTTTACTTTTAAATTTTAAAAATTTAAAGTTGATTTATAGCACAGTAGAAGCTGACTCTGGCCTTGAACACCTTGCTGCCTAATTACATCTAATTAACCTACAACCCCAGTATGCTTTGAAGAGTGGCAGGAAACTAGAGAACCCAGAGGAAATCCACACAGACACAGGGAAAATGTACAAACTCTTCCAGACAGTGCCAGATTCGAACTTTGGTCACTGGCACTGTAATAGTGTTACATTAACTGCTACGGTAACTGTGCCACCCATTAATATGGTATTGCCAGTGATATCCACAATATTATGCATAAGTAACATGAGCTAAGTTCTCATTTAATGCCAGAAGAGGGTCAAGGGGCAGAATGGCCTCTTCCTGTTCTTGTGGAAGAAACTCAGTTAAGTTTCCATCACTCATGCGACTCTAAATAAACTGATTATGTCTTGACATCTGATGCCCATTCTGCTTCAGCCTTGCTGCAACATTCTGGAGGGTAAAGGGTTCAGAGGAGGCCCTGGTTCCCTCATTCAATGGGCCTGAGTGGTTCATGTTGGGGCTGGCCTAGCTCCCCTTTCCTTAAGCCCAATCTTCCGCAGGTTTGAGGGGTTAGATGCAGGTCAGGAGACCAGGGACACTCCTTCGATGAACTTTGAACTTTATGTGTCTCAAGAAGGCAGCCAACATCATAAACGACCCTGTCACCCTAATCACAACCTCTTCTCACTGCTCCCTGTGGTGCGCTGTTAGACAGAATCAGACACACACAAGGTAAAGACTGTATAACAGGCTTTAATCCACAAAGACTTCCACAGAGCCAGGCTGGCTATAGCTGCAGCAACTCTGTATGAGGCCTCAGGAGGCCGGTGCAGGCTTATATCCCGGAGGGTGATTGACATCCGACCGGGTGGGACTTGATCCATTCAGGCCGACTGATTGACAGCCAGCCAGGTGTTGTCCTGACCCCTTACACTCTTGAAGGTACAGAGGTTTCCCCCTGCAGTAAGCCAGTGGCGTACCACCACACTCCCTTCGGGCAGAAGGTACAGAAACCTGAAGTTCAACACCTCTAGGTTAGAACCATAGAACACTACAGCACAGAAATAGGCTATTCTGCCCATTTAGCTTGGAAATATTTGCAAATTTATACATACAACTCAGTAACAGGCCATTTCAGCCTATGAATCCTTGCCGCCCAATTTGCACCCCATTAACCTACACCCTGGCACGATTGGAACACATAACTTTTATTTTGCCTAGTTCATTGACCTGAACTTGGATATTCCCTCCATACCATTCATGTACCCAGCCAAATTTTTCTTAAATGTCAAAGTTGATCCCACCTTCACCACTTCAGCTGGCAGCTCATTCCACACTGCCACCACTCTCAGTGGGAAGAAATCCCCACCCCCCCTATATTCCCTTTCACCCTCACCCCATGTCCTCTAGTTTTTATCTCTTCTAACCTCAGTGGAAAAAGCCTGCTTGCATTTACTCTATACTCTTCGTAATGGTTCACATTCAGTTTTTAACCAGCATCAATGAGGATCTTGAACCTCCCCGTAATCCAAACCATAAACTAGACTGTGAGCGCCAAAAGATCTGTCTGCACCACTGAGGCATCACTATTATTCTCACACTCACTACAATCGTGAATCGTTATCTGTCCTTTTATATTCATTATCTTGTTTTCTGTCTTGGCATATTGTGGTGATTTAATAGATACCGTGGTGAGGCTGCAGCAGGTGGTACATTAATACAGCTGGTAGACCATCCTCCCACAACTCCCGTGACTTGGCTTAAATGAGATTAAATTTAAATTTAGACATACAGCATGTAAACAGGCCCTTCTGGCCCACAAGCCCTGTGCTGCCCAAGTACACCAATTAAACTACATTTTGAAGGAGGGGGACGGAAATTTTTACTTGCTGCAGCCATACACCAACTACAATAACGTAAATGAATCTGTCACAATATGCCAAGTTGGAAAAAAAGATAATAAATATCAAAGAAAATGTCCCCAGGGTATTTTACAGGAAGATAATTGAACAAACTTTGACCATAACCATGTCTTGGTACTCCCATTGGACACAAGCTCCCTGGAGTTTGGTCAGGGAGTTTCAAAGGAAGGAAGGAGAGAGTGGGAGGTGTTTCTGGATGAAGCCAGATGACTGGTTACATTACTGGACATCTACAAGAGGGGGTGTCTCAAGATAGCAGACTCTCTCCTCAAGGGTCCCTCACCTCCCAGGCCACCGTCAGGAAGGAGGTACAGAAGCCGAAGATGAACACCGAACGGTACAAGGACAGCTACTTCCTCTCCGCCATCAGATTCCTGAATGGACAATGAAGCACAGACACTTTTATTTTTGCACTAGTTTATCTATTTTTAAATGTAAACTATAGCAATATTTTGCACTGTGAAGGTTGCAGCAAAAACAACAAATTTTGTGACATATTCATGACAAATTCTTGTTCACTAAATTGAGGAAAATGTTCTAATGATCCAGAACTTTGATTCAATCCAATCACGGGAGCCTGGAATTTAAATCCACCCCAGAAATAAATGCTTGTGTCAATAGCCCCTTTTCCACTGGCATCCCAGTTAATTGGCTGTGCAGTGTTCCGGGATAGGAGGCCCTTTTTGCCGTTTCCACTAGGCCGCCCTTAACTAGCCCACTAATTGCTTTTCCTCTGAATACAGATCATCCCCGGGGATCAGAGTGTTCTACCTTCAACTAGAAACAGGTGACTTTCTGCTGTCCCTTTTCCATTGGTTTGATCAACACGTCGGCGGGAGCAAATGGTGGGGATATGAGAAGGGGTAGAAGCAGTTAATCCCCGGCGTGAAATGACATAATTTGACGCTGGCATTCTGACATTGTTCCTTTTCCACTTGACCCTGTCTCAGTTAATTTCTGGGACAGGATGCCAGTAGAAAAAGGGTTAATGTTATTGAGTATGAACCATCTGAGTTGTCATTGAGGGAGCAACCAGGAGACTGCAGAGGCTGGAATCTGGAGCAGCAAACAACGTGCTGGATGAAGTCAGTGGATCAAGTGACATGTATGGGAGAGTGAATAGTCAGTCTTTGAGGCCATCAAGCAGTTTTGAAGAAGGTTCTGGCCCAAAACGTTGACCATTCATTTTATAACCACTGATTCTACTCGTTTTCCTGAAATTCTTCAGGGAAAGGTATCTGCGGTTCTCACTCAGATTGGCCTCTGTGGGACTGGACCTATCTACGTGAGTGATTGAGGTTTCACCTGCCCTCTTGAAATGAGGCAGGAAGCCACACTCAAAGGGCACTTTGTGGTGGGCAGAAATGCCCACCTTGGCAGCTACACGTACATCCTGAGGATAAAGGAAATAGTTCTAGCTCAACTTCATTGTTGCATGTAACAAGATGCAAGGATAGAAGTTGCCTTGAGGGCAGGCCTGTTCGACATCTTGTGCATAGTACCGAGTGCAAAGTGGCAGAGAGAGATCAGTTGGCACTGAGCAAAGGCAGTAGAATTTTACTTGTTTGGGATTCATTCAGGTGTCTGATAACAGCGGCAAAGAAACTGACCTTAAATCTTGGGGTGTGTGATCTCACACTCGTGAATCTTCTTCCTGATGGGAGGGAGTAAAGAAAGTGTGGCTGGGGTGTGGGTCTTATAATATGTTGGCTGATTTTCTTGGGAGGTATAGATGGAGTCAATGGAGTGAAGAAGAGGGATGTGTGAGGGTCTCAACCCTCTGTAGATTCCTGCGGTCTTGGGCAGAGCAGTTCCCGACTCACGCAGCGAGGCACCCTGACTGGATGCTTTCAGTGGTGCTCCTGTAGAAGTTGTTAAGGGATGTTGGTGACATGGTGAATATCCTCAGGCACTGGTGGACTTTCTTGGCCATTACATCGACGTGGGTGGGCCAGGACAGGTCACTGAAAATATTTACCCCTAAGGGTTTAAAGCAACTAGCTATCTCCACCCCAATACCTCTGACGCAGTCTGGGGAATGACCTCCGACCCTCTGCCAGATGACCAGCTCCTTGGTCTTGCTGACACTGAGGCAGAGGTTTTTGTCCTGGCACCAAGCCACAAGTTCCTCTATCTCCCTTCTGTGCTCTGACTCCATCCACCCAACAACAGCTCCTGTACCTTTCTCCCAATGGTGGCAGTGGGAAGAGGTCATGCCCTGAGTGGTGGAGGGGCCTTGAGGGTAGAGGCTGTTTTCTTAAGACACTGCCTCTTGTAGATGTCCTCGACAGAGTGAGGACTGGTGCTCGTGATGTCGCAGGCCGAGTTAATAACCCTCTGGAGATTTTTTTTCCTGTCCTGAGTGTTGGTACCTCCGTACCAGACAGTGATGCAACCAGCCAGACTGCTGTCTACGGTACACCTGTAGAATTTTTCGAGAGTCTTTGGCGACATAGTGAATCCCCCTCAAGCATCTCACAAAGTATAGCTGCTGGCGAGCCTTCTTTGCGATTGCCTCGACATGAAGGCTTCAGAACAGATCCTCGGAGTTGTTGACACCCAGGAATCTTGAGGCTCACAGGTCGCTGAGGGCAAATTGTGTGTGGGGTGGGGTGCAATGGGATTACACTGGAGACCAGAATATGGACTATGGGATAATTGTGGAGAGATTGGAAGGGAAAGTATTTTGGCAGCCTCTTGGACTTATTGATTCCATGTCTTTAGTGCTGAAGGCAGTGAAACTGAAAAGATTAAAAATGGATCTGCTTCCGTGACACTGTGCAATCTTCAACAGAAGATGAAATTACTTCCTCCCCTCACCTATCACCAGAGACAGAAAGAATTATGCCGTCTCATTAATGTTATTTTGAATTGGAGTTGTCACTTGGAGTCTTCATCTCTATGCATTGCTTTGAGACATAGTGTGTGGGGGAGAGAGAGAGAGAGAGAGAGAGAGAGAGGGAAAGAAAGAGATATAAATTGTTGAAATAAGCAAAGAGGGAGGGTAAAAGTGAAAGATATTGTGGGGTACACCACCAGCCTACTGCAGGGGCAACCACTGTACTTGCAGGAGTGTAAGGGGACAGGACAACACCTGGCCAGCTGTCAATCAGTCAGCTTGAAGGGATCAAGCCCCACCCAGTCAGGAGTCAATCACCCTCCGGGATATATAAGCCTGAGCCAGCCTCCCGAAACTCACTCAGAGTTGCTGCAGCTATAGCCAGCCTGGCTCTGTGGACGTTTCTGTGGATTAAAGCCTGTTGTACAGTTTTTACCTTGTGTGTGTCTGATTCTGGCTAACAGCGCACCACAATTTAATCCACAAAATTTTCCCGCGGCTGCCATGGAAAAATTCCTGAGCGCCACCGGAAAGCCCAGACACGCTTCGAGATCTGGCAGCATGCAGTCAAGGCAATCATTTAGGCGCACAGCAGGTGGCATCCTGGACTCAGATCAGAAGAGGTTGGTCCTACTCTGGTCAAAGCTCGGTCCCCGTGCCTTCCAGGCAACCAAAGGCTGCTCCATGTACAAGAGTGCAATGGACACTCTCGAGAACTTGTACAAGCCCCCCATGAATGTGGTCTGCGCAACGTACCTCCTCAACACCCGAGCCCAGCAACCCGGGGAGATGGCTGAGTCTTACCTGGGACACCTGCGATAGTTGGCCCGACTGTGTCTGGCTGAACCCGGGGTAGGTGCAGAGGAAGTTGAGAGGCTGATCCGGGACACCTTCGTCCGAGGGCTATGCTCGAGGGCCATCCAGCAGAAGCTGCTGGAAGACAATATCTACGTCCTAACCAAGACAGTGGAAGTGGTCCAAACCCTGGAAGCAGCATCCCTGCACATTGAAGCCTTTGATTCCAGGTTCCCCTAGGCTCCTTCATGGCCCTCTCACACTGCAGCTGCAGCCCCTGACCAAGCTGGGGAGGAAAACATCGCTGTGGCAGGCACCCGGCGCCCCTGTAAGTCCTGGTGTGGGTCAGATTGCGCCAAAACTGCTCGGCTAGGAACCAGTACTGTTCCTGATGTGGCTAAAAAGGCCACTTTGTTAAAGTTTGCATCTCAAAACCAGCTGGCAGCTCAGCAGCCCTCTATGACCTCCCCACCTCCACGTACGCGTGCCGGGTGGCGCCATTGTCCCCACTAAGACTTCTGCCTTCTCTGACCTCGATGGTGCAACATCCGGCCCCACCAGCAACTGTCGCAGCATGTGCCCCGAGCACCTGGACCAGCCCCCGCCCTCGCTAGCGCCGCTCGCTGAGAACTACAGTGACATCACTTCCGGCTCATGATGTGACATCACTGCCACTGGCCGCGATGACGTCACTTCCCATGGCACAATGAACATGGCTGGGGAAGGAGTCTACAGCGGGCCCCCACGTGCCGCCGCCATCTTGGGCCAGGCAGCAGCTGACACGGAAGGCCCCCCGACAACGTTGAGAACGAAGTGGTCAACACGGGCGGTGACCAGGCCACCCTACCAATGACCAGGCCGCCCTACCGATGCTCCCATGCCTCTGGGTGCCAACGGCTGCCGCACACCACACCCCACGACCGACATTGATGTGGCCATCAAGGGGGATGACCAGGCTCCCCTACTGATGCTCCCCATGCCTCCGGATGCCATTGGCTACTGCACGCCGCACCCTACGACCGATGTCGATGTGGTCAACATGGGCGATGACCAGGCCATCCTACCGACGCTCCCCACGCCCCCAGATGCCATAAATCACTGCGCACAACCGGAGAGCGACGACTCCGACTCCGAGACAGTCCTGGCCACCACCACGCTGACCAGGAACATCCCTCATGACCTCGGGTGCTTTATGTTGAACGTGCATGTCAACGGACAGGTAACAAAGTGCCTGTTTGACAGTGGCAGCACCGAGAGATTCATTCAACCGAGCGTGGCCCACTCCCTGAAATTAAAAGTTCACTCCACCACCTGCTCAATCGCCCTCATCGCCAAGGATAAGACTGTGGTACCCTCGGGTGCTGCTCGGCCGATATAACTGTGGGAGGGGAGACTTACACAGGGTTCAGGCTCCTGGTCATGCCCAAACTCTGCGTCCCAGTCCTCCTGGGCCTAGATTTCCAGTGCCACCTGCAGGTTGGCGTGCTGTGTAACGTGAGTGGAGGTTGAGGCCTCCTGAAGGCAAGCGTGACACTCTGCATTCATGGGGGGGGGCTTGTACAAGTTCTCGAGAGTGTCCATTGCGCTCTTGTACGTGGAGCATCCTTTGGTTGCCTGGAAGGCGTGGGGACCCAGCTTTGACCGGAGTAGGACCAGCCTCTTCCGATCTGAGTCCAGGATGCCGCCTGCGTGTGCCTCGATGATTGCCTTGTCCGCTTGCTGCCAGATCTTGAAGTGTGTCTGGGCTTCCGGGTGGCGTGTGTCGACTTCGAGGCTCCCTGCTCTCAGGAGCTTTTCCATGGCAGCACCAGCGATCCAGGTGGAATCCTCTGCTGTCTGTAAAGAGTTTGTATGTTCTCCCCATGTCTGCGTGGGTTTCCACCAGGTGCTCCGGTTTCCTTACACCCTCCAAAAACATACGGGGCTGGTGGGTGTAATTGGGCAGCTCGTATTTCATAGACTGGAAGAGTCTTCAACTCTGTTGGCTCATTTAAATTTACAAAAAAATCAATTGAGAGGGAGGTTCACAAAGAGATGGGATGGATGAAAGAGAAAAATGAAGGAGAGAAAGGGTGGGTGAACAAAAGAAACAAATCAGGGATGGAGAGAATTAGCAAAGGAAGCAGAGAATCGATATGCAGGGATGGGGAACAGTTCACTGAAAGTTGCTGCCTTTACATTTCAATCTCAAGGTCTAATGTCAAAGGGAGATAGCCCTTTACTGAGCAAGTCCTGAAGTGGGCGATAATCGAAATCACAACTTTCCACTGCCTTGTCTCACTGATGGAATTTGAGGATGAATGTTTGGGCCCTGACTTCCCAACCCCCTTCCTCTCCAATGAATGCTCTCCTTCTGAAGTGGCCTGGGTACGACAGAGGAAGGGTGTCAGGAGCTCCGTGGTGCAATTTTTCACAGCGAGCGAGAGGCGATTTCTCAGGGAAAAAAAGAAGAAATCTCACTGACAGTGTGGAGGACGAGGCTGTTACAACTGGCGATTGATGAGCCCAGCTCTGTGCACCCATACATCTTTCTGGGGCCCTTGATTTATTGTTCACCATTCCAAAGATGATGAGAAGCAGGGTTTTATGATCCATCCATGTGACTGCCTACTGCACAATCTTTCATTATTGGGCATGTGATGAATTTGTAAACAGTGCAAATACCAGATTGGACAAGCCCAGTATTATACGAGTTTAACAGAGAGAGAGACATCATGAATAATCTCCTCCGTTTAATTTCTTCTCCTTTACTTCCGTTTAATTTCTTTTCCTGAGTGCAATGACTCTTATTTGAACAGGTACAAAACAATGCATCTGCCTAGCAAGCCAATCAGTCATTATTCACAGAGAGAATCACGAAAGTCTGCAGATGCTGTGATTGGAGTAAAAACACAGAAATACTAGAGGAACTCAGCCGATCTTGCAGCATTCACAGGAGATTAAAAAAAAATATTACCAATGTTTCGGGGCTAAGCCCTGGTATGAAGAAGGTCTCTGGCCAGAACCGTTGGGTATATATCTTTACTTGCTATGGATGCCACGAGACTGGCTGAGCTCCTCCAGTATTTCTGTGGGTTTTTATTCTTCATGGACAGTCCAAGAGATCCTGGAGAAACTCAGTTGGTCAAACGGTGTACTTTATATAGCAGGAAAAAGAATACAGGGTTGTATGTGATATCATGTCTGTATTCTGACAATAAAGCTGAACTTTGAAACTTAAAACTTTGAAAAAGAGAGTATCCTGTAAATCTGTGGATCCAGTAACTTAACTGCTATGCAACAAATGGGGCGGCGCGGTTGGCGTAGCAGTTAGCGCAACGCCTTTACAGTGCCAACGATTGGGACCGGGGTTCGAGACCCATGCTATCTGTAAGGAGTTTGTTTGTCCTTCCAGTGTCTGCCTGGGTTCCCCCCAAGGGCTTCAGTTTCCTCCCACCATTCAAAATGTACCAGGAGTATAGATTAATTGGGTGGCATGGACTCATGGGCTGAAATGACATGTTACCGTGCTGTATGTCTACATTTTTTAAAAATTAAAAAATGTAATTCTTGCTTATGGAATGAAGCACTTTCTCCTCATTCCTCATTAGATTTACAATTTATCCAAAGATTATCCTGGTAAACTCTTTCCTAAATCAGGTTTAATCATGTTTCTATTGTACAGGAGCAGGAGAAAGCCATTCAGACATCCAAGCCTACTCCACTGTTCAATATGATCATGGCTAACCATACGATTTGAACAATTTCCCTTTAATATCCAGACGAGGTTGAGTTGAATGACATAGCATTCTATTGAAGGAACTCAACAAAGGGGGTTGGAACTTTAATTAGGGGAAAGGAAGAGAAGTGGGGAACCCAGTCCAGTTGGGCCGAATGGCTGTACTATTGAATCAAGAAGCTGAGAGGTGGGGCAGGGTCAGATCCATTGCAAAGAGGAGAGGGAGTGAAGCATAGGATTTTGCTATTGAAACATTTTATCAGGATTATTATCCCACTGAGCATATTTTTACAAAAATAAAATGTATTCATGATAAATTAATGACAAAAATAAAGCCATTCAAAGTCTTTTCACATCCGTAGTGCTATATTGATACATTTCCACCACTATACACCGTTACATTTGTTCTCTATTTACACTATTGCCACCACTTTAGTGCCTTGTTCCCTCTGTTGTTTGAGGGGCTTCCAAGGGTCTCAGCCCCTCTACACTTACTGAGAGAAGGGAGGTCATTTGTTCTGCTCCCTTGCAGTCCTGCAGTGAGACCACCGAATGGCCGAAGGAATTGCTCACACTAACTTCCCGAGACTCTCATATTCAAGTAACAAAATCTATTTATTTATTTATTTATTTGTATATCTGAATACTTGTCTTGTATAATTATTGTTTGTCTGTATGTGTGCTATGTTTAGTTATGTGTCTGCGTGTTTTGCACCAAGGATTGGAGAATACTGTTTAGCTGGGTTGTATTTGTGCAATCAAATGACAATAAACTTGACTTGACCGGCACTGAAACTCCTCATTCAGCCACTCATTCCGAGAGTGTGGAAACAAGTCCAACTCGAGCATGAGGAAGTCACTGAAGAGGGCCTCAGCTGTCAGCACAGATCATCCACAGGGCAGGGAAATTGGCAGAAATGTTCAGCACCACCTTTGTTTATATGTGTGGAGTTTGTTTTTTACATTACCAATAAGTGGTCATTCTGCCTGGCCCACAGAAAGAATCTCAGGGTGGTATGTGATGTCATGTATGTACTCTGACAGTAAATCTGTAATCTAAAATCACCAGGAGAGACACAGGAATGGACAATCAGATGTCAGTGTATGAAAAGTAAGTGTGATCATTCAAATGAGCATTCGTGTCTGTTTAGTTTTGCTTGAAGATAAATGTGAGAAGAGCTTGTGATCAGAATGAATGGGGTATGATGTCGGCTGCCTTCTTGAGTCATATTTCAACAACATAAAGTCATGGAGTTATGCAGCATGGAAACAGCCCTTTGGCCTAACTTGTAGAATGCCAAAAGGGACTGTTACTGCGCTGTAAAAATATTAAAACTGGATTTCTCATTTTTAAATTTGGGTTAGAGAAACAGCACGGTAACAGGCCCTTCGGGCCCACATGCCTGCGTCGCCAAATACCCCACTTAAGCTATTTACTCCAAATGTCTTTGGAATGTGGGAGAAATCTGGAACACCCAGAGGAAACCTATGCAGACACGGGTAGAATGAACAAACTCCTTATTGACAGCGTGGAATTTAACCCTGGTTGTGGGCGCTGTAATAGTGTCGCGCTGGCCATTACCTTAACTGTGTCACCACGAGGGGAAAACTAAACCATAGCACTGACCAGAGCAATGTCCATAGCTGCCTAAGGTGGCCATTCCACAAGAGGACATAGTCATAGGTTATCATATATTACCATATATAAATATAGTGTGTTTAAAATATTTTTTATATGATTTAAACAGTATTGCAAAAACAACAAATGCAAACACACTGTTTTTTATGGTAACCTATGACCATGTCATTCTTTGGAATGGCCAGTGGTGTTCACACCCCCACACCAAGTAGCTATTGCACTCCTCCTAGTTGTACCGGTTTCTGCTGCATAGACATTCGTCCAATTACCGCCTAGACCAGTGGACGCAGGACTTGGGCAGGGATTCGGAGCAAGCACTGAGCATCGTGCGGTGAGCTTTTGATTTCCATTCCTGCTTGTTGACAGGGAGATCAATAGTCTGCTCCTCTCCTGTGGTTCATACACTTATCAAAGTCCTGGCTGCGGACAATGTGTCTCATGTGAACAGGGGGTGTGTCGAGTCTTGTGTGTTTGGAGGCTTTAGCATGGTATAGAAAGTGGGATTTGCATAGATAAACACTGGAATCTCAGCCACATGATCAGTGGCCTGAAGCCACTATATAGGACCTGCGGCATTTACCTTCCATTTCACTGGCTTAATTAAGAGTGGAACTCAAGTTAATTTAAATTAATCCCTCAGTCGGACTGCTCCCCTACGACTTCCCTAAGCCAAATTACCCCCCACCTTGACCTTATCCCTTCTGTCAATCATCTGGTGGCCACCCCCTGCACCCAGGATCAACTCCTGGCAGGCTGCGGGCTGTGAGTGGATTCTCCTTCATTGTCTTTTGGGCAGAGAGGTTTCCTTCCTGTCCAAAGTCACCTTGAACTCAATGGGAGTGGGGAACTTGGTGAACCCAGACACTCGGACTTGCGAAGACTTAAACTGTCCTGGCAAAGTTCAGATGTGGTCAACCTTTGCAGAATAGTAAACTATCAACAGGAATTCTTTAGTTTGAGATGTCTAGAAACAGACCCTTCAGCCCATCTACATGCTGACTGTGAAGCCAATCTCTGCTACTCCTATTTGCCCACATTAGGGCCATATCACTTGGCTCCATTCCTATCAGTGCCTGTCCAAATGCCTTTGGTCATTCCATCTGCCCATTTCTCCATCATTCTGGATATTCACCAGTTTTTGGGTCAAAGATGTAACCCTCTGATCTCCTTTAAGGATCTGCTCTCTCAGCTTTAACCTGTGCCCTGCTGAAAGGGTCCAACTTTCCTCCTTCCCTACACCACTCATCATTTTGTTCATCTGTTTGAGATCACATCTTAGCCTTCCACATTCAGTGAAAATGAACACAGCCTATCCAATCTGTCCTTATAGCGATACCCCTCCAATCTGGGCAACATTCTGGTGGATCTCTTCTGCATTCTCTAGCCACCACATCCTTCCTGTAAGAGTCAAGAGGTGATAAGGTACTGGGCAGAAAAAGACACAAGTAGAGGGAGAGACATGGAGGGAAGAATGATTGAGAGAACAAAATGAGAATGGGTACAGGTAAAAGAGAGATGGAAACTGTGGAACCAGATCAGGGCAGGGCACACATAAAATCAGAAAATTCAATGTAATTCTACGTCTCTTTGTAAAATTTCACTACACCATCCCTTCACATGGACCCAGGATAGGGACAGTGCAGTGGAGATACAGAGTGAAGCTCCCTCTAGACTGTCCCATCACACACTCCCAAGCCAGGGACAGCACAGGTTAGATCCAGAGTGAAGTTCCCTCTGCTCTGTCCTATCACACATTCCCAGGGCAGGGACAGCACAGGTTAGATCCAGAGTGAAGCTCCCTCTACACCCTCCGGCCCATCACACAGTCCAAGGGCAGGGACAGCATGGGTTATACACAGAGTGAAGCTCCATCTACAGTGTCCCATCACACACTCCCAGGGCAGGGACAACATGGGTTAGATACAGAGTGAAACTCCCTCTACACTCTCCCATCACACACTCCCAGGGCAAGGACAGCACGGGTTAGATACAGAGTGAAGCTCCCTTTACACTGTCCCATCACACATTCCCAGGGCAGGGACAGTGAACATTTGGAATGAGATCCAATACATCAGCAGATGATCTCTCACTATCTGCTTTTAGCTCCATGGTGTTGCTGGTTTTCAAAAGGTGACATCAGCACATCTCACATAATGTTTGTACCCTGACACACTCCCATCTCTAAACAAGTGAGATTGATTGGAAAGGTATTGATGGCAATGACAACCGATTACTGCCTCCTCCTCCCTCTCGGCAGGTTTGAAGGGATAACAGTGTATAAGTATTATTACATCACCAAAGTCATGAATGTAGGTGAAGGGAGCACGATAACCAGACCACAGTGCTCGTATAGCATTTCCTGGGGGTAGGGGGATGGAGCCCAGGATGTTTAATTCCCAGGCTTGGCAAGGATAACAGTGGAGGTGAGGGGTAAAAGGATGAAGGTCAAGGCATAATTGGCGGAGCTGTTTCCTCCACAGACTCCGGTTTCTTCTCACCATTCGAAATGCACCGGGTTATAGGTTAATTGGGTGTAATTGGACGGCAAGGGCTTGTGGGTCGAAATGGCCTGTTACCATGCTGTATGTCAAAAGGTAAAGGTAAAGATTCCATTATTGACACATAACACAACATTTAGAATGTAAGATACATGAAATTCTTTGACTTTTGTCTATTGTAAGGCAGACAGAGAATCGCCATTTTGTCCAACAGCAAAAAATTTAAATTTAATTTAAAGTTTAAATCTTCTCCAGTGACTGAGGAGGGGGCTATCGCTAGTTTTCAATGGCAGGGAAAGAACGAGTTGCAAGGGTTTCTGCATTAACTATGGCAAATGGGGATGGGTGAGTGGAGCCGAGGAGTTCATTTATTTACTTTTAATTTAAATTTAGACATACAGCACGGTAACAGGCCCTTCCGACCCATGAGCCCGTGCCTCCCAAATATCCCAATTAACCTACATCGCCAGTACATTTTTGAAGGGTGAGAGGAAACCGGATCAACTGGAAGAATCTCACGCAGACACGGGGAGAACATACTAACCCCTTACAGACAGTGTTGGATTCAAACCCGGGTCATCGGCAGTTTAATGGCATCGCACTCATTGCTACATTAACCGTGTTGGTTCTTGGATCTGAAGCAAGAGCCTCTTCACCAGAAAAAAATCAAAGGCAAGTTTGTATTTCTATATCATTTCCCCACCTCCCCCCCCACCCCCCAGAAGGCTCCACACCCTCTACAGCACATTGGTTGGACAGGGGTTATTAACAAGAAGGAAAGGATTTACCTGCTCAGTTCAGCCACAGACCATGGCAAGACAGAATGGTTGAGAGTAGAATGTTCTCATTTGGTCAGATGATTACCGATTACTTCAATCCACGTTGTGCTTCTCCCATTATCCCTTGCCTGAAGTCACTGAAGCTGAGTACATCTACGAATGGAAAGCTACCTACTTTCTCCATCTCATCCCTGCAAATGTGGTCTGGGGAGTGAGCCCGTTTGTCTCACTGACACTGTGTGATAGTACAGATCTATCACCAATGTACATAGTGTATATAGTTACTGTATCTAGACTGTGCTTACAGCGATTGGCTGAGAGCTAAGCCACACCTATTGTCTGGGCCTTAAAGGGTTGTGTCCCTAGCCAGGTCGGATCATTCCGGACTGGTCGGCCACCTGTGAAGAGCTCCGGTCTTTTGCTAATAAAAGCCTTGGTTTGGATCAACAAGTCTTTGGTTCTTTCGTCGAGCTCTACACACTGTGAATGAGGTTGTCCTGGCATCAAGCCACTAATTGATCGATCTTCCTTCTGATCTACTATGTTCCCGTACTGGTTCACACTGGCTTTGGTTCCCAGAGTTCAATGAAACAAGGACATCAGTACCCAGAATCAGTATTTGTTGTTGTTTTACAGCAGTGTTCCACTGCATATATTCATTACAGGTACAAATATTAAAAGCTATAAATTATATTTGAAAAATAACTAAATGTAGAGTTCGTCGAAAGAATCAAAGACTTGTTGATCCAAATCAAGGCTTTTATTAGCAAAAGACAGGAGCTCTTCACAGGTGGTCGACCAGCCCGGAATGATCCGACCTGGCTAGGGACACAACCCTTTAAGGCCCAGACAGTAGACGTGGCTTAACTCTCAGCCAATTGCTGTAAGCACAGTGTAGATACTGTAACTATATACACTATGTACATTGGTGATAATCTACTATCACACTAAATTAGTGCAAAAATAAGAGAAAATGCGGTAGTGTCTGTGGTTCATTGATGACATAGGGTAAGAAGCTGATCTTGTGCCACTAGATGTTCATTTTCAGGCTCCTGTTCCTCCTTCCTGATGATAGCAATGAGAAGAGGGCATGGCCTGGGTGGTGAGGGCCCTTGAGGATAGAGGCTGCGTTCTTAAGACATTGTCTCTTGAAAATGTCTTTATTGGAGTGAAGTCTGATGCCCATGATGGCACTGGCTGAGTTCACAACACTCTGTAGCTTTTCCCTGTCCTGTGCATTGGCACCTCCATACCAGACAGTGATGCAACCAGTCAGAACGCTCTCCATGGTACACGTATAGAAATTTGCAAGAGTCTTTGGTGACAGACCAAATCTCCTCAAACTACTAATGATTTGCTGTGCCTGGTGAGCCTTCTTTGTGATTAAAGCAGCATGGAGATGATGACACCCAGGAATTTGAAGTTCTTGACCCTTTCCAACTGCCCCGCTGGCAAGCCTGTCCCACTACAGGAACAGGAAGAGTAGAAAAAGAAGTTCAGCCCACCAGCTCTGCATCCAATCAAATCAGGGCTCATCACTTACCTCTCACTTGCACTAAATCGTGATTCACCGAACAGCTCCGAAAAGGATCGAAGGCCAATCCACATATAAGTGTTAGCGAGCACCTCTGGAGTCTCCACCCCCCACCAGTGACGTGATCTACTGAAATTGTTGTCTGTTTAGGGCATGCAAAATCATTGAGGACCCCTTCCACCCGATCATCTTATAGCTGTTCCCATCAGAAAAGAGATTCGGGAGTATCAGAGCCAGAACCACCAAGCTGACAAACAAAGGCAGTGAGAATGCTGAACAACCAAAGGAACGGCTCACACTAACCATCTGAGGCATTCATATATATGAAGCAATATTTATTTATTTGTAGGTAAGAATACTTGTCCTGCATATATATATTGTTTGTCTGTATGTGTGTTTATGTCTGGTTGTGTGTCTGCATGCTTTACACTGAATCCTGGAGAACTCTGTTTCATTGGGTTGTACTTGTGCAATCAGATGATAAATAAACTTGACTTGATCTCAAACTTCATCAACTTCCCTCTGGAATGGCTGAGCCCCCACGTACTGCTGCTGCAGAGAAATAAGGACTCCCCACACCTTCTCCTCCTCTCTGTCCAATTATTGTTCCCTTGGTTGACTAACCTTTTCATTGGACTTCTCCCCAATTGCTCCAGTTGTCTCTCCTTCAGTCCTTCAACTTCTCCCATCGACTGTCCAGTACCCTATTCCAGGGGTTGCCAAACTTGCTTAACATAAGAGCCGCATACCATAAACTTCAGATGTTTGAGTGCCATAGCAATCTCGCGATCGCAAGCCACACCCACTAACACTATCTATTCAACGGCATGTAAGGTATTGCTGCGAGCCGCACATTACATATCAAAGAGCCGCATGTGGCTTGCGAGCCGCGGTTTGGCTACCCCTCCCCTATTGCCTCTTTCCCCCAGCTTCTATCCCCTGTTTATTTTAGTCTCGATGTAGGGTCCTGGCTTGATATGTTCACTGACCATTTCTCCCCATGGATTCCACCTCATCTGCTGAGACCCTCCAGCAGCTCATTGTTTGTTCTTGATTTGCCAACCTGCATCCTGAACACTCAGATAAACCTCAAAGTGGTCAGATGTGAGAACAGAATGAGGTAAAATAATAAGACCTTGCAGAGCCTAAATCCTGGGCATGAAGGATTGCTTCTCTGAGCAACTTCACACTGTCCACATCAGCGGTGGGGATCTCCTAGTAGCCAACCACTTCAAATCCGTGCCCCACTCCCATGCTCACACGTCTGTCCATGGCTTCATGTACTGTCCCACCCAGACCAACCATAAATTGGAGCAACAACACTTGATTTTTCATCTGGGCACTCTCCAACCAGATGGCATTAACATCGACTTCTCCGGTTTCTGCTGGACCACTTCCTGTTCTCGCTCTCTTTCCCATCACTCCAGCTCTCCACCCACTTCCATCTCCATTCATAGAGCCACCACCACCACCCCCATTTCCCCTGCTTGCTGCTGTGCCCTTCCTCCCTTAGCCACCTATTACCTCCTGCCTTTGGTACTGTGCTCCTCCCCCTGCCCCTCCACACCACCATTTTGTTCGGGTGCCTGCCAACATTTTGCTCATACCTTGATGAAGGGCTCCAACCCAAAATATTGGTTATGCATCTTTAGCTTTTCTACATAAAGTACTGCTGAGTTTCTCCAGCGTTGTGTTTTTACTTTAATCATGGTGTCTGCAGACTCATGTTTTACTACTAACCATGAAAGCTTCATTGGGAGAGGGGATGGGTAGAAGACAGACTGAGCAACATCAGGCTAGTGACTCCCTTTAGCCTATTGTACATTGGGCAAGAGTAAATACTCAGCTGTGTTGTTTTCAAAGTAGACAACGATTCATCAATATCAACATTTGAACCACAGGCCACTCAGAGCCTGAATAGCTATTAGTTAAAATATTTAGGTTTAAAATCTCTGCCTAAATCCAATTATTCATCCATTTTCTGCGTGATTGGCCCAAAGGTAAACTACTCTCCATTCCGGGTAGATAAGATAAAAATACTGTTAGTTGTTCTGTTGTTAACGGTTCACATTGCAAGCCCAGAAGGTTCAGTGAGCCGAGTTGATTAAGGTCAAGACTTGAAAGTCAGGAAGGGTCTGTATTCCTTGTCAATGCACCAAAAGCATACCCACAACCCCATCCTCCCCTCCCTACCCCTATCCTCCCATCCCCACCCCATCCTCCTCTTCCCCACCCCCATCCTTCCCATCCGCTTTCTCCCCTCCCCATCCTCTCTCCACCCCCATCCTCTCCCCACCCCCATCTTTTCCCCACCTCATCCAAATGGCATTAACAACTTTTTGGTTTCCATTAACCCCCCCACCCCCACCCCCCCAGCTCTGTCCCTCTCTCTCTCTCTCTCTCTCTCTCTCTTTCTCTGTCTCCTTTCTCTATGTCTCTTTTCCTTTAGTTCTGTCTTTCTCTCTCTTTCTAACTCCTCTTTTCCCTCGGTCTCCTTTGACAGAGCCATAATCAGTTCTCACTTTTCCTATTATCATATCTACTTAACACCGTTCTTCTGTTGGTCTGTGCTTCTCCCCTCCTATTCTTTCCTGCTCCCCAGCCTGCCTGCTATTTACTCAAACCTTGAAGAAGGACTCAGGCCCGAAACATCTGTTAAATATCTTTACATCCTATGGATGCTGTGAGACTGGCTGAGTTCCTCCATCATTTCTGTGTTTTAACTACAATCACAGCATCTGCAGACTTTCACATTTCACTTTAAACGTGGCATGAATACGGAGGAAAGGGCAGGCGACAACTCCAATAGTGATATTCAGCATTGAGTCCCTTATCCAGCACCTAAATCGATGCTTAACCTCAGCATTCATCGAATCACTGAGAAATTCCACCCAGTGTTTCCTCAGACCTCTCAATCCCGCCTTCCTAATAAATCCCTCAATCTCACCTGTTGCCTTTCTACCCTGAATCTTTTTTCTGCTGAAATCCACCTTTCTCTCTGCATTTTATAAAGGCTCATTGAAATCCATTGAACCCTGAAAGGACTGGATAGAGTGGACGTGGAGAGGATGGTTCCTCTGGTGGGGGAGTCCAAGACCAGAGAGCACAGCCTTAGAATATAAAAATGTTCCTTTGGAACAGAGATGAGGAGGAATTTGTTGTAAAAATACAGAAATGCTGGAAGAGCTCAGCAGGTCTCAAAGTGTCCACAGGAGGTAAAGATGTACGACCAACGTTTCGGGCATTTGATTTAAAAGAAAGGGAAGGGGAAGGAGTGCAGACCAACAGACAAATTAGGTGTGGAGTCAGGGTGGAAATCAGCACCCAAGTGGATAAAATCGTCAAGCACATCAAGGGTGCATGAGGCAGCCCCAAAATAGTCGTTGATGTAGCGGAGGAAGAGATGAGGGGTTTTGCCTGTGAATTTCTTGACCCAGAGGATGTTGAATCTGTGGAATTCATTTCTACGGAGATCTGTGGAGAACAAGTCAGTGGGGATATTTAAGGCAGTGTTAGATAGATTCTTGATTGGATAACAGGGAGAAGGCAGGAGAATGGTGCTGACAAGGTTAGTAATGGAATGGCAGGGAAAACTTTCTGTGCTGAATGGCCTAATTCCGCTCCCATGTCGTTTAGGACCCGACTTGTAATATTGACTGTACATTTCTACCCATGTTTCTCCAGTGGCTCATTGCTCTCTCTGCTGCCTGTCTCACTTGGTTTCCCTCTCACTATGAATATTGCCATGTCTATTGTTCACCCCCTTGGGATTAAACAATTGACTGAAATCAATTGTGTCAGTTATCTGTGTATCTTCGATTTGAACAAACCCAGTCTATTCTCAACATCCTCTACAATTTAGATCATCTTTTTGAAAGTCATCACTTAATGTTGGCTGCTTCTCAATTTATATCTGCTTCTCACTTTTCTTCACCCCGGCCTCAGTTTTGCTTTTGTCTCATTTTGTTTTAACAATGCGGTCGAAGTCTAATCTGACACTGAAACACATGCCACCTAATTACGCCAAATTAACCTACAATTTTGGAGGGTGGGAAGAAATTGGAGCACCCAGAGAAAACCCGCGGAGAGAATGTACAAACTCCTTACAGGCAGCACAGGATTCGAACCCGGGTCGCTGGCACTGCAACAGCATTCAGGCTAACCGCTACACTCACTGAGCCACCAGTGTCTGACTCATTTGGTTTTTTATTTCTTCCCTATCCCTGCTCCCATCCTTTTCTCGATATAAGAGTTTCAGGATTAGAGGCAGTAGGCTATCGAGCTTCTTAGCCTGCTCAATAAGATCATTACTGGTCGGGTCAACATGCTATCATCCTGTCTTTTGCCTTTGATACATTCTCTCTGGAGTCACAAAGTCACAGAGTTATACAGCACGAACTGGCCCTTCGGCCCAACATCCATGTCAACCAAGATGGCAATCTGGGCTCGTCCCATTTGCCTACAAAAACCTTTCCCTATCCATACATCTGTCTAAATACCTTTTGAATGTTATAATTGCACTTGCTTTATCTGGCAGCTCATTCCAGACATGGACCACCCTCTGACTGAGAAAGTAACCTCTCAGGTCCGTCATAAATGTCTCGCTGTCAGCTTAAACCACAAAACCATGGAACCATAGAAAATTACAGCATAGAAAACAGGCCTTTCAAGACTATCTTGGTATAAAACTATTTATTTATTTGTATAGATGAAATACTTGTCCTGCATGTGTATTTTTTTGTCTGTATGTGCGTTCTGTCTCATTGTGTGTCTGCGTGTATTGAACCGAGGACCGGAGAACGCTGTTTCGTTGGGTTGTACTTGTACAATCAGATGACGCTAAACTTGACTAGTCTGTGCTGAACTATTAATCTGCCTAGTCCCACAGATCTGCACCCAATTTATAGCCCTGCATTACCCCTCCCATCCATGTCCCTGTCCAAATGTTTCTTAAATGTTAAATTGAGCCCAAATTCACCACTTAAACCTATGCCCTTTTGTTCTAAGATGACTGTGAGCATTCACTTTATCCATGCCCCTCATGATTTTATAAACCTCTATAAGGTTATGCCTCAACCTCCAACATTCAAGGGTATAAAGACTCAGTCAATCCAACTCAATTGTCTGTAACTCAAGCCCCAGCAACATCCTGGTGAAACTCAACCCGTCTCATCCCGGCAACCTCCTTTCTCAATTTCCCTTTCTAAAAATTTATTTTAACATTTTTCTGACCTTAATCTTAATTTCTGTCCCTGCATTTCAAGACCTCTCTCCCTCTCTGTCCACCTCCCCCCCCCCACCCCACTTCCTATCTCCCTTTCTCCCTCCCTCTCCCTGTTCACGCATCTCTTTCAACCAATGCCATCCTGTCCAGACTGTGGCTGAACTGTGTATCTGTGATTTTGAGGCAGTGCTCAAAGAGCTTTTGATTGCATTCTACAAATAGAAGAATGTTGCTGTGCAGGAGAGATCACTGTGAAGGATTATCAAAACTTCCAAAGAACGTTAAAAGCGCATTGGCCATTCCTGACATCATTCAGGGCTTTTGTGTGCAAAGAATGAAAGAATGGATGTTCCTCAAAGAACTCATTTTGGGAAAATGGATATCACCAAATTGAATCGATTAAATTCAAATTAAATTTAGGCTTACAGCACAGTAACAGGCCATTTCGGCCCACGAGTCCATGCTGCTCAATTTACACCCAATTAACCTACAGCCCCCAGAACGTTTTGAATGGTGGGAGGAAATCGGAGCCCCCGGGGAAAACCCATGCAGACACGGGGAGAACGTACAAACTCTTTACACACGGGGTGGGATTCGAACCCTGGTCCCAGTTTATGGCGCTGTAAAGGCTTACACCAACTGTACTGCCCTGGCAACATTCAATGAACATGTTATTCAGTCCCAAGGGAAGAGTTAAAAATGAGGAATTGACGCATATTTAAAATTCTCTTTCTTGATTTTAAATCACATTGAGGTTCAACCGTCCTTATCCTTTCATTCATTCTCGTTCGATGTGGGTATCATTTATAGCCCACCTCTACTTGTCCCTTAAGAAGATAGGAGATGGGGGGTGAGTAGGGAAGGAGACAAGCCATCTTTGTGTTCCACATATGTCTAGTAAGGGTGTTCACACAGCAGTGTGTACTAGGTTGTATCTGGATTTAGACCTGGCATTACTAATGTTAATAGGTTTATTGTCATACACGATGTACAACGTGGACACCAACTAAGAAACAACCACAATAGAATACTAAATTGAATTCAGAAGAGACAAAAAAGATATAAATAAATATATAGATAGATAGATAATCAATATTCTCAGTGCATGAAAAAAGCAACTTTGCAATAGTGCAGACATTCCTCTTATGGTTTTGGAGCACTCCCTTATTAGTGTAGCCAGGGGCAGTTCAAGAGCCTGATAGCTGTTGGAAAAAAACTGTTCTTGAACCTTGAAGGGCTGGTCTTGATGAAATAGTTGGGACGGTATGTGACTCAGAGGAGTGGGTTGGGGAAACTAACAGAGGGTATCTGAGCCGGTTGCTTTTATTGCCTTTGGTGGGTGGAGGGCATGGAAAGGGTGTGGACGGCACATCGAGAAGAGCACTTCATCTGGACAACAGAATAAAATAGTCCACAACTGATACCCAAAGGAGAAGGTAGAGAGAAGTGGGGGGGGGGGGAGGGGGGAGAGAAATATGGGTGGACCTGGTTCGAATCCTCCTGTCTGCATTGGTTTTCCATGGGGCTCCAATTTCTTCCTACTGTTCAAAATGTACCAGGGGTTGTAGGTTAATTGACTAAATTGGGCAGCATGGACTCATGGGCTGAATAGCCTGTTACTGAACTGTATTTCTAAAGTAGAGAGATAATAGATAGAGAAAGAGAGAGAGAGGGATGGGGAGATAGAAGGAGAGGAGGTAGGAGATCAAAAAGAAAGAGAGAGGAGAGACAGACATGGAGAGAAAGAGAGGGGAGAGAAAGAGAGAGAAAAGGGAAAGTTGTTGCAGGAAATTGGCTGCTGGAGAACCCCCCCCCCCCTTTAGTGTGTGTAAGCAAAATCGAAGAGTAGCTTGTGGGCATGTGTGACAGAGAACATGGTGGGCACACAGGGAAGTCATGGGGAAGTAGGGGACTAATGAGATTGCCTCCTGGGAGCTGGCCCTGAGCCCAATGGACAGAGTGACCTCCTCTGCCACAATAAGGTACAATATTTATGCACAGTAAGATTGAAAATCAGAAAAAAAAACTGCATTTGCTGAAAATCTAAAATAAAAGAATGAACTCAACAGACTCTGGCCACATCTGTGGGGAGAGGAGATAAATTCTGGTCAAAGATCTGCTGAGTATTTTCAGCTTTCTCTCTGTTTGCTTCATGATACCATAGAACACTACAATGCAGAGACAGGCCATTCAGCCCATCCACTCTGTGCTAGACTATTATTCTACCTAGTTCCACTGTCCTGCACCCACTCCATATCTCTCCATACCTCTCCCATCCATGTAACTGCCCACATTTTTCGTAAATGTTTAAACTGACCCCTCATTCACCGCTTCAGCTGGCAGCTCGTTCCACGCTCCCACTACTCTCTGCGTGAAGACGTTCCCTCTTATGTTCCCTTAAACATTTCCCTTCACACCCTTAACCCATGTCTTCTAGTTTGTTTCTCACCTAACCTCAATGGAAAAAAGCCTGTCTACATTTACTCTCTCTATACCTCTCATAATTTTGTATACTTCTATCAATCTTTCCTCATTCTCTGACACTTCAGGGAATAAAGTCCTAACCTTCTAACCTATAACTCAGTCGTCAAGTCCCAGCCAAAACCTTGTAAATGTTCTCTGAACTCTTTCAACCTTATTCAACCGATGAAGATGTTTTGGAAATGTTTTCCAGGCATGCCCATTAGACTCTGTGGGCTTTGTTCCATCACTCCCCCAGTAATGTATCAGGATGTTCAGCCAGGACCTCGTCACCCCTTCCTCTGAAGTGGCATTCTTTGACTTTACGATCCGCAGCTGTGACCGTGAACCACTAAACACCAGCGGCGAGGAAATGATCAGTCGGGCACTGGCAGACGAGACTGACATGGCATCAAGAGTTAAACCGTGGAAGGATGATGAGTAATTTATGACAGCATTGGTTCCCGTAACCAGAACATCAGGCCTGACCAATGACAAGTTTATTTCAACCCCTCCTGTGCTGGCCTGAGCTCACCCTGACCTGCTGTGACCCTCATTCATTCTTAACTGGTCTATCTTGAGCATCTCTATTGATCTGCAGACAAGTCAATGTCAGGTTACATCAATATATCATTCCTTCAGTCATCTTACTGCTCCACTTGAATTTACTTTCCATTTTTCCCCCAACAAATCAATAGCACTAAACTGGTTCACTGGAAATTAGGGAGATGGAATAAGTACTCATATTTTGAGGTTGACTAATGTCTCATTGATCAAACGTGATCGCCTTTCAACAATGCCTCCAAATCATTGTGTCACATTCTCAAGACCTGTCGCTTAACTCTCTCCCTCGTCTGCTAAATTATTTTCTTTCCAATATCTTTTCTCTGCTTGTCTTCACTTCTCATTTCCGACTTAATCTGAGCCCTGACCCCAGTGCCTGGACAGGCTGCCTGCATGGGAAGGGGAAAAGGATGAAGTTGGAATAGAAGGGCATTGTGAAACGCGCAAATGGGCAAGTCAGCGGCTTTGGGCGATGAATGGGAAACGTGCCAACCCCTTCCTCTGCCAGATCCTGCCACCTTAACGGAGAACTTAGACTGCATCCTTTCCCCGAGGCACGTTGCAAAAGAATAAAGGCAGGGGCTACTCTTTTCAAAATGGGCAACGGGTTCACAGATTGGAGGGACTTGGGAGTCTTCACGCAAGACTCCCTAAAGGTGAACTTGCAGGTAGAATCGGTGATCAGGAGTGCAAATGCAATACTAGCTGTCATTTCAAGAGGGATAGAATGTCAATGCAGGGATGTCGTGCTAAGATTGTATAAGGCATTGTTCAGACTGCACCTGGAATATTGTGACCAGTTTTGGGCTCCTTGTCTGTACTGTGTAAGGAAAGATGTGTAGGCAATGGAGAGGGGAGAGACTCAAAAGTCTGCACATGCTGTGATTGCAGTAAAAACACAAATGCTGGAGAAAGTCAGCAGGTCACATCGCATCCAAAGAAGGTAAAGGTACAATATATTACCAATATTTCAAGCCTGATGTAACCACTGTTGGACCAAAGAATGCTGTTTTGTTGGGTTGCACTTGTGCAATCAGGTGACAATAAACTTGACTTGATTTGACTGCAGTCAGAGAGTTTTTATGCAGCTGGAAACAGGCCCTTCAGCCCCACTTTGTCCTCGCTTGTACTACTACTTGTTCCACACACCCGCTGTGTGGAAATGTTCCCCCTCAGGTCCCCTGTAAATTTTTCCCTGCACCCCTCCCCTCACCTTTGAACCAATTCTTGGGGAAAAGACTGTGACTTTTCAGTGACTGTGATAATATTGTATAAGGTTACACCACCAGTGACTCGGGTTTGAACCCACCGCTGCCTGTGAAGATGTTCTCTCCGTGACCACGTGAGTTTTCACTGGTCTACCGGTTTCGTAGAGCATAGAACGTAAGGGCACCATACAGGCCCTTCAGGCCATGATGTTCTGCCAACTAAATAAACCTTAACCACAGCAATAACTGTGCCTCACACTCTAGTTGTCTCACATCCATGTACTGTCTAAGGGTCTTTTCAATGTCCCTATTGTACCTGCATCCACCACCAGCCCCAGCAATGCACTCCAGGCACCCACCACTCTCTGATTAAAAATACTTAACTGTGGTGCCTCCCCTAAATTTTCCTCCACTCACCTTTAACAGATGACCTCAGGTATTTGCTACTGTCACCCCAGGAAAAAGCTGCTGGCGTTCACCTTATCTCAGTCCCTCATAATCTTGCGCAGCTCTAAGTCATCCTCTGTCGCTCCAGATTTCCCACAATGTACAGGGCTGACGTTGATTGGCCACATGGGTGTATTTGGGGAGAGTGGTGTTGTCAGCCAGAAGGGCCTGCTCCCGTGCTGTATCGCCAAATTTAAAATTAAATTGTCCTTCTAGTTTTGTGATGGTTGATTTGGAGTTTGCATTGGCCCCAAGAACTTAGATTAAGCTCCTTTGTTCTTCCAATTAAATCTTTTTTTCATGCCCACTTCAGTGAGCAGAAAGATATTGATGATATTTCTCATCTAAATGGCACAGGGACCTCAGAGAGTAGTAGCCCCGAATGCTGGGAAATACTTCAGGCCTCCTTTCCCTCTTTTGGTTGTGGCCCTAAAGGCCCACATTGCATTCTGCTCTTCTCTGTTTTAAAGCACAGAGAGAGGGGCATCAAAACCTGTGTGGGTGGGAGCACAGGGAGCAGAGGGCCCAGTCCAGTCAACCGCACAATCCCTTAGTTACTTCAAAATTGGATTTTTTTATTATAAGAAGAAAATCATCTTCCTGTGCTTTTTTTTTGTAAAATCTCTCTCGGGGGATGAAGCTCAATAATAATCTTATTTCAAGGAAAATTTGTTGCCATCGGCTCATGGAGTGTGGCTGGTCTAATCGAAACGAGACTAGGCCAGGGGCAGTGCTGTGTAAGTTCATGGCCAGTCCAATTGTGTCTTACAAAGGATGGTTGGACCTTAGTTACCCTTTGAAAATAAAATGCACATAAAGTGAATCAGCTCCAAAATATTGGACATCCAGGAAGAGATGGTGAATTTTATTATCGTGTTTGAAGCTGATCCATTGATCGTAGCCTGAGGCAGTGAAACAATGCTCTCAGTGTCAGCTTTCTGGGACAGGGAGCATTGGGACAGAGGCTTGTGCAGGGGAGCAGTCCTCTCGACTGACACCCTGACTTCCTGTGGGCTTATACACATGGTGTGTGTGGGTGGGTGTGTGTGTACGCGCACGTGTGTGTGTGTGTGTGTGTGTGTGTGTGTGTGTGTGTGTGTGTGTGTGTGTGTGTGTGTGTGTGTGTGCGCGCGCTTGTGTGTCTGTGCATGCCTGTCTGCCTGCCTGATGGGGCCTTGTTTCCAATGACCAGCTCTGCACCCCCAGGATGGGAGGCTACCGGTCAGGGTATGTCAGAGCTGGGGCTGATCCGACCATCCCCATTGGTGGCAGTCAATGAAAAACATGGCAGGAGCTAGTATGAACTGCAAGAGGTATTAAAAAAGAACAGCCTGTCAACAGGAACCTGAACTCATAATTAGCAGAGTCTGGTCTGGAATGTGTATCAGCATAAAGGGAAATGGCCAAAGTTGCTCAATTACTGATGATGGACAGAACAATCATTAAGACCACAGGTCAGTGATGGGTCGGAGTGTCATCTCATTCCTCTTTGCCACAGATCACATCAATCTGTGCCTGAACAAAAGTATGTCAGTCATCCTTATCTTCATTCATTCCATCCCTCTGGTCACAACCTCTTCTCGCTGCTCCCTTCAGGCAGAAGGTACAGAAGCCTTAAAGCCAGCACCTCTAGGTTCAAGAACAGTTTCTTCCCACCAGCTTCCAGGATCCTGAACCTCCCCTTGTTACACTGATTAGCGACAAAAGGACTGTCTGCACTATTGCAATATACAAAAGTGCTGGAGAAACTCAGCGGGTCGTGCAGCATCCACAAGAAGTAAAAGAGAGTTTCCTACAAATGCCGTGTGACCTGCTGAGTTTCTCCAGCTTGCTTGTGTATTGCACTCGACCTCAGCATCTATAGACGTTCTTGTTTAACTCTGTCTGAACTACTGGATCACTTTTTTTTTGCACTAGGACAAGAGGGCACAACTTACGTTGGAATTTCGTTAACCAGAGGATGGTGAATCTATGGAATTTGTTGTCATGGGCAGTTGCAGAGCCCAAGTCATTGGGTGTATTTAAGGTAGGGATTGATGAGTTCTGGATTAGCCAGGGCATCAAAGGCTGGCCACTGGGGCTGAGTGGGGAAATGATTAAATGGCAGGGACGACTCAATGGGCTGAATGGCCTATTTCTGTTCCTGTGTCTAATGGTCTTATGGCATTATAACTGAATATTTATTGTTTACCCGAGGTATTTATGTCTCTTTTAATTTTACTTTCATAGTTTTTCATTGCAAGTACAAGTTTGGCTGCAGCAAGTAATTTCGATGCATGTGCATGTTGTACAATGTGTATGACAATAAACTCAAGACCAAGATTCAATTCATTGTCATTGTAATAATGATAGCTGTTCTGGAATTCACCCTCTCTCGTAGAGCACAGAACAAAGAAAACTGCAGCAGAGCATATAAGCCCTTGAGCTCTCAATGTTGTGCCAACTCATCTTCCCACCAAACTAAAAAGTACAAAACCTTTCCTACCTCATAACCCTCTATTCTCTTATTTTAGATGCTTCCTGTTCCTGGTTTGCAGATAGCAATGAGAGGTAGTTCATGAAGAAAACAACTGAGCAAACAATGAGCTATTAAAGGAACTCAGTGGGAGAGGCAGCATTGGTGGGGAGAAAGGGTCAGTCATCATGTCCAATGCCTGGGGGAAGGCCATATATAAACGAGGAACCACTCATCAAGGCAAATTTGGTGTGTCGGACTTCATTAGTCAGGTGATTGCTGTGAGGTAATGTTGCAGCTCTATAAAACTCTGCTTAAACATCCCTTGGAGTATTGCATTCATTTCTGGTTGCCTCATCTCAGGAAAGATGTGGAAGCTATGGAGAGGGTGCAAACGAGATTTCCCAGGAAGATGACTGGATTGGAGATCATGTCTCATGAGGCAAGGTTAGCAGAGCTGGGGCTTTCCTCTTTGGAGAAGGATGAAAGGCGACTTAATAGAGGTGCATAGAATTATGAGGGGTGGAGATAGGGGGGACAGCCAGCACCTTTTCCGAGGGGTGAGAGTAGCAAACGCCAGAGGACATTTGTATAAGGTGAGGGGAGGAAAGTTTAGGGAAGATGTTAGGGGTAAGTTTTTTAAACAGAGTGTTGGGTGTCTGGACTGCATCGCCAAAGTGAGTAAGGACATTTAAAATACTCTTAGAAAGGCACATGGATGCAAGAAAAATAGAGGGTTATGGGTGTGAGGCAGGGGAGGTATAGATTGTTGTGGAGTGGGTCTACATAGGTCAGGACAACATTGTGGAATGAAGGGCCTGTACTGAACTGTAATGTTTTATGTTCGGTCATATTCCTCCTGGACAGTCTTAAACCCACAGGCACGAACATCGATTGTTTTAATTTTTAATAACACTGTTTGACCAGCTGAGTTTCTCGAGCAGTGTGTTTTTACTTCAGCCACAGTGTCTACAGACTTATGTCCTTTACCTCGATAAATAAATATTTACAGTTGCAGTTAGGCAAGGAAAAGAACTGATGATAGAATGGTGCAGACTTTGTTGGTGCCAGAGTAGTTGATGGTTAAGGATGAAGTAGTACCTGATAGCTGTTGGAAAGAAACAGTTCATGAACCTAGAGGTGCTGGTCTTCAGTGTTCTGTACCTTCTGCTTGAAGGGAGCAGTGAGAAGAGGTTGTGATCAGGGTGATGGGGGGTCCTTCATGATGTTGGCTGCCTTCTTGAGACAGTGCGTCATGTAGATATAGTAGGTGGGAACAATTTCATGGAGGGTGCTGATGAATGTGGGTCCACTCTGTGCACTGATTCCTTACTTAATGGTTAATTTGTGTTCCCAAAACCATAGAACCATATAACTTTACAGCACAGAAACAGGCCCCTTTGGCCCTTTTAGTCTGTGCCAAACCATTTTTTTGCCGTCCCACTGAGCTACACTCAGACCATAGCCCTCCATACCTCTCCCATCCACGTACTTGTCCATATTCTTCTTAAACATTAAAAATGAGCCTGTATTCATCACTTCAGCTGGCAGCTCGTTCCACACTTCCACCGCTCTCTGTGTGAAGAAGTTTCCCCTCCTGTTCCCCCTAAACATTTCCCCTTTCACCCTTAACCCATGTCCTCTGGTTTGTATCTCACGTACCCTCAGTGGAAAAAGCCTGCCTACATTTACTCTGTCCATCCCCTTCGTAAGTTTAAATACTTCTTTCAAACCTCCCCTCATTCTTCTATGCTCCAGGGAATACTCAGTTCCTGGGGAAACATCCTAGTAACTCTTCTCTGCATTCTTTCTATCTTTATTTCTTTCCTGTAGTTGGGTGACCAAAACTACACACAATACTCCAAATTTGGCCTCATCAATGCTTTATACAACTTTACCACAACATCCCACCACCTGAACTCAATACTTTGATTTATGAAGGCAATATGCCAAAACCTCTCTTTATAACCTGTGACGCCACTTTTAGAGAATGAGTATCTGTATTCCAAGATCCCTCTGTTCTTCCACTCTCCTCAGTGCCCTACGATTTCATTGATATGGACGACAAACAACAATAGTCCCAGCACTGATCCCCAAGGCACACCACCAATCACAGGTCTCCAGTCTGAGAAGCAATCATCCACCACTACTCTGGCTTCTCCTGTCTGGCCATTGTTGCATAGAGGGTGGCACAGTTAGTGTAGAGAAATGTATGGTTAGTGTAGAGGGCTGCACAATTTGTGTAGGCAAGGTTAGTGTAGAGAGCAGCATGGTTAGTGCAGAAGGTGGTACTGTTAGTGTAGGGGTCAGTACGGTTTGTGTGGAGGGCAGCACGGTTAGTATCGTGGTCGCTGCAGTGTTATTACAGTGCCTGCGACCTGGGTTCGAATCCAGTGCTGTCTGTAAGGAGTTTGTTCGTTCTCCCTGTGACCTGCGTGGATTTTCTCCAGGGGCTCATTTGGATGGCACAGAAGGGTCTGTTATTGTGCTGTATGTCAAAGATTTTATTTTAATTAATCATGGCAATGTTAGCATTTAACTTCAACTTAACAGGCAAATTATAATTTAAATCAGAAGAGAGTCCCAACTGGAGATGTGTGCAAGGTCAATCCTTTCAGCATTGGAGTTAATTCTCCACACACTGGCTGCACTCCCTGTCAATTGAGGAAATCAGGTGAATTTGACACCTTCGCACAAGGAAGCTGTTACCAAGCCCACTAGCACATCAGAGTTTGGAGCTAAAGAGTTTCTTTTGTAAAATAGTTACAAATATAAACTTGTATATACTCGTGTGATTGTTGATACCGTATAATATTCGAACCTCCCTCCCTCCACCCCCAACCCCCGCCACCTTGTTTTTGGATCAAAAATTGGGTGTTTTTGGAAACCTGAGTAAAAGTTGACCCCTTCCCCTATTTTTGGCCCCAACTACCCAACCATTCGAGCTCCTGACACCTTAACTATGGACCCTTGCCCTGGCTGCCTGCCCATCTGAGCTTCCCACTGCTGATCCTTTCTCCAGTCTCCCGCCCATCCCACAGAATCTTCTAGGCCCCAGCTACCTGCCCATCCAAGTCCCTGAAGCCCCAGCCACAGATTATCTCCTAAACCCTGGTTGCCTGCCCATCCAAACACCCAATACCCTGCCCACAGACTTCCTGCTAGACCCTGGCTGCCCACCCACTGGAGTTCCCGACGTCCCGGCCACCAAGGCCCTAACTGCGGATCTCCACCCCATCTGGGCTCCCAAAAACCTGACCCAGTGCCAGTCATCTGACCTCTTGACACCTTGAATGACACAGTTACTTACTGCCATCAAAACTATGGTCTGTGTAAAAGTTGAGTGACCCCTCCAACCCCCCCCCACCAACCACCACTTTTTTAGCCCGAAAAAAGTGAACCAAAAAACACAATTATAGACAGTAATTTTCTTGGTTCTTTGTCCAGAGACTCAGCTGGAAGCCGTGTTCCCCACGTTGGGGTGGATACACAGCTTCCAGGCACCAACAAAACTTCCTCACGCAACAAGGGAAATATTTGGAGAGGTAAACAGCTGCCAAAATATTCTTTGATCAAACTTGGCCCACTTTTGGTGGAACATGACGGAATTTGCCAGAAATACAGAAACAATGCGCTCTGTGTGAAAGGCTGGATTGATGTAACCCGGAGTAGTGGGAATGTCAGTTAATATTCTGGGCAAAGCAATACTCAGGGCTTGTAATGTTTAGAGGCAGATATTACTAACTCCACTTGCATTCATTTCCTCTCTCACCATCTGTCTTTGGATCACATCGTCTGCGGTTGACGTTAAAAATGGTCTTTGCAGCTTGGCTCAGGTGAGGTAGGCTGGGCTTGCAGATGGTTCTTTATTTTAGTTAATCTTGGTTCCTTTCTGAGCAGATTTAAGATGGTGAAAGTGTTGAAGTTCAGGGGTCCTACGCCATTTGTTGGTGCCTGGAAGCTGTGTATCCACCCCAACGTGGGGAACACGGCTTCCAGCTGAGTCTCTGGACAAAGAACCAAGTACAGAGGCCTGCAGAGCCTTGGAAGTGGCCTGATGTACCCAATCCCCTTCCGGGTGAGCCTGGAGAATTTCCCACTCTGGTTTTTATATTTCAATTTTAAATAAAAAATAAATAAAATTTAGACATACAGCACGGTAACAGGCCTTTTTGGCTCATGAGCCCGTACTGCTGAATTAACCTACAACCCTCAGTACACTTAGAAATGTGGAAGGTAACCGGAGTCCCTGGGGAAAACCCACCAAACAAGGGGAGAATGTACAAACCCCTTAAAGACAGCACGGGATTTGAACTCCAGCCCCAATCGCTGATACTGTCACAGTGTTGTGCTAACCGCTACCCTAACTGTGCGCGTATTTTAACTCTCTTCTAAAGAGCAGGTCCAAGTCTTTACAGGGAGCGTTTAGGGAAGACATCAGAGGTAGATAAAATTTTTTACTCAGAGAGTAATAGGTGGCTGGACTGCATTGCCAGGAGTGGTGGTGGAGGCTGGTACAATGGGGAGATTCAAAAGACTCTTAGACAGGCACATAGATGCAAGAAAATAGGGTCTATGGGTATGAGGTAGGGAAGGATACGATTGCGTGGAGGAGGTTTACATTGGGCAGCACAACATTGTGGGCTGAAGGGCCTAAACTGAGCTGTAATGTTCTATGTTCAATAATCAGTTGATTATTGCAGCTGATATTTCTCAAACCCTGTCAGTCTGTCTTTGAGGCCATTTTCCCCCATGGCTGGGCAATGGGGCAAAGAAAAGCTTTGATTTGCTAGCTAATCAGCCGGTCTAGCCATACACATGTATAACACATTAAAACACAGTAGAGAGAGTGGAGTTACAGTGAGAAATCATTTCGGACAAAATTTTAATCTTGTTCATGAGTCTGATAACAGCGGGAAAGAAACTGTGCTTAAATCTGGTGGTGTGTGATCTCACACTCGTGAACCATCTTCTCAACAGCAAAGGTGAAGAGAGTATGGCTGGGGTAGGATGAGTTGTTTAACATGTTGTCTGCTTTTGGAGATGCCAGAAGTGTAGACAGAGTTGATGGAGGGGAGGGGGTTGTGTTCACAACCCTCTTCAGTTTCTTACATAGACGTGGAGAGTGGGGAAAGAAGCCAGAGCCTCAGAATAAAAGTTCAATCCTTTGGAATGGAGATGTAGGTTAAGGTTAGGATTTGGGTTGGGTTTGGGGTTAGGATTTGCGTTTAGGTAGGATTAGGATTAGGTTTAGGAAACTGTGTTCCCGAGCCAAAATCATTTGCTTGTATTTGGCTCATAACACCCTGAACCTTTCTTGTCCAGAACCAGATTCTTCTGCAATACACAAAAGGAATGGAGAAACACAACAGGTCAACCAGTATACATAGGAAGGGACGCCTGAGTGATCTCTCGCACTCATTCACTTTCTCTGCCTATTCTTCTGTCTGCCCATCTCTGCGCTCTCACATCTTTATGTACACGACTCTTTCTCTCTCTCTGCAGTCTCTCTCTCTCTTTCCATCTCTGTCTCCATCTGTTCTTTTGAGTATCTCTCTGCATTTCTGTCTTTCTTTATCCTGTCTTTTCTCTCTTTTCTTTTGCTCCATTCCTTTGTGAGCACTTCTCTCCCTCGCCCTCATTCTCTCTCTCTCTCTGTCATCTCTGTCCCCGTCTCTCTGTCTCTCTTTCCCTCTTTCTCCCCCCCCCTCTCTTTTTCTCTGTTGTTACCCTGCCTCCTTCACTCCCCCCCTGTGCAATGCCCTCTATACTGGGCTTACCCTCCATGTTTTTCCCAAAGGCCATGTTGGATGACAGCCAGGGTGACTTGTATCGCAACGAGGGGCATCGCAAACTTCTGAAACCAGCTGTGCACCATTGAGTTAACTATTCTTTCCTCTTTTAAACTGAAACAGATCTTGATCTTTCAAACATGTTGCAGCTGCTGCAGAACAAGAGCTGCACAATTATACCATATGAAACAAATGCATCGTGTCTTGTGCTAATACTGGCCTGTGACCTGCTGGGAGGTTCAGAGAGTCCAACAGCGTGCTTAATTAAAGAGGTCAGCGAGAAGCTTCAATGATCTTTAATCCATTGCCAAGGCCATGCAAAGGTGGAGATAGTAATAACATTCAGAGACGCACAAACATGGGCACACGTGCACATGCGCGCACGCGTACACACACACATTTACGCTCTCAGAAACCCATATACATGCAAACACTACACCCATATGGACACATAGACAGGCGTAAACACACATGATGCACACACAGGCGCAAAACCTTCATACACACAAGCACTGATGTGCAAGCCCAAATACACACATACTTGCGCGCGCGCGCGCACGCACAAACACACACACACACACACACACACACACACACACACACACACACACACACACACACACACACACACACACACACACACGAAGAACATGCCTCTTTGTAAACACCTGCAGACACAGTGCCAGTCTTTCCAGCACACAACAGTTACACTCTCTTTGCAGAGAGAGAGGGAAGTGAGGGAGAGAGGTGGTGGACTTGTCAGAGACATCCAGTCCATTCTTCCGTGCTGAAACATGCATGATACTTAATGCATGGGAGGATTGGCTGCATGCAGAGTTACTCTCCACAGGGCGCTCATCATGGTTGATTTCAGCGAGAGCTTGGTCCGTCCAAGAGCAGCAGCCCACCTGCCACTCTCCGCACGGTTCACTGTCACCAGTCATTTGTTGCTGCACTCGAATGCTACTTAACAGGGCCTTGAGCAAGGCGGCCCAGTTTCCTGTATCCCCACAGACCCTTTCAGCTCCATTGGGCACTGTGTACGGATGGCTAGCAGAGACTTTACTGCTGACAGTGAGGCGGACATGATAATGCGTACGTGAGTAGATTTCATGCCTGTTTTTGTAAACGTGTGCAGTTCATTGTATATATAAACCACTGCTTGTGCATGTCATCAAGTTCCATATCTCTGAGATCCTCTTATCTCACCAAATGAAGGGCAACAGGATAGAGTTAGTTCAAATTTATTATCATCTGATTATACATGTATAATCTGACAAAATAACATTCTCCGGTCCTCGGTGCAATACACTGCAAACACACATCCAGACATAATGCATGTACATATGCAGTATCTTTTCTCTTTGGCTTGGTTTCGCGGACGAAGATTTACGGAGGGGTAATGTCCACGTCAGCTGCAGGCTCGTTTGTGGCTGACAAGTCCGATGCGGGACAGGCAGACACAGTTGCAGCGGTTGCAAGGGAAAATTGGTTTGTTGGGGTTGGGTGTTGGGTTTTTCCTCCTTTGTCTTTTGTCAGTGAGGTGGGCTCTGCGGTCTTCTTCAAAGGAGGTTGGTGCCCACCGAACTGTGAGGCACCAAGATGCACCGTTTGAGGTGATATCAGCCCACTGGCGGTGGTCAATGTGGCAGGCACCAAGAGATTTCTTTAGGCAGTCCTTGTACCTCTTCTTTGGTGCACCTCTGTCTCGGTGACCAGTGGAAAGCTCGCCATATAACACGATCTTGGGAAGGCGATGGTCCTCCATTCTGGAGACATGACCTACCCAGCGCAGTTTGATCTTCAGCAGCGTGGATTCGATGCTGTTGGCCTCTGCCATCTCGAGTACTTCGATGTTGGAGATGAAGTCGCTCCAATGAATGTTGACGATGGAGCAGAGACAATGCTGGTGGAAGCGTTCTAGGAGCCGTAGGTGATGCCGGTAGAGGACCCATGATTCGGAGCCGAACAGGAGTGTGGGTATGACAACGGCTCTGTGATTTTTCAAGCTCTGCTGGGACCAAGGAAAGCTGCCTCAGGACCTTCGTGATGCCATCATCATCACCCTGTACAAAAACAAAGGTGAGAAATCAGACTGCTCAAACTACAGGGGAATCACGCTGCTCTCCGTTGCAAGCAAAATCTTCGCTAGGATTCTCCTAAATAGAATAATATGGAGTATGTATATACTGTACATATACAAAAATAAATAAATATTGTTAAATAAATAGTTGAGTCACGGAGGGTTTGTATGAGCAGTTCATCAGTCATTCAACAGACTCACTGCTTGTGGGAAGATGCTGTTTCTCAGCCTGGTGGTGTTGGCTCTGATACTCCAGTATCTCTTCCCAATAGGAGCAGCTGGAAGTTGCAGTTTGCTGGGTGGTATGGTTTCTCAATGATTTTGTGAGCCCTCTTTGGTCATGATCCCGGTGAATCACATCACTGGGGTGGGGGGTGATGTGGGAGGAAGACCCGAATGATCCTCTCTGCTGCTTTTATTGTCCTATATATCCATTGTCCTGTTGATTGATCTCAGATCCAATGCTCCAGAGCAGCCGTACCATACTGTAATGCAGCAGGCCAGGACGCTCTCGACCGAGCTCCTTTAGAAGGTTGATAGGATGGTGGCCAGTAGCCTTGCCCGCTTCAGTCTTCTCAGGAAGTGCCTGCCTGACAAGTGAGGAGATATTTCTTCACCAGGATAGGTCACGACTTAAGTGGACTCTGAAAAACTTGGTGCTCTCTACCCTGATATAAGATTAGGAGGGGCATAAAGAAGGTGAACAATCAGAATATTTCTCCCTTATGCCCTCCACAAGAGGGCATGGATGTAAGGTAAGAAGGGGAAGTTTCAAAGGAGATTTGATCCTTTGCATTTACTTCCAATCCGATGCTTTGCAGCTACTGTTCCACTCAATAATGCAGTCAGACAGGACACTTTCAATTGTACTCCTGCAAAATGTTGTCTGGATGGGGGCTGATAACCTTGCCTTCCACAACCTCCTTAGGAAGAGTGGGCACTGCTGTGCTTTCTTGACTAATGAGGAGGTTTGTGGGTCCAGGATAGGATGTCCTTTATATGCACACCAAGGAACTTTGTGTTTTTATCAAAATAGCTTTAGCAATGGCAAGGAAGTAGATTGCAGTGACGTGGAAATCAGATGCACATTTAGACATTTAAAGATGGCATTTGGAAATTCAAAGTTGTATACCTTTGGAGAAAATTACATATAATTTGAGAAATAAATATTCAACTTTTGTACAAATTTGGAACCCATATATGCATAGTTTAGGATTAAATATGTTCACGGACTAGTTGCTCTTGTGTCTTGGTGTGTGCGGACGATGCCGCTTTAGTTGCCCATTCAGAGCCAGCTCTTCAGCGCTTGACATCCTGTTTTGTGGAAATTGCCAAAATGTTTGGTCTGGAAGTCAGCCTGAAGGAATCTGAGGTCCTCCATCAGCCAGCTCCCCACCATGACTACCAGCCCCCCCACATCTCCATCGGGCACACAAAACTCAAAACGGTCAACCAGTTTACCTATCTCGGCTGCACCATTTCATCGGATGCAAGGATCAACAACGAGATAGACAACAGACTCGCCAAGGCAAATAGCGCCTTTGGAAGACTACACAAAAGAGTCTGGAAAAACAACCAACTGAAAAACCTCACAAAGATTAGCGTATACAAAGCCGTTGTCATACCCACACTCCTGTTTGGCTCCGAATCATGGGTCCTCTACTGGCATCACCTACGGCTCCTAGAACGCTTCCACCAGCGTTGTCTCCGCTCCATCCTCAACATTCATTGGAGCGACTTCATTACCAACATCGAAGTACTTGAGATGGCAGAGGCCGACAGCATCGAATCCACGCTGCTGAAGATCCAACTGCGCTGGGTAGGTCATGTCTCCAGAATGGAGGACCATCGCCTTCCCAAGATCGTGTTATATGGCGAGCTCTCCACTGGCCACTGAGACAGAGGTGCACCAAAGAAGAGGTACAAGGACTGCCTAAAGAAATCTCTTGGTGCCTGCCACATTGACCACCGCCAGTGGGCTGATATCACCTCAAACGGTGCATCTTGGTGCCTCACAGTTCGGTGGGCACCAACCTCCTTTGAAGAAGACCGCAGAGCCCACCTCACTGACAAAAGACAAAGGAGGAAAAACCCAACACCCAACCCCAACCAACCACTTTTCCCTTGCAATCGCTGCAACTGTGTCTGCCTGTCCCGCATCGGACTTGTCAGCCACAAACGAGCCTGCAGCTGACGTGGACATTACCCCTCCATTAATCTTCGTCCGCGAAGCCAAGCCAAAGAAAAGAAGGGTTAAATATGTAAAAATGTACTTTTGGCCTCTTCAGACCTGTAATAATCTTCCCTAAAGTAGGTTACTAGAAATACTGTAAGATACCAATGTGTGAGCTAATCCTTTCTACTTCTTTTCTCTTTATATAAATCTTTTATATAGCTATATATTTCTATCATTACAGCTTTTATAGTGGGAGGGGGTAAGAGGGAAGGGAGGGTGGTGAAGGGGAGGGGTTAATACCAAGAAATCATTGCAATTTTAAATTTAACTAAGTTTTGACTTTGTACAATAATTACTTGGATGGAAAATTTAAAATAAAATATTCAAAAAAAAAGAAACTGTGCTCTCTGCTCTCTCCATGATGTGTAGTGGAAAATGCTCAACCTTCGTTCTCCAGAAATCCACAATCTTTTCCTGTCTCTAGTCCACCATGAGGCTCAGGTAGTTGTTCTTGTATGATTTGACGAGCTCTTTTCCCCCTCCAAGACCAAACCTTCGGTCACTTGCAAATATCCTAATGTGGCACTGGGTCAGAATGTACTTGATGAAGCTCCAATGAGGTGCCTTGCACATTTTGCAGTGTGAAAATGGGCCTTGTAAACAGTCCCTGTTGATAATTTGAATGCCAAGTAGTGTCTTCCTTGTTAATGGAAGAAGATTTGCAAGACACACTTGGCACAGTATTTTCCTCCTTGTTGCTGAATGAGCAAAGTGGGAGAGGAATTTATAGAACAGTGGGATTTTTTTTGGGGGGAGACTTCTGTTTAATTCTGACGGTTTTAATTATTAAAGAAGAAAGAAATGATGTGAATGGTAGCTCATCAGTATGCAAATGTATTCACTCTTTTTAACTTCAAGCAGTGGTGAGTATTGTCCCTGCTCTGTGTCTATATAATGAAACCATTAAGGACTCAGTATGTGTTTTAATGAGTTCTCCCAACTAATGTTGTAATTGGGAATAAGGAGGGATTATCACAAATTGAATTTGGAAAGAGGGGGTTGTTCATTAGAAGTTAATTGTGATAATGAGAGTTAATCCAAGAATTTAAAACGAGCTCAAAACTATTTGCATATACTTTTAAAATTGTCCAGGCAGCAGGTTCCCAAGGAGGTGCACTTTGCTGGTGCATTTATCCCCGACCACTTCCTCTCCTTGATGATTGCAGTTTTTTTTTGCCTGTGTTGATCTTTACTGTTTTTAGACATACAGCACAGTAACAGGCCCTTTTGGCCTAATTTAAATCCAATTAGCCGACACCTCCAATACATTTTGAACAATTTGAGAGGGTGCTGAGGGCAAGAAGGGCCCCCGAAGGGCGTTGAGCGCTGAAGGCTTCCTGATCATTTAGGAGGCTTGGATCCGGATCTTGGGATTCGAATCGGAGTCCATGTGGCTGCAAAGGCTGCTGGAGGCGAATCCACAGACATTCAGTGACTTTGAAGGGACTCTCTTTTTGCCTTCCTTTCTCTCGTATTGGAAGGGGTGCCAGGATACATTAATGACGTCCCTTTAGGCAGAAGGCAATTTCATGTAATATTACGTTTTGTACTATATCCAGGAGCGGCAACTATTAATGCCATTTTTTACATGACATGACAATAAAAGAATCTTGAATCTTAAAGATGTATTGAAGGGCCTGTGCTGTTCTACTCTCTCTGAGTAGCTGAAGAGCTAGATCACCTTCTGAAAGGGCAACAAAGGCAACTGAGGCAAGGAGGGTGTATTTCCGAGAGCCCATTTATATGGAGAAATTATCTGGTCAGAACTGCGTCTATTTATGTGGACAGATTGGACAACTACCCAGGCAAGAACTCGACAGGCACCATTAGGCTGATTTGCTACCAGCCGATGCTATCACGAATCACATCCTCCAGGAACAACAGATGAAACAAATAAAATGACGCCAACTAAAATTAATTAATGTGCATGGAGAAGGTTGGAAGGCAAAATGGGTTGTTTTATATCATGAAATAATGATATAATCATACATTTATCACTGAGAGATACAATTAATGTGAATCTGTTTTACATTACCCAAACGAAGACTCTACCTGGCCACCTGCCCAAGCCTCGGGGATCCAACTGTGTGTCAAGTGTGGGTTGGGCTGCGACGGCCAAACTTAATCCTATATCCAGGAGCGGCAACTATTAATGCCGTTTTTTACATGACATAGAGCGCCTTTCCCTCCCCTTTTCAAATGCCTCCATGCTGGGGTAGTGCAGAATGTAGGTTTATACTCCAGGAGACATCTAGATTTAAGATTTTGGAGTACATACATGACATCACATATAACCAGAAGCCCCTTTCCCACTGGCATCCCAGTTAATTGGCTGTGCAGTGTCCCAGGATAGGAAGCCCTTTGTACCCTTAACTGGGACACTAATTGCTTTTCCATTGACTCATCCCCGGGGATCGGAGTATTCTACTTCAACTAGAAATGAATGATTTTCTGCCGTCCCTTTTCCACTGGTTGGTTTTGCCAGCACACCCCGCATCAGCAAACACCTGGGATATAAGTAGGAGTAGAGACGGTTAATCCCTGGCACGAAATGGCATCATTTGATGCCGGTGTTCGGACAGTGTTCCTTCTCCACTGGACCCTGTCCCAGTAAGTTTCCAGTTAATTACTGGGAGAGGGTCCATTGGAAAAGGGGCTTGATATTCTTTTTTCTGTAGGCGAGGTGGAATTACCACTTATTGGTGGCACAAAAAAACCTGGAAACAAAGTACACATGTATAAAATGTAGTCAAGTGAATGTGCAATACAGAGAGGAAAAAAAAACAATAAAGTGGAAAAGTAAGAGTCCTTAACTGAGTCCCCGATTGAGTTTGTGGTTGAGGAGTCTGATGGTGGAGGGGTGGCAACTGTTCCTGAACCTGGAGGTGCGAGACCTCTTTCCTGATGACAGAGCATGTGCTGGGTGGTGTGGATCCATGATGATTGCTGGTGCTCTCTGATGGCAGCGTTCCATGTAGATGTTCTTGATGATGTGGATGGTTTTTGCTTGTGAGGTCCTGGGCTGTGTCCACGTCCTTTTGCAGGGTTGTACGTTTGGGGGTATTAGTGACCCCATATCAGACCGTGATGTAGCTGGTCAGTACACTTTCCACCACACATCTGTGGAAATCTGCCAATGTCATACCAAGCCTCCACAAACTCCTGAGGAAGTCGAGGCATAGACATGCTTTCTTTACGATGTGTTTGGTCCAGCAAGGATCTTCCAAGATAGTGACTCTCAAGGTTTAAATTTGCTCACCCTCCTCTGACTGGAATTTGGAAATTAATGGAGATCTACAAATTTTCTATAAATGTAGATAGTGCATGAATGGGAGGGTATGGAGAGCTATGTTCTGGGTACAAGTCATTGGAACCAGGCAGAATAATAGTTCAGCACAGACTAGATGTGCCAAAGGGCCTGTTTCTGTGCTGTAATGTTCTATGGTTCTACAGTATGAAAACAGATCCTTTGGCACAATTTGTCCAATCTATTCCCACAGGCAAAAGAATCTCAGGCCTCAGGATCATATGTGATGTCATGCACATACTCTGACAATAAATTTCAAAGTTGAACTTTGAAATTTTGAACCTGAACTTTGACCAAAGTCGTTCCACTTGCCTGTGTTCAGCCCATGTCCCTCTGAACATTTCCTTTCCATGTACCTATCATTATGTCTTATAAACATTACAATACCTAAACCCCACCTAGAGCCCTTACTCTGGCAACTCGTTCCACACACCTACCACCCTCTGTGTAAAGGTTTCCCTCAGTTACCCTTTAAATTTTTCCCCTCTCACCTTAAATCTATGTCCTCTAGATTTCCTTGCACTGGGAAGAAGTCTATTGATTTTATCGATACCCCCCCTCATGATTTTCTAAACCTATAAGGACTCCCCACTCCCACCCCCCACAAGCCCCCTAATCTCCAGGAAGAAAAATCCCAATTCCCATTATGGCCTTCTCGACATCAGAGAGACTGGACACAGACTGGGAGATTGCTTCACTGAGCACCTTCACTCTGTCCAGGGATCTCTCAATGGCCAACCATTTCAATTACAAACCCCACTCCCATGCCGAGATGCCTGTCCATGGCCTCGTGCACTGCCAAACCAAGGCCACCCATAAATTGGAGATGCAACACCGAATATTCCATCTTGACACTCTCCACCGGATGACACTAACTTTGACTTCTCCTGTTTCTGCTTGCCCATTCCCCATTCTCCCTATCTTCCCTATTCCTCTGTTTACTCCAGCTCTCCACCCTCTTCCCTCTTCATTCACTGAGCCATCCTCCCTCCCCCTGCTTGCTGCTATGCCCTCCCCCCCTCCCTTATCCACCTATGACCTTCTACCTGTGGGACTCTGCTCCTCCCCACCACTATTTTATTCAGGTTCCTGCCAACATTATTCCATACCTTGATGAAGGGCTCAGACCCAAAACATTGGTTCTGCATCTTTATCTTTGCTACATAAACTACTCTGACCTGCTGAAGTCTTTACTTAAATTGCGGCGTCTGAAGCCTTTTGTGTTTTACGCCTTTGTAAGTCTCAGATGGAGAGGCTATTTCAACTACTCAAAGAGCCTTCAGACCAGGCAGCCACAGTTTACAAATTGGAACTATACCTTTCAGGATAATGTTTGGGGAAGTACCCTAGCGTGTGATGGGTAGAAGGGATTGGAACTCTCCTCTGCAAATAGTGATGGATGAAGGGGCAGTTGACACTTTAAATCTGAGATTGATAGATTTTTGTAAACGCAAGGTACTAAGGGATAGGATCCATGGAACCAGAGTGAACTATGAACTCATTCAACAATGGAACAGAGTTAATGAGTACAGGAGTTTACTCAAGAGCAGATGGAGTATTGTGCATAGATCTGTTCTCCCTACCTCTGGAAGAGAAGAAGGAATAATTCCTGGGATGGGGAGATTCTCCGACAAGCTATGATGAAGCAGACTGAGCATAACCTTTGAAGGATAAGAGTTTACCTCATATTTTGAGGATGCCCCAGGAGACAGTGGATACTGACACCAAACACAATCCACCAGACGAACTCAGCAGTTCGAGCAGCAATGGGAGGAAAAGGATGGTTGATGTTTCAGGTCGGGATCCTTCAGAAAGACTGGAAATGCAGAGAAAAGAAGGCAGTGCAAAGTTGACAGGGTGGGAGGAGAAGGATAAGTCCCATTTGTGTGGCGAGGCACAATTCAAATGCCATCTACAAATTTGCCAATGGCATTACAGTTGTCGCGTACTCACGGACGACAATGAGGGATTGTACAGGAGGGAGATAGGTTAGCTCATTGAGTGGTGTCACTACAACAACCTGGCACTCAATGTTGGCAAAGTCAAGGAGATGACTGTGGACTTCAGAAGGAAATTAGGAGAACACTAACCAGTCCTCATCAAGGGGTCAGCAGTGGAGAGGGTCAAGAACTTCAAATTTCTGGGTATCAACATCTCTGAGGATCTGTCCTGGAGCCTCCACTTTGATGCAATTATGAAGGCTTGCTAGGGCTGTACTTTGTGAGGTGTTTGAAGAGATTCGATATGTCACCAAAAAATCTCAAAAACTTCTACACGTGTCCGACGGAGAGCACTCTGACTGGTTGCACTATTGTCTGGTATGGAGGCGCCAACACTCAGGACAAGAAAAACTCCAGTGGGTTGTTAACTCAGCCTGCGACATCACGGACTGAGTTCCATCAAGGACATCTACAAGTGACGGTCTCTTAAGGTCCCACCACCACCCAGGCCAGGCCCTCTTCACTCTCCTACCTCAGGAAAAAGATACAGGAGCCCAAAGACAAGCATTCGGCAGCACAAGGTCAGCTTCATCCCTGCTGCCATCAGACTCTTGAATGGATAATTAACCACAGGCACTGCCTTAGTTAGACTTTTTATTTTTCTGGCACTGTTTAAATTTATTTTGTAAAGTGATTATATAAATGTTTGCACTGCAATACTCCCGTAAAAAAAATAATTTTGTGGCATGTTCATGGCAATAAATTCTGATTCTGATTTGGTATTGATGTCCCATTGTGATTGGCTGCTACTGACTGGGATGGCTCCCAATACCAATCCTATCAATAACCCCTTGCATTCCACCCTTTTACTTATGCTTTGATCAGTCAAGGAGGTGGATGGTTGTTTGATAGTATTCAGTCTTTAGCTATTAAAAGCCTGATTGTTTCACTACTCAACCCTTTATGAATTACTGACGGAACATCAGCGTCTTAACACAGTGAATGCAGGGGCAATACTTTTTTTTCCCAGCCAGAGTATTTCGGTGTCAAAATAAGGGCTGAGTCATTCAGGATGAGGATGAGTGGGAACATTTTCAATCAGAGGGTATTGGGTCTTTGACACCCAAGAGGCTGTGTCACTGAGAAAGTTCAAGACAATGATTGAGAGGGTTTGAGAGGTTTGAAAGGGATATGAGGTTCAGGGCAGGATTGTGGTTCTGAGGTAAAAGATCTTAGAACCTTCCAGCACAGTCCAGGCCCTTCAGCCCATGATGATGTGCAGACCTACATAAACCTACTCCACAGCAATCTAAACTTCCCCACCTCACACCCATAACCCTCTATTTGTCCTACATCCACGTGTCTACCTCATAGACTTTTAAATGTTCCTATTGTCCTAGCTTCCTCCACTACCCCTGACACGCATTCCAGCCACCCATCATTCTCTGTGTAAAAAAAAACTTATCTTCGACATCTCCCGTAAACTTTCCTCCACTCACCCTAAACAGATGTCCTCTGGTATTTGCCACTGTCACCCCAGAAAAAGCTGCTGGCTGTCCACCCTGTCTAAGCCCCTCATAATCTTATGTATCTCTATGAGTATATGATCCACAATCAAACAGGTTAAGTAGAAAGGTCTCTACTCCCTTCATCCCCACCCATATTCCTTACCCTCTAATGACGGTTCCCGTACACCCAGCACCCGCCTCATGGTCTAGCTGCCAATTTGGAATGATCTCAAACCTCTGTTTCACCACACTTTTGCACATGGTGCTCTGTGAGCAGCGTCATTGGACTTTCGATGAACCTATTTCAGTTAGAACATGTTCTAAGCTCTCATGACTGTTAATGATGCAGTTTATTTAATTGGCAAGGAGCTATGAGCAGTGATTCTGAACTCCTGCGAATGACTGGTCCTGAATTAAGTTATATCACTCGAGTTTGTTTGTGAACTCCCTTAAATTCCTTATTTTCATCTATGAACTTATTGAACCAAACATAATCAACATCTTCAAGATGGCACAGTTAGCATAGCGGTTAACACAACGCTTTTACAGCACCAATGGCCCGGGTGTGAATCTGGCATTCTCTGGAAGGAGTTTGTACATTCCTCCCACTCTCCAAAATGTATGGGGGTTGTAGATTAATTGGTGTATTTGGGTGGCACGGGCTCGTAGGCCAGATGGGCCTGATACCATGCTGTACATCTAAATTTAAAAGGAAAAACATTCTTACAGTCACATCTAACCAGAAGATTTTTTTCAAATGAATATCTGGTCCTTCAAGATTTAAAAGGAAAGGTTCTTTATTTTGTGTTAACTGCCCACCTCCTGTCTCTTTTTCTTATTTGCATTTCATCCTGTTAATCCTCAATAAAAAAACTTTCAATTAGGATCAAATCCAGCCAACTGTGATAAGAAATCAATGGGGACATTTGCATTCAACTATTGCCGGTCAATTGCTTTGATCCAAAGGGATTCAAGGCCAATTGTGTTCAGCAGCAGGTCACAGTCCATGCCCAACTTCTGACCAGTTGTGAAAGTGTATTCCCACAAATATCCATATCCTGGGGAAAAGACTCTGACCTGAGAGAAACATGATAGGTTGCAGATGCTGTGATTGTTGTAAAAACACTGAAATGCTGGAGGAACTCAGCATCGATAGGAAGCAAAGATAAATTGCCAACGTTTTCTTCTTCAAGGAAAAATCAGAAAAGCCAGAAGAAGGATCTATCGGAAAGTCTCAGAATTCAAACAATGGGGGAAGAATCCAGACCAACAAAAGGTGTTAATTGGATATGATAAGAAACTAGGTAGAATTTATCATGTCTGATTGAAAGGAGACAGGGAATGGAGAGATGTTGGGGGAAGCAAAGGGGTGGGGGTTTTAATAAATGCCAGAGAAGTCAATATTAATGCCATCTGGTTGGAGAATGCCTAGTCGGAAGATGAGGTGTTGTGACCATCCACCTTGTCGAGGTGATCATGGGCTTAAGGAGGACCAGGACCTTTTACTATACATCAATGTCTGTAGTGGAGAGAGAGCACCAAGAAGGTGCAACAGCGACTGCACTTCCTGAGAAGACTGAAGCGGGCAAGCCTTCCAGCCGCCATTATGTCAACCTCCTAGACCAGCTCTCTCCAGAGCATCCTGGCCGTCTGCATCACAGTGTGGTACGGCTGCTACAGAGAAATGGACCAGAGGTCAATCGACAGGACCATAAAAGTAGCAGAGATGATCACTGGAGTCTTTCTCCACCCCACATTGATGTGATCTATTGGGATTATTGTCTGACGAGGGCATGCAAAATTATTGAGGATCCCTTCCATCCCACACACAGCATCTTTCAGCTGCTTCCATTAGGAAAGAGATACGGGAGTATCAGAGCCAGCTCCACCAGGCTGAGGAACAGTTTCTTTCCATAGGCAGTGAGGATGCTGAACGACCAAAGGAACTGTTCACACTAACCATCTGAGACTGTCACAGTAATGAAGCAACATTTATTTATTTGTATATATGAATACTTGCCCTGCATAAGTATTTTTTGTCTGTATGTGGATTATGTATGGTCATGCGTCTGTGTGTTTTGCACCGAGGACTGGAGAACGCTGTTTCGTCGGGTTGTACTTGTGCAGTCAGATGGCAATAAACTTGACTTTTCCATTTTATGAACCTTAATTTTTATCAGCCTCTATAAGGACAACCCTCAACTTCCTTCATTCCAGGAAAAACATTGCCATCCTATGCAGTTTCTCCCTCAACCCTCCAGTTCCAACAGCTGTTGGTAAAGGGTCCTGACCTGAAACCTTGATTCTCCGTTACTCTCCATGGACACTGCCTAACCCGTTAAGCCCCTCCAGCTTCTCTTTGATTCACAAGCTGATCTTAGCTACCTCCTTGCTGCTAATTACCTCTGCCATGGTAATCCATTGACTTTGTTATCTTCATCCCTTATGATCCCTCCATTGACTCCCCTCATTCATTTCTGTACCCTGCTGCTGCCCCACAGCAGGCATTGTTGGCGTAATGGTTAGTGCGATGCTATCACAGCGCCAGCAACCCTGGTTTGAATCTGGGGGTGTCTATAGGGAGTTTGCACATTCTCCCCGTGTCTGTGTGGGCTTCCTCTGGGTGCTCCAGTTTTCTCCCACCCTCCAAAACCTACAGGGTTAATTGGTGTAAATGAATGGGGAATGGGTTTAAATGGCTGGAATTGGCTTCCACCATGTTGTAATAAAATTTTAAAAATTAAAATATTTATATATATATATATATATATATATATATATATATATTTAAATGGGACCATGGATTGGAAAGGTTTGGAAGGATTTGGGGCACAACACAGGCAAGCGGAAGCTGCTTGGGCAGCTGATTTGGTCAGCCTGGACAGGATGGGCTGAAAGGCCTGTTTGCATGCTGTAAAATGCTATAACTATGCTTCTGTTCTTTGGGGTTTAAAATGAGAGGAAGTCTTATTTTAAACTTGAAAATTTTACTGGGTCACCAGAACAGATGAGTGGAGAATTTTGGTGTATTTTTACTACAACACTGCATTTGCAGACTTTCATGTTTCACTAAGCAGAAGTTAATTCTCCTATTTCAACACATCAGGTACTGAGGTAGAGATCTGTGGGTGTGGAGTTCACACATTATCATATAACATAGAATATTCCAGAACCACACAGGCCCTTCAGTCCACGATGTTGTGTAGAACTATAGAAACCTACTCTCAACAATCTAAAGCAGTGGTTTCAACATTTTTCTTTCCACTGATCGCAACCTTCCCTACCTAACACCCATAACCCTCTATTTTTCTTATGACCATGTGCCTGTCTAAGAGTCCTTTCTTACTATTGTACCAGCCTCCACCACCCTTTTAATTATGGATGTTACAGTTTCTTCTCATCTCCCAATGATGTGCATCTTGCTCGTTTAGTTAGCTGTTGGTATGTCGACGAATGGTTATCCAGGGGCGAGAATAAAAAAATGGGTCTCATGCAGAATTAGTGGCAAGGGAAAGCAGCTGGTCAGCACAGACTTAATGGGCGAAGGGTCTATTTTCATTCTGTGCAGCCGTGATCTTATTGAATGGAAGAGCAGGGTCAACAGGCAGGATGACCAACTCCTTCTCCTGTTTCCCAGTACAGTTGTCATGACAGCAGTGGAGAATTTGTATTATTGTTGGGGATGGGGATGGGGGGTTGGAGTTAGAGAGAGAAAGAGAGAGAGAAATGCACACTCTTGCTCCCTCTCTCTCTCTCTCTCACACACACACACACACACACACACACACACACACACACACACACACACACACACACACACACACACACACACACACACACACACACACACACACACACACACACAGCATTTGACCTTTGGTTCCTCTGGTGGTCAATTCTGCTCTTCCCTCTCAGATTAACAAGTATTAGCTCTTGCAGTACTTCTTACCTCCCCATAAGTTCTTGCTGAATCTACTTTTGCCACCTCTTAAGACAGCACACTCCATATTATGGGGTCTCAGAGAGTCCCATCTCTTCTCTCGATCCTTGCCACTGGAAGCAGTTCTTCCATTATCGATCGTGTCAGAGCCTCTCGTAACTCTGAACATGATCTACTGACAGTCTACTGCTCCAAGGAGAAGCCTCTCAGACACATCCCACCTGCCTTAGCCCAAGGATCATTCCCATTTTACCTTCCAATTCTGGGCACAACAACATAAAGGCTGAGTTATTGCCTCCCAATTACTCATCAACAAGTGGTAAAATATTGAGCACATTTGATGTGCTCTAATGTTTGCAGTGAGGCAGATTGGTTTGAAATCAAGTCAATGAGGAATGGAGGTCAGGGGTTAAGTATCACACCAGAGAAGAGAAGGGCATCATAAAATAATGTGGGAGATGCAGAGAGATTCCTTTCAACAGAACCCATCAATAAGCATGCACTTTTGGTACACTTATAATCTTCCTTTCATGTGCCATTATTAATCCAACTGACTGTATATCACAGTACTTTGTTGTCTGCAAAAGATTTAGTATGTGTTAGCAAAACACAAAATTCACTGGCACAGGGGAGTGATTCCACAGTTCTGAGCACTGAATGTATTTACCTGTTCGATTTTTCTTGTACCTTGCACTTTGACATTTCCAAGTTTTCAATCCCATGGTTCATTGAAATTCAACAGGGCTTCATCACATTCCTTAAGTAAGCTTCATTCAACGAGTTTCTCCGGGTGTAGAGAACAGCTTCCGAAACACCAGCCGAAATAGTGCAGGGGCAATGGGGAGTAATGCCACTTCTCAACTCAAGGATCTGGGCCTCAATCTTAATCGAGGGTGCTGTCTGTAGAGAATTTGTGTCATCTTCCCATGGCAGTGGGGCTTTGCTCCAGTGCTGGGGCTTCCTCCAGCACCCCAAAGAACTGTCAGCGGGTCGGTAAATTGTCCCAAGTCTTTATGAACGGTAGGTGATTCAGAATGGAGTTGATGGACAGAGGAGACAGAATAGGTTACAGGGATTGAAATAGTCGAATGGGATTGCATAGGTAGCGAGCTTAATAGCTACGTATGTCACATGAGACATGCAGATGAGAGATTTCATGATGTGTTGGAGGAACTCCATGAGTTGCTGTATTGTGGAGGCTGAGGTCAGTCAATATTATGGGTCTAATTCCTACATCAAGACTGTTAAGATCTGGACATCTTGTGCCTCAGTTAACAGCTGATGCCTTTGTATAGCAAAGCTAAAGATACATAACCAATGTTTCCAGCTTGAGCCCTTCATCAAGGTGTGAGGAAAATATAGGCAGGCACCCGAACAAAATGTTGGGGGGGTGGGGGGTGGGAGAGGTGTTGTGAGGGTCAGGGACAACATAGGTTAGATACAGAATGAAGCTCCCTCTACACTTGTCTCATCACACACTCGCAGGACAGGGACAGCACGGGTTAGATACAGAGTGAAGCTCCCTCTACACTTGTCTCATCACACACTCGCAGGGCAGGGACAGCACGGGTTAGATACAGAGTGAAGTTCCCTCTACACCGTCCCATCACACACTCTCAGGACAGGGACAGCACGGGTTAGATACAGAGTGAAGTTCCCTCTACACCGTCCCATCTCACACTCCCAGGGCAGGGACAGCACGGGTTAGATACAGAGTGAAGCTCCCTCTACACTGTCCCATCACACACTCCCAGGGCAGGGACAGCATGGGTTAGATACAGAGTGAAGTTCCCTCTACACCATCCCATCACACACTCCCAGGGCAGGGACAGCACGGGTTAGATACAGAGTGAAGCTCCCTCTACATTGTCCCATCACACACTGCCAGGGCAAGGACAGCACGCGTTAGATACAGAGTGAAGCTCCCTCTACACTGTCCCATCACACACACTCCCAGGGCAGGGACAGCACGGGTTAGATACAGAGTGAAGCTCCCTCTACAAAATATGCCAGTCATAATCATTCTTCAATCCCTCTTTTAGCTGCATGCTCTGGAGACAGTTGTAAAGCAATTTTTAAAAATATAGACATTAAAAAATCAGACTTCATAGTTGCGTAGCGGTTAGCACAACACTGTTACAGCACCAGCGATCGGGACTTAGGTTCGAATCCCGATCTGTCTGTAAGGTCTTTATTCATTCTCCCTGTGTCTGTGTGGGTTTCCTCCCACCTTTTAATACATACCGAGGGTCAATTGGGTGCAATTGGGCGGCACGGGCTATTGGACTGGAAGGGCCTGTTACCGTGCTTCATGTCAAAATTTTAAAAAGAAATATATAAACAAAATGTAGAATGGAAATTGTTCCCTTCAAATCACAATGGGCTATATTTTAGCTATCTCATATATTTCAGATACCAGATAGTATTGCACATTGATTTGTACTCATTTCTGTTGGATCTCTACCTTTGGAGCCAACAGCTCTTATGCGCGGTTTATATGGCAAGGTCTTAGTGTAGCCTGCACCAAAAAAGAGACTGAAAATCATATTGCAATCCTCCACTGATGTACCCAGCCTTTGTCAAAAGTCTGGTTGCTGGTGGGATAAGATTGCAATTATGTGTGGGATCGTGTCAGGCCCAGAAGCGTTACTTCCAGGCTTAGCTGACTGCCGATCCTCAGGCCTCAGGGGACTGGCGAGCAGATTGAAAATGTGCACTGAGACAGATGGTTACTTGTGATCGTCATGTAAATGTAAATCTGACACAGATAGAGGTTTCTTTTTTCTTTATTATTCTGCAGGGGGTTCCTAGTGGGGCCTGGTGGCTCAGGATTAGACAAGTGGCAAGTTGGGTACAACAGGGTGTATGACAATTCAGCAAAAACCTGGTCTGCATTTCACCTGCCGCTGTTCTGAGCAGCCTGGCCCAGTAGCGCAGAGACAGTAGCTGCCTTGTAGCGGTAGAGACCCAAGTTCGATCCTGTCTATGCAGAGTTTGCATGCTCCCCTCATGGGTTTCATAGAACATATACTATAGAATATTACAGCACAGTACAGACCTTTTAGCCCATGATGTGGTGCTGACCTAAGTAAACCCTTTCTATCTCATAATGCTCTATTTTTCTTTGATCCATTTGCTTGTTTCTTAAATACCCCTAATGTTCCCTCCTCTGCCACTATCCCTGGTAAAGCATTCCAAACACCCACAACTTTCTGTGACAACTCCCTTAAACATTCCTCCTTCACTTTGTACAGATGTCCTCTGGTGTTTGCTACTCCCACCCTGGGAAAAAGTTGCTGACTTTCGACCTTATCAATGCCTCTCATAATCTTGCAGACCTCTATTGTCTCCTCTCATCCTTCACTCCAGAGAGAAAATCCCTAGTTCTGCTAACCTTGCCTCATGAAACGCGTTCTCCAATCCAGGCAACATTCTGGTAAATCCCCTTTGCACCATCTCCATAGTTTTCCTCCGAGGCTTGCTCCAGTTTCCTCTTGCATCCCAAAGGTGCTCAGGTTGGTGGGTGAATTGGCTGCTCGAAATTGCTCTTAGTATGTGGGTGAGGGATAGAATCTTGGGTGGGGATGGGTTTGATGAGAATGTGGGGAGATTGTAGGATGAGCGTAAATGACTGACTGATAGCTGCCAGAGACTCAGTGTGACACAAAGCCTTCTTTAAACATGGAACACTGGGCTTCTCTACATCAGAAAGACTGGAGATCGCTTTGCTGAGCACCTTCACTCTGCCAAAGATCCGTAACAGGGATCTCCCAGTGGTCAACCACTTCAATTCCACGTCCCACTCCCATGCTCACATCTGTCCATGGTGTCATCACCTATTCCACTAAGACCACCCGTAAATTGGAGGAACAGCACGATTTCCTGTCTGGGAACTCTCCAACAGGATAGCATTATTATTGACCTTAAGTTTCTGCTAGCCTACTCTCTGTCTCCCTCCCTTTCCAATCCCTCTGTTTTCCTTCCCTTAGCTCTCCACCCCCTTCATTCACCGAGCCAACCCTCCTCCCCTTGCTTACTGGTGTGCCCTCCCTCCCTTATCCACCTATTGCCTTCTGCCTGTGGGGCCGTGCTCCTCCCCCACCATTTTGTTTGGGCACCTACCAACATTTTTCCATACCTTGACGAAGGGCTCAACCCTGAAACATGGGTTATATATCTTTATGTATCTTTATCTTGTGCTGACCGATAGAACATTGCACAGTATGGGCCCTTCAGCCCACAATATTGTGCTGATCTATGTGAACCTCCACCTCCATCAATCTCACCTTTGCCTCCCTCCCAGTTCCATGACAAGTTATCCTCTGCCTTTATTTGTTCAAGGGAGTGTGTTAGTGAAGGAAAGTGGCATGATGGTAAAAGATGACCACGATGTAGCAGACAAAAGGTGCCAAATGGCCTGCTCCTGTCTCTTTTGTGTTCCTCACCCCATGTGAAGAATGGTTGACTAGCTGGCTGTAACCTCCCTCAGTCTGAGTTCAAGTTCACCTTTATGTGCACCAAGATGCAGTGATAGAGGTTGTTTTGTGAGCAGTCCAGTTTAACACCTCATACATAGTACAACAAGAAAGGCATGGTACAGAAGTGCAGAGATGCAGAGAACTCAGTTGGCATTTAAGTTCATGTTTATTAACATCTGATTGTTCATATACAACTTGATAAAACAATGTCTCTCCAGACTACGGTGCATGCACAAAAACACACAATACACAGTACTTGACAATCGCATAAATAATAACAATAAATATAGATAAATGTCTGGGATAATTGTCACATTCACAGGAAATTGTTTATCAGTCTCACAGACTGTGGGAAGAAGCTATTTTCCAACCTGGAAATCCTGATTTTGATGCTCCTGTACCTACTTCTTGATGGTCGTATGTTGAAGATACTAGGCGCTGGATTGAAAAAAAGTCATCTCTCATTCCTTGAGCCTTCAGTAGACAGCGCTCTCAGTAAATATTGTCGATAGTGGAAAAGGAGATCCCAGTGATCCTCTTGGCTGTTTTAATAATCCTCTGTATGGTCACAGAGAGGTATGGAGCAAAGGCTTTTCCAATGCTACTGCTTGCGAAGGCCTGAACTCAGGTCTTGCCTCTTCAGGAGAGACTATTTACCTTGAGCCTCAAACCTTCCCAGGTTTATGGACCTCATTAAAACTCCTCTGAATTCCTTTTGTTTCCCTCAGAAGCCCATTGTTGTCATAGTGACCACCTTCACAGCCAGGATCAATCGGAAACATTCAGTTTAAAAAGAATTTCTGTTTGCTGGCGTTCTCTCTGAATCCCTCTCCATGCAGAATTTTCTGGATTTCATTCTGGGGAGCCTTTCTTGGGAGTGAAGTCTGGGTGGGCACGTGAAGGAAAGGCATTTAATTTTTTGTGGTATCTTTCACAACCTCTGCCCAGATCAAATGCTTTGCCACCAACAGCTTCCTTTGAATGTTCACTCAATGTTTTCAGAAAGGTTACGCAGCAGTCACGAGAAGATCCCGTAAACAGGTGTGATAATGAAGAGATAATCTGCTTTTAATGATGTAGCTTGAAGGGTAAACATTGGATCAGAAAACCCATGCAAACTCGACTGATCTTGGTAACTGATTCTGGACTTCAGGAGGAGGGAAAACAGGAGAACACAAACCAGCCCTCATTGAGGGGTCAGCACACAGTGGAGAGGGTAAAGAACTTTAAATTCCTGGGTGTCAACACTCTGAAGATCGATGCAATCATGAAGAAGGCTCACCAGCAGCGATACTCTGCGAGGAGTTTGATGAGATTTTGTATGTAACTAAAGACTCTTGCAAATTTCTGAGCATCCTGACTGGTTACATCACTATCTGGTATGGAGGTGCCAATCCACAGGACAGGAAAGCACTACGGCAAGTTGTGAACTCAGCTATCGCCATCACGGGCATCAGTCTCCACTCCATCGAGGACACCCACAAGAGATGGGGTCTTAAGAAAGCAGCATCAATCCTCAAGGACCCCCACCACCCAGGTCAAGCCCTCATCACATCAGGAAGTCGAACACCCAGCGGTACAAAAACAGCTTCTGCCATCAGATTTCTGAACAGACAATTAACCACCAACACTACCTCACTTTCTCTTATTTGGCACTAATTTATTTATTTATTTTAACAATGTAACTTGTAGCAATTTTTGCACCTGCAAGACAACAAATTTTGTTTAATATTAATGACAATAAATTCTGATTATGAACATTTACATCTCTAAAGGGTTAAAGTTACTGGGCATGACAAATGGGCCATTTAAAAAAAACACACACCATACATTACTGGGTAAATCAGTCTTGTGAATATTCTACCATATAATGTCATGCAGAACATTCCTGGATGTAATGTATAATTACAGCCCAAATTATATTATGCAGAAGAATCCTCAATATATTGGACATGAAAACACTCAGTAATGATGTGTGTCAAATATTAAAGTACAAAGACTGACGATGATGGAAATGTTGAGCAAATAATGGGAAGCTGGAGGGACTCAGTGGGACGGGCAGCCTCCGTGGAGAGAAATGGTCAGTCAAAATTTCAAGTTAGGATCCTTTATCAAGTCCCTTGTCTTTTTCCATCACGGATGTGCTGGTTGGCCTTCTGAGACCCTCCAGCAGCTCACTGTTTACATAGACTATTAACATTCTTTGTGACACTGAGTTTAACTCTGTATACAAAGCAGTGGGCAGAGTAATGTTATATGTATCTAACAGCACACCACGCACCACTGAATTGCTGCCTATATGTTGAATGGCAACTGCATGTTACTTGATATAACAACTCAACTTATAAGATACAACAACATTGTTAGAAACCTGCAGATATTTTCTATCATTCAATAAGATCATGGCTGATGTGGCCTTGGATTCAGCTTCATTGACCTGCCTGTTCCCAGTAACCCTTCAGAATCAGGATCAGGTTTACAGGCGTGAACATGTGTCACAAAATTTGTTGTTTGGCAGCAGCAGTATGGTGCAGTACTTGCAATTCGACAGAAAGAAGTGTTTTTAAAAAATAAATAATTTGTGCAAAAATTGAGAATAAGTGAGGTATTGTCCATGGGTTCATTTTCCGTTCAGATATCTGATGGCAGAGGGAATGAAGCTGGGTTTTTTTGAAACGTTGAGTTCATGTCTTCAGGATCCTTTTTGATGGTACTAGTGAGAAAAGGACATGGACTGGGGACTCTGTTCTTCAATCTATCTGTGTCTTACATTTATGAGGCTGCCTCAACTGCTTCCTTGGGCAGAGAGTTCC